>NC_140582.1:371727979-372108069 GCF_964204655.1 Triturus cristatus | reverse complement strand
GGAATAGGAGGGTGCCAGTTAAATTGCAAGACTATGTTTTGAATTAAGGTTATGGCTATTTTCTGGGCGGTAACCATATTGTAGCGATAGTATGAAACTACATTGTGTGCTGTGTCATTTTCTTTGTAATCTCTTGTTATTATTTTCTTATGTTTTAATTGGCATGAACCTATTGGTTTTGTGTGTTATTATTTGTTGGGAAGGGGATGCGTTGTAATCTGCAATCTGTCTACAATCTAGAATGGTTGGGATGTCATGGAATGGGGTGAGGAGCCGGTGGGGACTCATTCGAGGAGGCGGAGAGAAGCGGAGCTGGAAGTGTGATAGTTGGTGCTGTACTTATCATCTTAATTCTGCCAATAAACTTCCATTACAATACAGGAGGCGGAAAGATCCTTTATTACACCCCCCCATAAAATAAACACATCTTTTTCCATTGAATCATTGTATCTCTCCAAAACGTCTAATAAAGATTTCAGAGTACAGGAAAAAGAGGTGCTGTGGGATGTTATTATAAAAGTTAACAATAACCACATTCACAGATAAATCACAATTTAAATCGATAACTTGATAGTAGGGATTATCCAAGAAATTGCATTTATCATAGGTCACAAGGTTTGAAATATAGGTACAGAGACCTCCTTTTGCTCTACCACTGGGGGACGGAACCGCTGAGGTAAAGAAGGTACGGTAACCGGCCAAATGGGCAGGATCTAATAGCCAGGTTTCCTGTAGACAAAGAATATCAAAGGACCCTATGAAGTCCAGCCACAAACCATTATGTAACTTAGATTTTAGTCCAGCGACATTCCAATATACAATTCGAATTCCTTTGTGGTCCATTTTTGATTTATTCCCCCTGTTCCCGTTGCCCAGGATTAATGGCGATGGTGATGAATGTGTGGAGATATAAGGATCTATAGTAGGCCCCGCTCCCAAGGTCATATTATTATCCTTAGGTGGAGTTATAAGGATCAGGAGGTCAGGGCTAAGTCTATCGATACCGCCAGAGGGAGATGGACTGATACAAGCCTTGTAAGAACTCATCACCCTAGAGGCATAGGACGCCTCATTATACATAGGATTAGGTGCAACTTGAGTCGTATTGGGTGGACCTTCCCCCGGATCTTCAGCCATATTGCCCACTGGGTTCACCGGGCTAAAGCGTCAGTCTACCTCTTCTAAAGAAGGTAGGTGCTCAAAGCGATTATATGTCTGAATGGAGTATTTATAACCATAATTTATGTTTGGAGTACCTAAATACTGGGTGCTGGGCTTGTAGAAGAAACCTAAAGGGACCACGCCAATGTTGCCAAAGGCCAAGGCGTGTTGATCCATGCTGCACAATATCCAACGTACAAATTGGGGGGTCTTAAAGTTCAACACCACACAATCTCCCGAAAAGGCTTTAGTATCTCTTCCCAGCCAACTCACCCTTCTTGCCATCTTAAACTCCATGAACAACCTATCAGTATGGCCCACCCTAGATCCCAACCATGCTAAGGACTTGTTTCTCAACACCTGCCAGTGTTCAAGTAAGTCATCTCTTACTTTTGGAACGTTGGTTAGGATAATTGTATAAGGCGTAGCGGCAGGTGGTAGATCTAGAACAGTGGCTAAGGGGGTCCAAACAGGATTAACAGGTAACGTGGCATTATGTTGATTATCATCATCAGCATGACGATCAGCCACAGTTTGCCTGGAGTATGAATGATTTTTAATAGCACCCTGGGAGAAATGTACGTTATTATCAAATTGACTTAAGTTCGACTGAGTGCTCCCTAAATTAGAAGGGGGTTTAAGTACGCTAGGGATGAGTGGTGGCGCGTCGATGGTTGGCATAGGTTTCGGATATTTAGATATTATTTCTTCGATCGCGCCTAGCCTTACAGTAATGTTACTGATAGAATCTCTCAGAAACGTGTCTAGTGCCTCAATCTTTGTTTGTATCGCCATTATGTTAGAATGTGGTATGACATTGGTGGGAGTTGATACAGCGCCACGAGTCGCTTTTTTCAATTTGGGGAGGGGTTTGTGGGTTCCCTTGTTGCTGTGTTTCCCCTTGGCCTTAGATGTTAGTCCTGCCACTACCTCTGAGGTGGAAAGTGGGTTTTTTGATCGTTTGGTGGGTGGCTGGAACTCGGTATCCTGGTCGGAGAAAGAAATATGATCAGAGATATCTACCGCACACCCATTCACAGCAACAATGGACTCGTCTATTACTTGCCTATTATGATTTAATAATGGGGCCTCTGAGAAAGTTGTCGCAGCCGTGCTGTCGCGAGTGATTGCTTCTTCAACTGAAACAATTTGCTCCTCCAGTGCTCCCATAGCTCCCGTGAGATAATTTAAAATGGATACACAGGGTCCCTCCCCAGGTTTCGACTGCTTCTTAGATTGAGAACATACGGCCTTTCTTTTCGCCATTGTAATAAAGTGCCTAAGAAAGAAGTTAGGGGGACGGTAGTAAAACAAAACAGTATCAAACTCAACAGCGATCGTTTGGTCATACACCTCCAACAGAGGGTCATATGCTACTAGATGACAAGTACTTATCTGGTACAATGGTATTGGCAAAGGTTCAATAAATCAAGATCTGTGGCCCAGCCCAGCCTACTCCTGGCTATGACGGGCTAAGACGGGCCCGTCTTGGCCCGGTCTTCGCCCGGGCCGCGCCCGCAAGCGTCCCGCGTTGCGTGACCTTGCTGCCGGTAATGAGGGGTTTGCAAGGGACCGACTTCAAAGTGCTGCGTGCATGTCCTGGGTGCCCAGGGGCTGTGCAAAAGGGCTTTCTTCCACCAACGACAGTCACTCATAAAATCACTGAGTCATATGTATACTTATTTATATACAACAACTGACACATACACTGGCTTTTATTCTCCTAGTTTGTTGGACATGTACCATTGAGACATATATTGGCTCATCACCACACCCATAAAGATATTCACTCACCCAAACAACTGTTATAACATGTAGTTTTTACTTCATATACCTACTGAATCACCTATTCACACATCTTTGGGCAGTCACACCACCCCACCGAACCACACACACATTCACTCTGCCATACAAATACTCAGTTAACGAATCAATAAATAATATAGACTTTCAAGTAGCTAGTAACCAACTGGTGCAGCAGTTTACACAACAACTGACAAAGTGATACAGATATTCACACAGTTTAGTCACTATCCAATATATTTAGTGAGATACTATAAATTAGTCAAGTAAACAGTCAATCACACTGTTACTAAATCCTCCATCCAGATATTTATATTTATATATCCACTCATTCTTCAATGCAAATTGCTATATATATATATATATGATACATATTTAAATAACGAACCAAACCACATTCACTGGATAATGTCATCAGTGATGTCATCAGTGATGTCATTTGAGATGTAATCAGTGATGTCTCTGACCATGTCATGAATGATATAATATGTGACATCATCAGCAGTGGATTGCGGGCGCGCGAGATGTAGTTAGTACAACTAACTATATCGGAGGAATTTCAATGGTTTTGTTCGAGTGAAATGTCCAGCTAACCATAACACCCCTAAAACCTATTTTTTTTCAGTGAATTTCTAATGTTTTTTAAATGCTAACTCCCAACTATATCAGGCCTGAAACCTATGGTTTTTTCAGTGAATATATATATATATATATATATATATATATTCACTGAAAAAACCATAGGTTTCATGCACGTTATTGTTAGGAATTGGCATTTGAAAAACCTTTGAAATACCTTTGAAATTCACTGAAAAAACCATAGGTTTCAGGGGTGTTATAGTTAGCTGGACATTTCCCTTGTACAAAACCCTAGAAATTCCCCCGTAATAGTTAGTTCAGTGATGTCATTTGAGATGTCATCAGTGATGTCATCAGTTATGTCACTGACCATGTCATCAATGATGTAATATGTGACATCATCAGCAGTGCATTGCGGGGGAAATGTCCAGCTAACTATAACACCCCTGAAACCTATCGTTTTTTCAGTGAATTTCTAAGGTTTTTTAAATGCCAATTGCGAACTATAACATGCATGAAACCTATGGTTTTTTCAGTGACTTTCAAAGGTTCTTTAAAAGCTAATTCCTATCTCTAATTTTTCTCTAAAGCTATGATGTTTAATGATTTTCATTGAATTTCTAAATTTTTCAATTTCAGTGTGTCAATTCCTTCAATTATGTTTTTTTAAAATACTTTTTTATCACCTTTTTTAATTATTTTTTCAGTTAATTCTTTTAAAAATTTAAAAATATTTGTTTTTATTGGATTTTTAAAAAAAAATTGTTAATGTTTTAAAATATAGTTTTATATTTTTTTAAATATTTTTTAAACTATATTTTCAAAACGTTATTTTTAATTTTTTTTCTCCATTTTTTTGGGATCTGCGCACCCAACGCTTTAGGAACCGCGCACCCTGCGCGCATTTCGCCGTTTAAAAAAAAAAAGGGAGCCCCAGGGGGTCCTTCTGGGACCCCCTAAGCAACACTAGAGGGTCAGAGTATTTCTACCCTGCCCCATTTACATCTTTCACACAATTATTTACCTTACTTAATCAGCCTTGCTTCTACGGAGGCACAAAATTGCTGCCAACAGTTCCAGGTTTCGAATGTAGACAGACACTTGACAGCCAATTAGCATTCAGCGTGTGATCGGGAGGGTGCATGCTCGGTTTGGGGAGGGTGCGCTTAGGGTGCGCTTAGGGTGCGCGGATCCTCCGAGGCCATAGATATATCTATTTTTTTACTCTAATTTTCTCAGGAACTACTGAACGGATTTACACCATTTATGAAAAAGGCACGAGTCTGAACTGAGGACTACCTCTTTGCCAAATTTGGTGTAATTCCGTTCAGCAGTCCGGGCTGTAGCTGCGTCAACAGGTCCTATGGGAAATTGCATGGGGAAAACGCGTTTTGGGACCCCCCTTTTTTCTCAGCCCCCGCTTGATAAATCACCATGAAACTTTCTGGATAGGAGCGGACCAGAGCTGGCCAAAAGCTTGGAAAATTTCAGGAAGATTCGTCAACCGGCGCCAGACTTATTGGGAATAGAATGTTGCGGATTTCCTATGGAAAATAGGTCCCAACTATAAATACCTACTGGCGACTGCCAGTAGGTAATACATATATATATATATAATCACTTAAAAAACCATAGGTTTCACACATGTTATAGTTAGCTGGACATTTCACTCATAAAAAACCATTGAAATTCTCCCGTTATAGTTAGTTCAGATAACTATAACTCGCGCGACCGCCACTCTATCACAAGGATGAAGTCATCAGTGATGTCATAAGTGATGCCACTGACCATGTCATGAGTGATGTAATATGTGACGTCATGAGCAGTGGATTGCGGGCGCGCGAGTTATAGTTATCTGAACTGCGTATCCTCCTAGCCCCGAGCTATGAGAATCCAGACAAGTCCATGATGAAGGAATGGGCTGAAACCAATTTGGAGTCATCGAGAAAATGTATCATTATTTTGGTGAAATATGCTGAAACGGACCGTGTTAAACTACAGGCAGAAATAGAAGCACTCAATGAGGAACTAAGTTCAAGCAGTCAACTAGACGAAATTAAAAAACTCAAAGAAGAAATGACTAAACGGCTAAAAAAAGATGAAGAAAAAATAAGGGAAAGAAAGGCGTTTAAATTCCATCGCGACCGCATGGATTACGAATGTGGCCGCGTGTTCACATTTGCCAAGAAATACGACAAGTTGAACATTTCCAAATACGGCGGAACGGGGAGTGGGCCGCAGAAAGACCAACCCAGTATAAGCATACCTAATGAAGCGACACCGAATTCAGAGCTTAGCTCAGCCCAGTTCCAGCAAATATTTCTTTGGTGGATGAAGTGGATTTTTTAGTTACAGAACGCAGGGACACCCTGCGTCCACGCAACCAAACAAGACAAGCCGGAATTCAACAAGGAAGCGCAGGGAAAGAAGGCAAGCCCAGCGAAAACGCACAGCAAACAATCAGCAGGTCGAAACAAAGGGGACAACCTCGGCGGAATTGGAAACGGTAAAACACAATCACGTTACCAATAGCCAGACAATCATTAATTTAACAGATGTGACATTGAACGCTGCAGAAAAACAACTGCTGTCCTTGGGACTATCCTACTGTCCAGAAAGCTCTATGAATTATGCAGCTACAAGAATAGACCTGTATAAGAGCATAAGGAAATTAAAACTCAAAAAGCACTTCCTTACTTTGAATTCAAACAAGAAAATGCCATCCGACAGTCGAACATCGGAATCTTTACCCTATGAGTTATCGGCATCTGATCTACCAGCTTTACAGGCAATGCAAGATCTGCTTCAAGAAAGCAGTGTTTCGACACAAAGTGATGTACCTTCTGGCAGCCAAGTAGCAAAACATAAATGGATAACGCCGTTTAAGCCTCGTTCTAATTTCACTCCCATAAACATCCGGGATTCAATCGATGTATTTAATGAACAAGTCATCATCAGCATGAAGAAACTACATTGTACAAACAATGCCAACACCAAAAGGAGAGACAATAAACAACAAATTCAATACCATCAATTAATGGGCAAACTGAAAGCGAATAAAAGCGTAATCATTCGCAATTCAGACAAAGGCGGCAATCTGGTACTTTGGGACAGGCCGGCCTATATTGAAGAAGCCATGTCGCAACTAAGAGACAAAGAGTGTTACCATCGGGTAGACCAACAGAACTTAAAAATTATGTATAATTGTTTCAACACAAAGCTTGTGGCATGGATGAATGCGGGCCTCATAACAAGCGATGAATACAAATATCTGAGGAATGAGCATCCGGTTACACCGATCATGTACTTCATCCCCAAAGTTCATAAGAATCCAATGAGGCCGCCTGGCAGACCTATCATTTCGGCATGCAACAGCATGTTAGAACACACATCTATCTATGTTGACTATTTTCTCCAGGATTTTGTGAAAGATTTGCCTTCATACAGGGGATTTCCTTGGGAAAATCAGGAACGTGAAATGGCAAGAAGACTATCTGCTAATGACACTGGATGTCACCTCCCTGTACACGTCTATCAGGCACCAAGATGGCCTCAGGGCACTAGGCCACTACCTTTCCCACAGAGGCCCGGAGTTTGATCAACATAACACTATGTTGATCAATATGGTGGAATTTTGTTTGTACAATAACCTTTTCATGTTTGAGAACGTCATTTACCAACAACAACGGGGAGTGGCGATGGGGGCCAGCTTCTCACCAAGCTACGCCTGCCTACATATGGGATGGTGGGAGGAGCTGGTCCTCATCAAGGAATTTCCAAGCATTATGACTACTAATGTTGTTAAATGGTTAAGATATATCGATGACCTTTTTGTAATCTGGCACGGCTCGGTGAGTGATGCTGAGATGTTTGTCCAAAATCTGAATATTAACACCTTAAATCTCCAATTTACTGCTTCAATTAGTACTACATCGGTCAATTTCCTGGACGTGGAGGTGTACATTAGCAATGACCAAATGCACACCACATTGCACAGGAAACCTACTGCAGGCAACTCAGTGCTTCATGCGAGCAGTGCCCATCCGGATCATCTCATCCAAAGCATTCCGTACGGAGAGATGATACGATTAAAAAGAATATGCAGCAGTAAGAGAGATTTGGAGATAGCACAGGCATCCAGTAAAGACAGATTTTTAGCACGAGGTTACTCTCTTAAATGTGTAACAAATGCTATAGATAAGAGCAATCAGACCAGTCGAGAAGTACTTTTAAATGAACAAAGCAAGTCAGCTACCAAAGAATGAAAATGATGGGGCGTTTAGATTCATTTTTGGGTAGAATAAACAAAGTAAAGACATCAAAAAAATCATCAATAGAAATTGGCCCATTTTACTAGGAGATCCAGTAATTGGACATGAACTACCCAAAAAGCCCACCATAACTTACAGCAGGTCACCTTCCATGAAGGACACTTTGGTATACAATGACTTAGAAGTTGTAGGTAAAGGTACCTGGTTGAGTCAACGTTTGGGGTTTTTTAAATGCAAGACATGCAAGGCGTGCCAACATGGCGTTAATACTACTGCCTACAAAACTCCTTTCAATCCAGTTGAGAACCCTATCAAGAAATCGCTATCTTGCAAAATGACCCATGTGGTCTATGTGCTGGAGTGCCCATGTGACCTTCGTTATGTAGGAAGCACGATATTACAAGGCCACAAACGTGTACTCCAGCACCTTAGGGCGATTAAAAACCAGGATCAATCTTACCCAGTGGCGCGTCACTTTGCCGAATCCCACCCTTTTGAGATACTTTCTCATTGATTGTATCCAAAACAAAAAGAGAGGAGGTGATCGGGTTCGGGCATTGCGCCAACTCGAAACCAGGTACATTTTAAATCTTGACACTAAGCATCCAGGTGGTATGAATCAAACTGAAGATTTATACACATACCTATAGCATTCCACATGATAAAATATTGATGAAGTATTGATACCTTTACATAATGGTCAATCAGTCTTAAGACTATTCTGAATTAGACGATTTTAAGAAGTGATGAAAATAAACCTGATTTTTAGATTGCGGGCGCGCGAGTTATAGTTATCTGAACTAACTATAATGGGAGAATTTCAATGGTTTTTTACGAGTGAAATGTCCAGCTAACTATAACATGTGTGAAACCTATGGTTTTTTAAGTGATATATGTATATATATTCCCCCGTTATAGTTAGTTCAGATAACTATAACTCGCGCGCCCGCAATCCTGCTCATGACGTCACATATTACATCACTCATGACATAGTCAGTGGCATCACTCATGACATCACTGATGACATCATCCTTGTGATAGAGTGGCGGTCGCGCAAGTTATAGTTATCTGAACTAACTATAACGGGGAAATTTCATTGGTTTTTTACGAGTGAAATATCCACCTAACTATAACATGTGTGAAACCTATGGTTTTTTAAGTGAATTTGCAAGGTTTTTTTAAATGCTAATTCCTAACTATAACGTGTGTGAAACCTATGGTTTTTTCAGTGAATTTGTACGGTTTTTTAAATGCTAAGTTATGTATGCATTATTATTTTTTTTTTAAATATTTTTCTTACAATAAACTACGTATTAAAAATGGTTTTTTTGGGGGGGTTTTTTCACCGTGCGTGCAACCCCGCGATTTAAAAAAAAAAAAAATTAAAATGTTTTTTTTCTGCCTTCGGGGTCCTTCAGGGACCCCCTGACAAAGGTTAGGGGGTCAGGAACTCTCTACCCTGCCCCCTTTTCACGTTCGCCACCTTCCTTTTTCACTCTCGCACTGAAAACAAACAAAATGGCAGCCGACACTTCCTGATTTCGACCGATTCGAACGTTAACTAACATGTAACCACCAATCAGAATTACGCTCGCGCGGGGCGTGGCTTGGCTGCCGAGCAGAATGGCTGCCTGAAACCGCAGCTCCGCCGATCGAGCACAGAAATCCATCAATTATTTGCTGAACTGGGGTGCGGGCTCGGACCTCCCTGCCCGAGACGGTAGTCCAGGGTGTCCGCCCTGTGCGCTGGCTGGTCTGACCCCGTCGGAGACGCGTGGGCGGAGAGCGGCCCGCAGGAAGCACGGAGATGCGGCGGCCTACAACAATCGCGAGAACCGGGGCCTTGCGTGTGGAGGGCCCGAAACCTGACCGAGGGGTGAGGCAGAGGCTGTTCGATCGCCCCAGGAGACGCGCGCCCCGCCGGATGTTCACCCCCTGCGGCTGAAACAGTGAGGCTGGGACAGCGGCGTCTGGTGAGGGGGAACACTGACAGTGGACTGGAGGTGCGTCTAGGGGAGAGACCCGAACGCTCTGCGGCGCTCTGGGAGCTAGCTGACTGCCGTGGACGGCGCGAAGGGCCACGATGCTTGCGCTCGGCGAGCGCTGCTGGGCCCTGCTCTGGGAGCACGTGTTGCCGAACCTCATGGTCTGAGACTCTGATTTGTTCCTTTCTATCGCCTGCCCCTGGAGTGCATACCGGTGAACAGTGGCAGGCCCGATCGGATAATTGCAGTGGCGGCCATCTTCCCTGACGCCGTAGTGTGGCGGAGTTCTATGGTCGGAGGCTCCGGGGCGACGATCGGAGAGACGTGGTCGGCTGCCGTGCCTGCCCCGGCCATACTGCAGTGCTGTTGAGGCGTTGACCTGGGATGCGGAAAGTGAATGGCTGCACGAGTATCGGCCTGATTCGACGGTCTGTGCTGTGACTCCCCCCGCTTGGTCCGCTTCTCTGTGCCCGGTGCGTGCCCCGACACTGGGGGCACAGCCCTCTTACCTAACCGCCATGCTGCCCTCGACGAGACGCTGGTGGTTGGCGACTGGCGGCGACTGGTGCAGTGTGAGGAGATCGCGGCTCGGCTGCCCACACACACTACCGGCGCCGGGTGGCGTCCGGTGAGCAGCCATGGGCAAGCCGGACACGCGGCAGCCGAAAATCACCTTCGACAAGTCCAAGCAGAAGCCGCCGGACCCAGACCCAGACCACCGTGAGGCTGAGTCTTCTCGAGCAGACTGGAGTGGTGCTCAGGATGTAGACATTAAAGCCATGTTTCAGGAACTGAAAACAAGTTTACATGGCATCGATGGCAAAATGGATGCGCTGGCGGCCCGCATGGACGGTATCACGTCTCGCATGGACAAACAAGAAGGAAGAGTGGAATCGCTCGAAACACGTGTGGCCGACACGGAGGAAAATCAGACCGGCCTTGCCGGCCAACTGCGGGGCATGGATAAGATCCTGACACTCATACAACAGAAAAATGAGGATTTGGAAGCGCGCTCGAGGCGCAACAACGTCCGCATCACGGGTGTGGCGGAAACGACGGACATAACAAACATGGAGCTTTTTGTTGAACAAATGTTTAAGGATCTGTTTGGGTCGGGTTTGTCTTCGATGTTCCTGGTCGAGAGGGCTCACAGATCATTGGGGCCCAGGCCTAAACCAGGTGCACCGCCCCGGCCTATTATTGCACGAATCTTAAATTATAGGGACCGGGACGGGATCTTACGGATGGCAAGAGACATGACAGACGTGCAATACAAGGGCAACCACATTGCATTATATCCGGACTATACGATGCAGGTTCAGGCCGCTCGAAGGGAATTTTTGCCGGCGAAGAAACTGTTTCAACAGGCGGGCACCAAATACTCCCTCATCTACCCTGCAAAACTCCGGGTCCAAGGTCCCGGTAAACCGTCCTTCTTTGTTGACGCGAAGGCGGCTCTGAAATATGCCAAACAACTGGTAAAGGACCAAAAGACCCAGGCACCTGCGGGACAGGCTAAGTGATGTTGATGACTGTTCATGTATGCTTCTTGTTAAGTCGCTGGGTATTGCCTGTCCGCGCCGGGCTGGGCCATAGAGACTGTTGAATTCCCTGGAGGATCAATATCAGATGCTGGAAGGGAGCTAAGTAGGACTGCGGGATCGGGAGGGGGGGTCCTAGAGCTGGTACACTAGGCCCGCGCTCGATCGCCCTGTCATGTGTACAGGGCTTGTGGGTGGCCAACCTGCGTACCCCAAGGGATGATTCCCATTCACCGTTCACATCTAGGGACTGTAGTTACAGTTGTCGTAGTTGGGAGGGGGACCTGGGAGGTCATTGCACAACCTGATTGGGGGGTTGGAGCGGGTGGGGTTGGGGTTTGGTTGTGGTTGGGGGATTTTGTTGAGTTCTATTTAAGTTTCAGAGCTGGGTCAGAGGAGGCGAAAACTGCTATTGAATCGCACATTGTGCACTGTACGCTGCCATGTCGACAGTCACCTAGCAAGAGGTGTTCTGGCATTTGCCGGGCAGGATGCCCAGATGGACGGGTGGGATGTGTGCTGTCTATCAGAGAAGGGTTGCAGGTAGTGACGCAACGAGGAACAGGTCCATGGCCTGATCGAGTTTTATTTCAATGCTTGTTGCCGTGCGGAGGTTCCCTACCTTGTCGGCGGGCTTACAGATTGCTGAGGCATGGCCGCCCCCATATGTTGAGACCCGCTGGGCTGGTAATGCTTGCTTTGCGTTTCGGCATGAAGTGGCCGGGTGACTGGGGGGTAGGTATATGTCTGATGCTTGCCCGAACTTTGTTAACACACCTGGTGCTGTGAATAGCATAAAGTGTATTAAAGTGTATTACCTGGAATGTACGGGGTATGAATGATAGACGCAAAGTGAGACTGATACAGGCCTTCCTAATTAGAAAAGGTGCGGACATTTGCCTTCTGCAAGAGACGCACCTGACGGCCAATGCTGCGCAGCTGCTCAGGCACAATCGATGGGGTGAGGTAGTCCACGCTCACTACTCTAACTACTCCAGAGGGGTGGCGATACTCATCAGAAAGGGGCTTCACTGGAGGACGCATGAGGAAATCAGGGACACAGGGGGCAGGTATGTTCTGTTGGTTGGTTCGCTGTGCGGCGCGAGAGTGATTCTGGTGAATGTATATGGCCCGAATGACGATAATCCAGAGTTCTACGAGGAATTGTGGCATAGGGTGCGGACCTGTGGACCGGCAGCGATATTGTGGGGAGGTGACTATAATGTGGTACTGTCAGATACTAAAGATAGGCAGGGCACAACTCGGGAACATCACCCCAGGGCGTCGGAGGCGCTTGGCTATATTATGCAGGAGGCAGGGCTGGTGGACTCCTGGAGGACACTGCACCCTGAGGCCCGCGCCGGTACGTGTATTACAGCCCATCGTGCGGCCTGGTCCAGATTGGACTTCTGGCTGCTGTCCAGAGATTTGCACTCATCGGTGTTAGAGGTGACTCACATGCCGCGGTCTCTTTCTGATCATGCCCCGGTGTGTTTGACGCTATCCACGCCGCCGCAGTACATTCAGCCGTTTAGTTGGAGGTTCCCCTCCCGTGCGCTGCGCGACCAGGTCTTCCAGGATTCTTTGCGGGAAAGACTGGAGGAATACTTCGCACTTAACGAGGGCTCAGTAGATTCACCTGGCGTGCTCTGGGAGGCCTGTAAGGCAGTAACCAGGGGTCATTGCATGGCGCTAAAAATTGGGGTTCTGCGCTCCATAAGAGATACCCTGAGCAAGTTGGAATCTGAACTTGCCCAGCTTGAAGCTGCGATGATGGCGGCCCCTTCTGGTGGGGCGAGCGCAGCCTTCCGGACGAAACTGACCAAGTATCAAGAGGAGGCGGAAAGGGAGGTCGCGTTCTTGTCCAAAGATTCTCAGGCCAGACGTTATGGAGAGGGTGATCGAGCTGGACGAACACTAGCCAACATGCTGCGCCCGCCACGTGGGTCGGAGCATATTCTTGAGCTACATGGGTCAGGGGGTGAAGTGATTCGAGACCCTCCGGCTATACTGACAGTGATGACAGATTACTATAAGGTCTTGTATACCTCTAAGGTGACACCTGACGACACTATTATTAGTGACTACCTGGACACCATAGCACTAGCGTGGTTCAGTAATAATGCCCGGCAATATATGGACCTACCCTTCACGCAGGAGGACATTCGAGCGGTGATAGCCGCTATGTCACTCAGCAAGACACCAGGCCCCGACGGGCTGACGGCGGCCTTCTACAAGGAATATGCAGACCTACTTGTCCCGCGATTACACAGAGTTTTTGAGGAAGCGATGGAGCTGGGCATCCTCCCTACCTCGATGCGAGAGGCCCTTATCATTACGCTGCTTAAACCTGGCAAAAATCCTGTAAACCCGGACTCATATCGCCCACTCTCGCTAATTAATCTTGACGCCAAAATATACGCGAAATTACTCGCTGACCGTCTGAAATTTATGCTGCCACAGATAGCGTTGTCCGATCAGTCGGGATTTGTAATGGGGAGGTCCACTTCCCACAATCTGAGAGTACTGTTTGGGCTCCTGCATTATTTGGATCCCAGGGTGCAGGCTGCGGCCGCATTGATTGACGCCACTAAGGCGTTCGACTCATTAGAGTGGAAATTCCTACGGGCGTTATTCACTCGCATGGGTTTCAGCCCCTCCTTTGCCAGGCGTATTGGAATACTCTATAATGACCCGACAGCTAGGGTGCGGGTTAATGGTCAGACGTCTGCCCCGATCCCCATAACCAGAGGGACTCGGCAGGGCTGCCCCTTGTCGCACTTGCTGTTCGCCATTGCGACGGAGCTGCTGGTGGCCCGTTTGCACCAACATCACACTCATCGCAGTATCGGCTTCACGTCGCGTGGCCTGCTGGTGTCTATGTACGCCGACGACATAACCATATATATGTTGAATCCATCGGAAAACTTTGACCCACTGATGCGTGAGGTGACAAGATACAGTGGCCTCACAGGTATCGATATCAACTGGTCGAAGTCGGCGATGTTCCCGCTGACGGACGGTACGAGTCAATGTCATACGGAATTTCCGATTGACTGGGTCACTGATGAGATTAAATACCTGGGCATACGGTTTAGCCGATCGGTGCAGGACATATGGCTGGCCAATTTTGGGGTGGCCGTGGAATGGCTGGAGTGTAAGGTGAGGCGCTGGAAGGCGCTGCCGCTATCTCTGATGGGCCGCATAGCAATTGCTAAAATGGTGGTCGTTCCTAAGTTTCTTTACTTATTCGTAAACATCCCCGTGCCACTCACTAAGTCGTTCTTCCGCCGGATCCGCTCCACCTTGATTGAACTGGTCTGGGCGGGTAAGCAGCCCAGAGTGGCTTGGAACCTCCTCACACTCCCCTTCCGTCAGGGAGGACTCGCGGCCCCGGACATGGAGCTATATGCGTACAGTGCTCAGGCCCAATACCTGCACTACTGGCATCACCCGATCCCTTACCAGCCGCACGTGGCTATCGAGATGGACGTTGCGGCCCCCTGCCCCCTTCATGCAGCGGTGTATCAGAGATACAGACGCTCCCGGAATGACATTGATACTGTTGAAATGGTACGCTGGGCCTGGTCAAGCATTGCCAAACGTGCGGGCGTTGATGATTTATATGCGCCGAGTATGCCCCTTGCGGATAATCCACTATTGGGGCCATTGACGGACGCGGCGGTGGTGCGGCGGGCGCAGGCCTGCGGCCTGAATGTGGCGGGATACTTGTACCCGGACGATACCTTCCTTGCAGTGCGGGATATGGCGGCAGCGCCGGAACCGACGGCCTCGGAGCTTCTTCTCTACTATCAACTGCGCTCTGCCTGCAAGGGCATGTACCCTATGTTTCCAGATGCTCCGCCGACGCTTGCGGCCTTGGAGGACGTACTCTCGAATTCCTCCGCGCGCAAACTGATCACACGTATCTATAGAGCTACTCAAAACACAGCTCCGGTTGTGCACACTGACTCTAGATCCTCGTGGGAATATGAAGCGGGTATATCTATTACCGAGAAACAGTGGGAGTACTGTTGCTCCCAACTTGAAAACCTATCCCCTAATTATAGGCTGTGGTTGGTGCACTTCAACTATCTGCACCGGACTTACCGTACGCCCATACAACTGTGTAGAATGGGACTACGGTCTGATGCGAACTGTTGGAGATGCGGTGAGAAGGAGGCCACGTTCTATCACCTCGTATGGGTGTGTGGTCCCATACGCGACTTCTGGATTGCAGTCTTCAATACCGTAAGGCAGATTGTGGGGGTGGAACTGGAGCCGGACCCACTTGTGGCCCTCTTGGGATTCGTTAGAAATGTGCCTAAGGCGTCACGTAGGCTTGTGGCCCTTTTGCTATTACTTGCTAAGCGTCAAGTGGCGCTACACTGGAAGAAGACGATGCCGCCGAAAGTGGCGGCCTGGATAAGAGCGGCGGTGTACTGTAGGGAACAGCTGACCTCATACTGGGACCAGCTGCCACAGCGCTCGAGGCCTGTAGATATATGGCAGCCACTGGTGGATTGGTTGGCTAGGACGACAGCGTTGGAAGATGACTAGGGGGTCTGATTGTGACTTTGGCGACGTGGCGAGGTTGGAGTTTGACTGTGGTGCGCTGTACGTGGTGATCCGCCTGACATAAGTGATCTGGGATTTGGGGCTCGCTTTCTGTGGGGGGTTGTCAGTCGATTGCGTTGACTGGGTGGGCTGTGGGCGCAGCGTGGAGGTGTGATTATGACATTTCGACTATTCATTGTTTGCTTCCTTTCGACTCTGGCTCTCTGTTAGTTTTGTTTTGTTTGGTTCATTGCAAAATATTGTATTGCTGTTCAAATGTACGACCTCAAATGCTTGGGCGGAGTACCGCCTCGCAAACTAGCTGCCTGCCTCCGGGTTGTTGGCTGAATAGCAGTGTACTCTTCGATGGAATAATAAAGGTTTTGGAAAACAAAAAAAAAAAAAAAAAAAGAATTACGCTCGCGCACGTTAGGGTGCTCGCACGGTGCGCGCACGGTGCGCGGCTATAGATATGTATGTGCTTTTAACTGCAATTTTCTCAGGAACTACTGAACAGATTGACTCCATATATGCAAAAGGCACATCCCTGACCTGAGGACTACCTCTCTGCAAAATTTCAAGTAATTCTGTTCAGCCGTTCGGGCTGTATCTTCGACTAAAGGTCCTATGGGAAAATGAATGGGGAAAACGCGTTTTGGGACCCCCTTTTTTCTCGGCCCCCGCTTGACGAATCCCCCCGAGACTTTCAGGGTAGGAGCTGAGCGGAGCGCCCCATTAGTTTTGAAAATTTTGCGAAGATTCATCAAACGGCGCCAAAGTTATTCAAAATTGAATTTTCAGATTTCCTATGGAAACACGGTCCTAACTATAACTATCTACTGGCGACCGCCAGTAGATAATATAGATATAGATATAGATATATATATATATATATATATATATATATATATATATATATATATATATATATATATATATATCTATATGGAAAAGCAATTGCCCGTAAGCATTAGGAGCGCACACAACAGAAGACGAACCATCCGGTTTTCTCTTCAGGCACCTTGCTTTATTTTTCCTGGGTTACAATTGATAAGACCTGACGCGTTTCAAGATTCACTCTCTTTTTCAAAGGTCATACTGCCAGGATGTCAAACAGGAAGTTCTGCGCGCACTTTATTTCCGCTGAGTGCGATTTCATTTTGAGCGTGCTGGGACTTGTAGTCCCGTTAAGAACAGTCATCTCCCTTAATTAGGTTCTGCATGTCCATTCCTGTATTGCAGATTAAAAAGCCCTGAGTGGACCCCAGTATTATAGAGCAAGTACGTCGCCTCGTTTTCTGTGCTGCTTACACGAGTCCGGATTGTGTTCCCACTCTGCAGCCTCCTTGACTTCCATGGATGGTGCCGCTCCCCACGGCAAGGGCTGCCGTGCAGGTATGTGGAAAAGCAATTGCCCGTAAGCATTAGGAGCGCACACAACAGAAGACGAACCATCCGGTTTTCTCTTCAGGCACCTTGCTTTATTTTTCCTGGGTTACAATTGATAAGACCTGACGCGTTTCAAGATTCACTCTCTTTTTCAAAGGTCATACTGCCAGGATGTCAAACAGGAAGTTCTGCGCGCACTTTATTTCCGCTGAGTGCGATTTCATTTTGAGCTTGCTGGGACTTGTAGTCCCGTTAAGAACAGTCATCTCCCTTAATTAGGTTCTGCATGTCCATTCCTGTATTGCAGATTAAAAAGCCCTGAGTGGACCCCAGTATTATAGAGCAAGTACGTCGCCTCGTTTTCTGTGCTGCTTACACGAGTCCGGATTGTGTTCCCACTCTGCAGCCTCCTTGACTTCCATGGATGGTGCCGCTCCCCACGGCAAGGGCTGCCGTGCAGGTATGTGGAAAAGCAATTGCCCGTAAGCATTAGGAGCGCACACAACAGAAGACGAACCATCCGGTTTTCTCTTCAGGCACCTTGCTTTATTTTTCCTGGGTTACAATTGATAAGACCTGACGCGTTTCAAGATTCACTCTCTTTTTCAAAGGTCATACTGCCAGGATGTCAAACAGGAAGTTCTGCGCGCACTTTATTTCCGCTGAGTGCGATTTCATTTTGAGCGTGCTGGGACTTGTAGTCCCGTTAAGAACAGTCATCTCCCTTAATTAGGTTCTGCATGTCCATTCCTGTATTGCAGATTAAAAAGCCCTGAGTGGACCCCAGTATTATAGAGCTAGTACGTCGCCTCGTTTTCTGTGCTGCTTACACGAGTCCGGATTGTGTTCCCACTCTGCAGCCTCCTTGACTTCCATGGATGGTGCCGCTCCCCACGGCAAGGGCTGGCGTGCAGGTATGTGGAAAAGCAATTGCCCGTAAGCATTAGGAGCGCACACAACAGAAGACGAACCATCCGGTTTTCTCTTCAGGCACCTTGCTTTATTTTTCCTGGGTTACAATTGATAAGACCTGACGCGTTTCAAGATTCACTCTCTTTTTCAAAGGTCATACTGCCAGGATGTCAAACAGGAAGTTCTGCGCGCACTTTATTTCCGCTGAGTGCGATTTCATTTTGAGCTTGCTGGGACTTGTAGTCCCGTTAAGAACAGTCATCTCCCTTAATTAGGTTCTGCATGTCCATTCCTGTATTGCAGATTAAAAAGCCCTGAGTGGACCCCAGTATTATAGAGCAAGTACGTCGCCTCGTTTTCTGTGCTGCTTACACGAGTCCGGATTGTGTTCCCACTCTGCAGCCTCCTTGACTTCCATGGATGGTGCCGCTCCCCACGGCAAGGGCTGCCGTGCAGGTATGTGGAAAAGCAATTGCCCGTAAGCATTAGGAGCGCACACAACAGAAGACGAACCATACGGTTTTCTCTTCAGGCACCTTGCTTTATTTTTCCTGGGTTACAATTTATAAGACCTGACGCGTTTCAAGATTCACTCTCTTTTTCAAAGGTCATACTGCCAGGATGTCAAACAGGAAGTTCTGCGCGCACTTTATTTCCGCTGAGTGCGATTTCATTTTGAGCGTGCTGGGACTTGTAGTCCCGTTAAGAACAGTCATCTCCCTTAATTAGGTTCTGCATGTCCATTCCTGTATTGCAGATTAAAAAGCCCTGAGTGGACCCCAGTATTATAGAGCTAGTACGTCGCCTCGTTTTCTGTGCTGCTTACACGAGTCCGGATTGTGTTCCCACTCTGCAGCCTCCTTGACTTCCATGGATGGTGCCGCTCCCCACGGCAAGGGCTGGCGTGCAGGTATGTGGAAAAGCAATTGCCCGTAAGCATTAGGAGCACACACAACAGAAGACGAACCATCCGGTTTTCTCTTCAGGCACCTTGCTTTATTTTTCCTGGGTTACAATTGATAAGACCTGACGCGTTTCAAGATTCACTCTCTTTTTCAAAGGTCATACTGCCAGGAGGTCAAACAGGAAGTTCTGCGCGCACTTTATTTCCGCTGAGTGCAATTTAATTTTGAGCGTGCTGGGACTTGTAGTCCCGTTAAGAACAGTCATCTCCCTTAATTAGGTTCTGCATGTCCATTCCTGTATTGCAGATTAAAAAGCCCTGAGTGGACCCCAGTATTATAGAGCAAGTACGTCGCCTCGTTTTCTGTGCTGCTTACACGAGTCCGGATTGTGTTCCCACTCTGCAGCCTCCTTGACTTCCATGGATGGTGCCGCTCCCCACGGCAAGGGCTGCCGTGCAGGTATGTGGAAAAGCAATTGCCCGTAAGCATTAGGAGCGCACACAACAGAAGACGAACCATCCGGTTTTCTCTTCAGGCACCTTGCTTTATTTTTCCTGGGTTACAATTGATAAGACCGGACGCGTTTCAAGATTCACTCTCTTTTTCAAAGGTCATACTGCCAGGATGTCAAACTGGAAGTTCTGCGCGCACTTTATTTCCGCTGAGTGCGATTTCATTTTGAGCGTGCTGGGACTTGTAGTCCCGTTAAGAACAGTCATCTCCCTTAATTAGGTTCTGCATGTCCATTCCTGTATTGCAGATTAAAAAGCCCTGAGTGGACCCCAGTATTATAGAGCAAGTACGTCGCCTCGTTTTCTGTGCTGCTTACACGAGTCCGGATTGTGTTCCCACTCTGCAGCCTCCTGACTTCCATGGATGGTGCCGCTCCCCACGGCAAGGCCTGCCGTGCAGGTATGTGGAAAAGCAATTGCCCGTAAGCATTAGGAGCGCACACAACAGAAGACGAACCATCCGGTTTTCTCTTCAGGCACCTTGCTTTATTTTTCCTGGGTTACAATTGATAAGACCTGACGTGTTTCAAGATTCACTCTCTTTTTCAAAGGTCATACTGCCAGGATGTCAAACAGGAAGTTCTGCGCGCACTTTATTTCCGCTGAGTGCGATTTCATTTTGAGCGTGCTGGGACTTGTAGTCCCGTTAAGAACAGTCATCTCCCTTAATTAGGTTCTGCATGTCCATTCCTGTATTGCAGATTAAAAAGCCCTGAGTGGACCCCAGTATTATAGAGCAAGTACGTCGCCTCGTTTTCTGTGCTGCTTACACGAGTCCGGATTGTGTTCCCACTCTGCAGCCTCCTTGACTTCCATGGATGGTGCCGCTCCCCACGGCAAGGGCTGCCGTGCAGGTATGTGGAAAAGCAATTGCCCGTAAGCATTAGGAGCGCACACAACAGAAGACGAACCATCCGGTTTTCTCTTCAGGCACCTTGCTTTATTTTTCTGGGTTACAATTGATAAGACCTGACGCGTTTCAAGATTCACTCTCTTTTTCAAAGGTCATACTGCCAGGATGTCAAACAGGAAGTTCTGCGCGCACTTTATTTCCGCTGAGTGCGATTTCATTTTGAGCGTGCTGGGACTTGTAGTCCCGTTAAGAACAGTCATCTCCCTTAATTAGGTTCTGCATGTCCATTCCTGTATTGCAGATTAAAAAGCCCTGAGTGGACCCCAGTATTATAGAGCAAGTACGTCGCCTCGTTTTCTGTGCTGCTTACACGAGTCCGGATTGTGTTCCCACTCTGCAGCCTCCTTGACTTCCATGGATGGTGCCGCTCCCCACGGCAAGGGCTGCCGTGCAGGTATGTGGAAAAGCAATTGCCCGTAAGCATTAGGAGCGCACACAACAGAAGACGAACAATCCGGTTTTCTCTTCAGGCACCTTGCTTTATTTTTCCTGGGTTACAATTGATAAGACCTGACGCGTTTCAAGATTCACTCTCTTTTTCAAAGGTCATACTGCCAGGATGTCAAACAGGAAGTTCTGCGCGCACTTTATTTCCGCTGAGTGCGATTTCATTTTGAGCGTGCTGGGACTTGTAGTCCCATTAAGAACAGTCATCTCCCTTAATTAGGTTCTGCATGTCCATTCCTGTATTGCAGATTAAAAAGCCCTGAGTGGACCCCAGTATTATAGAGCAAGTACGTCGCCTCGTTTTCTGTGCTGCTTACACGAGTCCGGATTGTGTTCCCACTCTGCAGCCTCCTTGACTTCCATGGATGGTGCCGCTCCCCACGGCAAGGGCTGCCGTGCAGGTATGTGGAAAAGCAATTGCCCGTAAGCATTAGGAGCGCACACAACAGAAGACGAACCATACGGTTTTCTCTTCAGGCACCTTGCTTTATTTTTCCTGGGTTACAATTTATAAGACCTGACGCGTTTCAAGATTCACTCTCTTTTTCAAAGGTCATACTGCCAGGATGTCAAACAGGAAGTTCTGCGCGCACTTTATTTCCGCTGAGTGCGATTTCATTTTGAGCGTGCTGGGACTTGTAGTCCCGTTAAGAACAGTCATCTCCCTTAATTAGGTTCTGCATGTCCATTCCTGTATTGCAGATTAAAAAGCCCTGAGTGGACCCCAGTATTATAGAGCAAGTACGTCGCCTCGTTTTCTGTGCTGCTTACACGAGTCCGGATTGTGTTCCCACTCTGCAGCCTCCTTGACTTCCATGGATGGTGCCGCTCCCCACGGCAAGGGCTGCCGTGCAGGTATGTGGAAAAGCAATTGCCCGTAAGCATTAGGAGCGCACACAACAGAAGACGAACCATCCGGTTTTCTCTTCAGGCACCTTGCTTTATTTTTCTGGGTTACAATTGATAAGACCTGACGCGTTTCAAGATTCACTCTCTTTTTCAAAGGTCATACTGCCAGGATGTCAAACAGGAAGTTCTGCGCGCACTTTATTTCCGCTGAGTGCGATTTCATTTTGAGCGTGCTGGGACTTGTAGTCCCGTTAAGAACAGTCATCTCCCTTAATTAGGTTCTGCATGTCCATTCCTGTATTGCAGATTAAAAAGCCCTGAGTGGACCCCAGTATTATAGAGCAAGTACGTCGCCTCGTTTTCTGTGCTGCTTACACGAGTCCGGATTGTGTTCCCACTCTGCAGCCTCCTTGACTTCCATGGATGGTGCCGCTCCCCACGGCAAGGGCTGCCGTGCAGGTATGTGGAAAAGCAATTGCCCGTAAGCATTAGGAGCGCACACAACAGAAGACGAACAATCCGGTTTTCTCTTCAGGCACCTTGCTTTATTTTTCCTGGGTTACAATTGATAAGACCTGACGCGTTTCAAGATTCACTCTCTTTTTCAAAGGTCATACTGCCAGGATGTCAAACAGGAAGTTCTGCGCGCACTTTATTTCCGCTGAGTGCGATTTCATTTTGAGCGTGCTGGGACTTGTAGTCCCATTAAGAACAGTCATCTCCCTTAATTAGGTTCTGCATGTCCATTCCTGTATTGCAGATTAAAAAGCCCTGAGTGGACCCCAGTATTATAGAGCAAGTACGTCGCCTCGTTTTCTGTGCTGCTTACACGAGTCCGGATTGTGTTCCCACTCTGCAGCCTCCTTGACTTCCATGGATGGTGCCGCTCCCCACGGCAAGGGCTGCCGTGCAGGTATGTGGAAAAGCAATTGCCCGTAAGCATTAGGAGCGCACACAACAGAAGACGAACCATCCGGTTTTCTCTTCAGGCACCTTGCTTTATTTTTCCTGGGTTACAATTGATAAGACCTGACGTGTTTCAAGATTCACTCTCTTTTTCAAAGGTCATACTGCCAGGATGTCAAACAGGAAGTTCTGCGCGCACTTTATTTCCGCTGAGTGCGATTTCATTTTGAGCGTGCTGGGACTTGTAGTCCCGTTAAGAACAGTCATCTCCCTTAATTAGGTTCTGCATGTCCATTCCTGTATTGCAGATTAAAAAGCCCTGAGTGGACCCCAGTATTATAGAGCAAGTACGTCGCCTCGTTTTCTGTGCTGCTTACACGAGTCCGGATTGTGTTCCCACTCTGCAGCCTCCTTGACTTCCATGGATGGTGCCGCTCCCCACGGCAAGGGCTGCCGTGCAGGTATGTGGAAAAGTAATTGCCCGTAAGCATTAGGAGCGCACACAACAGAAGACGAACCATCCGGTTTTCTCTTCAGGCACCTTGCTTTATTTTTCTGGGTTACAATTGATAAGACCTGACGCGTTTCAAGATTCACTCTCTTTTTCAAAGGTCATACTGCCAGGATGTCAAACAGGAAGTTCTGCGCACACTTTATTTCCGCTGAGTGCGATTTCATTTTGAGCGTGCTGGGACTTGTAGTCCCGTTAAGAACAGTCATCTCCCTTAATTAGGTTCTGCATGTCCATTCCTGTATTGCAGATTAAAAAGCCCTGAGTGGACCCCAGTATTATAGAGCAAGTACGTCGCCTCGTTTTCTGTGCTGCTTACACGAGTCCGGATTGTGTTCCCACTCTGCAGCCTCCTTGACTTCCATGGATGGTGCCGCTCCCCACGGCAAGGGCTGCCGTGCAGGTATGTGGAAAAGCAATTGCCCGTAAGCATTAGGAGCGCACACAACAGAAGACGAACCATCCGGTATTCTCTTCAGGCACCTTGCTTTATTTTTCCTGGGTTACAATTGATAAGACCTGACGCGTTTCAAGATTCACTCTCTTTTTCAAAGGTCATACTGCCAGGATGTCAAACAGGAAGTTCTGCGCGCACTTTATTTCCGCTGAGTGCGATTTCATTTTGAGCGTGCTGGGACTTGTAGTCCCGTTAAGAACAGTCATCTCCCTTAATTAGGTTCTGCATGTCCATTCCTGTATTGCAGATTAAAAAGCCCTGAGTGGACCCCAGTATTATAGAGCAAGTACGTCGCCTCGTTTTCTGTGCTGCTTACACGAGTCCGGATTGTGTTCCCACTCTGCAGCCTCCTTGACTTCCATGGATGGTGCCGCTCCCCACGGCAAGGGCTGCCGTGCAGGTATGTGGAAAAGCAATTGCCCGTAAGCATTAGGAGCGCACACAACAGAAGACGAACCATCCGGTTTTCTCTTCAGGCACCTTGCTTTATTTTTCCTGGGTTACAATTGATAAGACCTGACGCGTTTCAAGATTCACTCTCTTTTTCAAAGGTCATACTGCCAGGATGTCAAACAGGAAGTTCTGCGCGCACTTTATTTCCGCTGAGTGCGATTTCATTTTGAGCTTGCTGGGACTTGTAGTCCCGTTAAGAACAGTCATCTCCCTTAATTAGGTTCTGCATGTCCATTCCTGTATTGCAGATTAAAAAGCCCTGAGTGGACCCCAGTATTATAGAGCAAGTACGTCGCCTCGTTTTCTGTGCTGCTTACACGAGTCCGGATTGTGTTCCCACTCTGCAGCCTCCTTGACTTCCATGGATGGTGCCGCTCCCCACGGCAAGGGCTGCCGTGCAGGTATGTGGAAAAGCAATTGCCCGTAAGCATTAGGAGCGCACACAACAGAAGACGAACCATCCGGTTTTCTCTTCAGGCACCTTGCTTTATTTTTCCTGGGTTACAATTGATAAGACCTGACGCGTTTCAAGATTCACTCTCTTTTTCAAAGGTCATACTGCCAGGATGTCAAACAGGAAGTTCTGCGCGCACTTTATTTCCGCTGAGTGCGATTTCATTTTGAGCGTGCTGGGACTTGTAGTCCCGTTAAGAACAGTCATCTCCCTTAATTAGGTTCTGCATGTCCATTCCTGTATTGCAGATTAAAAAGCCCTGAGTGGACCCCAGTATTATAGAGCTAGTACGTCGCCTCGTTTTCTGTGCTGCTTACACGAGTCCGGATTGTGTTCCCACTCTGCAGCCTCCTTGACTTCCATGGATGGTGCCGCTCCCCACGGCAAGGGCTGGCGTGCAGGTATGTGGAAAAGCAATTGCCCGTAAGCATTAGGAGCGCACACAACAGAAGACGAACCATCCGGTTTTCTCTTCAGGCACCTTGCTTTATTTTTCCTGGGTTACAATTGATAAGACCTGACGCGTTTCAAGATTCACTCTCTTTTTCAAAGGTCATACTGCCAGGATGTCAAACAGGAAGTTCTGCGCGCACTTTATTTCCGCTGAGTGCGATTTCATTTTGAGCTTGCTGGGACTTGTAGTCCCGTTAAGAACAGTCATCTCCCTTAATTAGGTTCTGCATGTCCATTCCTGTATTGCAGATTAAAAAGCCCTGAGTGGACCCCAGTATTATAGAGCAAGTACGTCGCCTCGTTTTCTGTGCTGCTTACACGAGTCCGGATTGTGTTCCCACTCTGCAGCCTCCTTGACTTCCATGGATGGTGCCGCTCCCCACGGCAAGGGCTGCCGTGCAGGTATGTGGAAAAGCAATTGCCCGTAAGCATTAGGAGCGCACACAACAGAAGACGAACCATACGGTTTTCTCTTCAGGCACCTTGCTTTATTTTTCCTGGGTTACAATTTATAAGACCTGACGCGTTTCAAGATTCACTCTCTTTTACAAAGGTCATACTGCCAGGATGTCAAACAGGAAGTTCTGCGCGCACTTTATTTCCGCTGAGTGCGATTTCATTTTGAGCGTGCTGGGACTTGTAGTCCCGTTAAGAACAGTCATCTCCCTTAATTAGGTTCTGCATGTCCATTCCTGTATTGCAGATTAAAAAGCCCTGAGTGGACCCCAGTATTATAGAGCTAGTACGTCGCCTCGTTTTCTGTGCTGCTTACACGAGTCCGGATTGTGTTCCCACTCTGCAGCCTCCTTGACTTCCATGGATGGTGCCGCTCCCCACGGCAAGGGCTGGCGTGCAGGTATGTGGAAAAGCAATTGCCCGTAAGCATTAGGAGCACACACAACAGAAGACGAACCATCCGGTTTTCTCTTCAGGCACCTTGCTTTATTTTTCCTGGGTTACAATTGATAAGACCTGACGCGTTTCAAGATTCACTCTCTTTTTCAAAGGTCATACTGCCAGGAGGTCAAACAGGAAGTTCTGCGCGCACTTTATTTCCGCTGAGTGCAATTTAATTTTGAGCGTGCTGGGACTTGTAGTCCCGTTAAGAACAGTCATCTCCCTTAATTAGGTTCTGCATGTCCATTCCTGTATTGCAGATTAAAAAGCCCTGAGTGGACCCCAGTATTATAGAGCAAGTACGTCGCCTCGTTTTCTGTGCTGCTTACACGAGTCCGGATTGTGTTCCCACTCTGCAGCCTCCTTGACTTCCATGGATGGTGCCGCTCCCCACGGCAAGGGCTGCCGTGCAGGTATGTGGAAAAGCAATTGCCCGTAAGCATTAGGAGCGCACACAACAGAAGACGAACCATCCGGTTTTCTCTTCAGGCACCTTGCTTTATTTTTCCTGGGTTACAATTGATAAGACCGGACGCGTTTCAAGATTCACTCTCTTTTTCAAAGGTCATACTGCCAGGATGTCAAACTGGAAGTTCTGCGCGCACTTTATTTCCGCTGAGTGCGATTTCATTTTGAGCGTGCTGGGACTTGTAGTCCCGTTAAGAACAGTCATCTCCCTTAATTAGGTTCTGCATGTCCATTCCTGTATTGCAGATTAAAAAGCCCTGAGTGGACCCCAGTATTATAGAGCAAGTACGTCGCCTCGTTTTCTGTGCTGCTTACACGAGTCCGGATTGTGTTCCCACTCTGCAGCCTCCTGACTTCCATGGATGGTGCCGCTCCCCACGGCAAGGCCTGCCGTGCAGGTATGTGGAAAAGCAATTGCCCGTAAGCATTAGGAGCGCACACAACAGAAGACGAACCATCCGGTTTTCTCTTCAGGCACCTTGCTTTAT
Source organism: Triturus cristatus (assembly GCF_964204655.1). Taxonomy (NCBI): domain Eukaryota; kingdom Metazoa; phylum Chordata; class Amphibia; order Caudata; family Salamandridae; genus Triturus; species Triturus cristatus. The sequence continues at coordinate 372,081,158 of NC_140582.1, read as the reverse complement.
TTTTCCTGGGTTACAATTGATAAGACCTGACGTGTTTCAAGATTCACTCTCTTTTTCAAAGGTCATACTGCCAGGATGTCAAACAGGAAGTTCTGCGCGCACTTTATTTCCGCTGAGTGCGATTTCATTTTGAGCGTGCTGGGACTTGTAGTCCCGTTAAGAACAGTCATCTCCCTTAATTAGGTTCTGCATGTCCATTCCTGTATTGCAGATTAAAAAGCCCTGAGTGGACCCCAGTATTATAGAGCAAGTACGTCGCCTCGTTTTCTGTGCTGCTTACACGAGTCCGGATTGTGTTCCCACTCTGCAGCCTCCTTGACTTCCATGGATGGTGCCGCTCCCCACGGCAAGGGCTGCCGTGCAGGTATGTGGAAAAGCAATTGCCCGTAAGCATTAGGAGCGCACACAACAGAAGACGAACCATCCGGTTTTCTCTTCAGGCACCTTGCTTTATTTTTCCTGGGTTACAATTGATAAGACCTGACGCGTTTCAAGATTCACTCTCTTTTTCAAAGGTCATACTGCCAGGATGTCAAACAGGAAGTTCTGCGCGCACTTTATTTCCGCTGAGTGCGATTTCATTTTGAGCGTGCTGGGACTTGTAGTCCCGTTAAGAACAGTCATCTCCCTTAATTAGGTTCTGCATGTCCATTCCTGTATTGCAGATTAAAAAGCCCTGAGTGGACCCCAGTATTATAGAGCAAGTACGTCGCCTCGTTTTCTGTGCTGCTTACACGAGTCCGGATTGTGTTCCCACTCTGCAGCCTCCTTGACTTCCATTGATGGTGCCGCTCCCCACGGCAAGGGCTGCCGTGCAGGTATGTGGAAAAGCAATTGCCCGTAAGCATTAGGAGCGCACACAACAGAAGACGAACCATCCGGTTTTCTCTTCAGGCACCTTGCTTTATTTTTCCTGGGTTACAATTGATAAGACCTGACGTGTTTCAAGATTCACTCTCTTTTTCAAAGGTCATACTGCCAGGATGTCAAACAGGAAGTTCTGCGCGCACTTTATTTCCGCTGAGTGCGATTTCATTTTGAGCGTGCTGGGACTTGTAGTCCCGTTAAGAACAGTCATCTCCCTTAATTAGGTTCTGCATGTCCATTCCTGTATTGCAGATTAAAAAGCCCTGAGTGGACCCCAGTATTATAGAGCAAGTACGTCGCCTCGTTTTCTGTGCTGCTTACACGAGTCCGGATTGTGTTCCCACTCTGCAGCCTCCTTGACTTCCATGGATGGTGCCGCTCCCCACGGCAAGGGCTGCCGTGCAGGTATGTGGAAAAGTAATTGCCCGTAAGCATTAGGAGCGCACACAACAGAAGACGAACCATCCGGTTTTCTCTTCAGGCACCTTGCTTTATTTTTCTGGGTTACAATTGATAAGACCTGACGCGTTTCAAGATTCACTCTCTTTTTCAAAGGTCATACTGCCAGGATGTCAAACAGGAAGTTCTGCGCGCACTTTATTTCCGCTGAGTGCGATTTCATTTTGAGCGTGCTGGGACTTGTAGTCCCGTTAAGAACAGTCATCTCCCTTAATTAGGTTCTGCATGTCCATTCCTGTATTGCAGATTAAAAAGCCCTGAGTGGACCCCAGTATTATAGAGCAAGTACGTCGCCTCGTTTTCTGTGCTGCTTACACGAGTCCGGATTGTGTTCCCACTCTGCAGCCTCCTTGACTTCCATGGATGGTGCCGCTCCCCACGGCAAGGGCTGCCGTGCAGGTATGTGGAAAAGCAATTGCCCGTAAGCATTAGGAGCGCACACAACAGAAGACGAACAATCCGGTTTTCTCTTCAGGCACCTTGCTTTATTTTTCCTGGGTTACAATTGATAAGACCTGACGCGTTTCACGATTCACTCTCTTTTTCAAAGGTCATACTGCCAGGATGTCAAACAGGAAGTTCTGCGCGCACTTTATTTCCGCTGAGTGCGATTTCATTTTGAGCGTGCTGGGACTTGTAGTCCCATTAAGAACAGTCATCTCCCTTAATTAGGTTCTGCATGTCCATTCCTGTATTGCAGATTAAAAAGCCCTGAGTGGACCCCAGTATTATAGAGCAAGTACGTCGCCTCGTTTTCTGTGCTGCTTACACGAGTCCGGATTGTGTTCCCACTCTGCAGCCTCCTTGACTTCCATGGATGGTGCCGCTCCCCACGGCAAGGGCTGCCGTGCAGGTATGTGGAAAAGCAATTGCCCGTAAGCATTAGGAGCGCACACAACAGAAGACGAACCATCCGGTTTTCTCTTCAGGCACCTTGCTTTATTTTTCCTGGGTTACAATTGATAAGACCTGACGTGTTTCAAGATTCACTCTCTTTTTCAAAGGTCATACTGCCAGGATGTCAAACAGGAAGTTCTGCGCGCACTTTATTTCCGCTGAGTGCGATTTCATTTTGAGCGTGCTGGGACTTGTAGTCCCGTTAAGAACAGTCATCTCCCTTAATTAGGTTCTGCATGTCCATTCCTGTATTGCAGATTAAAAAGCCCTGAGTGGACCCCAGTATTATAGAGCAAGTACGTCGCCTCGTTTTCTGTGCTGCTTACACGAGTCCGGATTGTGTTCCCACTCTGCAGCCTCCTTGACTTCCATGGATGGTGCCGCTCCCCACGGCAAGGGCTGCCGTGCAGGTATGTGGAAAAGTAATTGCCCGTAAGCATTAGGAGCGCACACAACAGAAGACGAACCATCCGGTTTTCTCTTCAGGCACCTTGCTTTATTTTTCTGGGTTACAATTGATAAGACCTGACGCGTTTCAAGATTCACTCTCTTTTTCAAAGGTCATACTGCCAGGATGTCAAACAGGAAGTTCTGCGCGCACTTTATTTCCGCTGAGTGCGATTTCATTTTGAGCGTGCTGGGACTTGTAGTCCCGTTAAGAACAGTCATCTCCCTTAATTAGGTTCTGCATGTCCATTCCTGTATTGCAGATTAAAAAGCCCTGAGTGGACCCCAGTATTATAGAGCAAGTACGTCGCCTCGTTTTCTGTGCTGCTTACACGAGTCCGGATTGTGTTCCCACTCTGCAGCCTCCTTGACTTCCATGGATGGTGCCGCTCCCCACGGCAAGGGCTGCCGTGCAGGTATGTGGAAAAGCAATTGCCCGTAAGCATTAGGAGCGCACACAACAGAAGACGAACCATCCGGTTTTCTCTTCAGGCACCTTGCTTTATTTTTCCTGGGTTACAATTGATAAGACCTGACGCGTTTCAAGATTCACTCTCTTTTTCAAAGGTCATACTGCCAGGATGTCAAACAGGAAGTTCTGCGCGCACTTTATTTCGACTGAGTGCGATTTCATTTTGAGCGTGCTGGGACTTGTAGTCCCGTTAAGAACAGTCATCTCCCTTAATTAGGTTCTGCATGTCCATTCCTGTATTGCAGATTAAAAAGCCCTGAGTGGACCCCAGTATTATAGAGCAAGTACGTCGCCTCGTTTTCTGTGCTGCTTACACGAGTCCGGATTGTGTTCCCACTCTGCAGCCTCCTTGACTTCCATGGATGGTGCCGCTCCCCACGGCAAGGGCTGCCGTGCAGGTATGTGGAAAAGTAATTGCCCGTAAGCATTAGGAGCGCACACAACAGAAGACGAACCATCCGGTTTTCTCTTCAGGCACCTTGCTTTATTTTTCCTGGGTTACAATTGATAAGACCTGACGCGTTTCAAGATTCAGTGATGTCATGAGTGATGTCACTGACCATGTCATGAGTGATGTAATATGTGACGTCATCAGTAGTGCATTGCGGGCGCGCGAGTTATAGTTAGCTGAACTAACTATAACGGGGGAATTTCATTGGTTTTTTACGAGTGAAATGTCCAGCTAACTATAACATGTGTGAAACCTTTGGTTTTTTCATTGAATTTCTAAGGTTTTTTAAATGCTAATTCCTAACTATAACGTGTGTGAAACCCATGGTTTTTTCTGTGAATTTCAAAGGTTTTTTAAATGCTAATTCCTAACTATAACGTGTGTGAAACCCATGGTTTTTTCAGTGAATTTGCAAGGTTTTTTAAATGCTAATTTTTGTTTTTTTCTTCTTTTTTTTAACATATTTTTATTTTAATTTTCTATCCTTTTTTAAAGACTATGGTTAAATTTTTAAAATTCTACAATATGTTTTTTTTTAACATTTTTTATAAAATAAGCAGGTAAAATGTATTAGCAATACATATTTTCCTTTTTTTTAAATTTGTTTTTAGTGCGCGTACGGTAAGCTTACGGTAAACGTACGGTTTACGCAATGTCCGTAATTTATCTACGCTGTTTGCGTATAGTTACGCAATTTGCGTAGCCGCGCGTACTCCGCGTGGGGCGCGTACGCGTGTACGCTACATGCGCACGTTACGCGGAAGTGTCAGGGAGTGACTGTTATGCGCATGCGCGCGAGCGCGTGTCTTTTATACGCGCATGCGTACTTTTGCCGTAAGCGTACCGTAAGCGTACGGTAGATCATGTGATCATGAAACACAACTTTTGATTGGTTGAAACTACTTTCAGTTCTAGAACTCTGCTACACCACACCCATTCCCCTCATTTCTGCTTGTGATCCCTTAGGAGAAGGAGCTGGGTTGTCTTTGTGATACGATGGCAGAACAGCAGAGCTCTTCTGAGAGTGAGGCTAGCAGCACTACCTTGAGGCAGAGAGCGAGGAAACAAAAGACCTCTTACGTATGGGAGTATTTTACTTTTCCAGAAGGCCAGCAAAAGGTAAATGCACCCTTAGTGACTTGCAAGCTGTGTAAGCGTGTACTTTCAAGAGGTAATCCTGACAGGAAGTATTCCTTTGGGAATCACACCATGATGAGACACCTTAAGGATGTACACAGAAGGACACATGCTCGACTTACTGAAGGTAACCCTTCAGTAAATCAACCAAGCACATCCACAGCAGCTCAGCCTGGACCATCATCTTCAGGGCCGAGTCCTTCTTCTGCAGGTCAGGTGAGGCCTTCATCTGTGGGGGGAGCATCTCCTTTTTCTGGTCCTCTGGAAATTAACCCTCGGTTTGCGAGGGTTGAAGTACGGTGCGCCACTTGTCACGATCTAATTACTTATAGGGAGACCAGTATTTCCCTAGTGAACAGTAAAATAGATCAGCACACTTGTCGTACCGTCTAATATTCCCAATCTTTCTTTCCTCTGTCCCTGCATGAACACAACGGCTCTTTTAAGAGCCAACCTTACCTTTCATCTATTTTTTATATATTTTTTTAAAAACTTTTTTTTTTTTTTTTTTACCGTACGCGTACGGTACGCGTAATTTTTTTTTTTTTTTTTAAAAAACACTAAAAATCAATTATCACATTACAAGGTCCTTGAGAGACTACAATTAAAAACTGAAAATGTGATTGTAGAGAAGTGGAAAAAAGGGACCATGACATTATTGACTTACCATACCCACTTAAAAAAAGATTTATTCATTTTTTTTTTTTTTAATTGCTTTAAAAATGGTTCTAGTTTTCGAAAATTTTCTATCTCAATCTGAAAAAAAAGAAAAAAGTATTAATATTTAATAAAACATTTAATAATACAGTACACATATTTACATATTTTTAAAAAAATATTTTTGCCTTTTTTTTGCTGTTTTCAGAAAATATTGCATTTCACTATAAATTGTGAAAGCAATTGCATTCATCATTTAACAGCAGGCAAAAAAAAAAATTAACAATCTCAAAGATTGTTTTTAAAAAAGCCCACAATCTCTTTTTGCATAAACATAACTTTATAGAAATGCATAATATTCTTAAAAAATATCATCTAATATCAATACTTATTTCTTTAAAATACCGTCTGATATTTTTGTTTCAGAAGTATAATCACAATAATATATGTCAAATAACTCCACAATACATCTGGTTCCATTTCCTTTAGGCCAAATAGTAATTTTAAAATTCTTTTTTTGTTTAATTTCCAATGGTAATCCAATAAAAAACAAAAGTTTAAATTGTACAGATGTCACCGATTCTCTGTAACATTTTGGTTTCCGAAAGATTAATTAATAATTAAATAAGTCCACAATAGAATTGTTTACTTTTCCGCATGGCCAAATAGTAATTTTAAAAATCTTTTTTGAAAAAATTTCCAATGGCAATCCAATAACATTCCAAAATTTTAATTGTGCAGATGTTACCGATTTTTTCTAAATTTTTGGTTTTCCAAAGTTTCCTTAAAAAATGGAAAAATTCCACATTACAATTGGTTACCTTTCCATTAGGCCAAATGATAATTTGTTAAATCTTTTTATTTGTAAATTCCAAATGGTAATCCAATAAAATGGTAAAATTGTTTTGTCCAGATGTTGCCAAATCTCTCTAAAATTTAGGTTTCAGGAAGATTAGATAGGAATTTGCTAAATCAAAAGGCAAACGTTGCTTAAAAATCAATTGGGAATCATTACACAGTGTCCAGCCTTTTTCACATTTAAGATAAACTGTGTAATGACCAGAAGTTACAGTAGGTCCATCATGGAAAATTATTGCAACTGTTACAAAAGTTTTTCCTGAAATTGATAATTGCTGTCCTGTAAACTTCTTTATTAAAGTATCCAATTTTGAACCATCAGCTCTACATCGTTGCATCATTAAAATTACATACTGTCTGTATTCCTTTAAAATTAATGTTGAAAACATGTCAGATTTACACTCACCGCATTGCATGCTATGATTAGCATCTTTAACTAATTTAGCAAAAGTGACTGTTTTACTCTCTGGCAATGATAAATAAATAACCCTTTCAGAATCAACATTAGAGCCACATATATTATAACAGTTTTCACAACTATGTTCCCATTTATAAGAGAGACCAAATACATTTTCAATGGGAACCCCTTCTTCTTCCAGTACCTGAAGAAAATAAATCAAGAATTCCTGTGCGTCTTGCTGTACATTTTGAGAAAACTGTGTTCGTCCTGAACATACATCTAAAACTTTTCTAATTTCAGTAGCACTTTCTATTTGAGTTTTATCATTACTCAGCTTTTCAAAAAGGAGACTCAGCACAGAACAGAATCTTTTTCCCTGATTTACTATTATCTGCTCTTGCAAACTTTCCAGATAAAATGCAACATTCAGCACTACATTAGCGTAGCAGTTGACACCAGAGCTATTTTCAAAATAACTTCCTACAACCTGTTCTTCATTTTCCTTATTCTTTTTGCTTGCAATTACATCACTCTTCTTTTTTTTCCTCCTCTCTACATCTTCATTACAGATATTCTCATTTCTCCTTTTACGATAAACTACACGTTTCTCCAACACAGGATACTGACCTAAATGAGGAGCATAGCTTCTTCTTAATCTATTATACTCCTTTACACAATTTGTATCAGCACTAACTTTTGAATCATCAAAGTCTATCATGAATAAACCTGATAATGTTTTCACTCGTGACAAAGCAACATATGCCATACCTTCTTTGAACACAGTTGAACCAATGTTCACAAATGCACAATCTACAGTCAATCCTTGAGACTTGTGAATAGACAAGTCGCTTTCAAATAAAAGATGGAACAAATAAGGAATACTTTGTCGAAATCTGGGATCTTCAGCATATAGTCTTGTAGTCCGATACTCAGAAGCTGGAATCTGTTCCGGACGTTCATCGTATCGTCCTCCTTTTCCTTTAGGAAACAGCTGGGGAAAACATCGAGCTTCCAAGCTCTCCTCCCATACACTCACGGGAGTTCCTTTTGCTTTCTTCATCTGAAATAGATCAATATTGTCTCCCATAACTTCTTTTGAATGAAGAGGATGTATGCTAAAATGTTCATAAATTTCTTCTTCCTTTGACTTGTCCACTTTTTCAATTTGTCCAGTTGGTGTTTCTGTGTCTTCTTGTAAATCTTCTTCTTCTTCTTCTTCTATATAAATTGATTCATACCATTTGTTATTCCTTTTCAAATACAAATTTGCTCTTTGTACTTTCCGTACATCTACCAGCTCCTGCCAAATCTTCTTATTCTTTGTAGGTACACCATTAACCAGAATAATTAATGGTTCAGTTCCCAAAGTATCCGCATCAATAGTTTCCATATTTTTTTTCAAATCCAAGGGCAAATACACCACTCTACCTTTTAAACCTCTCAGTAAATCTGAAGGAGGTAATTTACCAGTTTTGGGCTCCATACGTACTATGGTCTGGAACGGATGAACACATTGAATGAGTATAGACTCATATGTATTTAATTCAGAAAGTTCAGCAGGAATAGCATCCAATTCTAAATTATTATGTACAGCTCTGGTCGGCATTCTATTTTCCTCTAACTTGTTGTAACAGTATTTACAAATACGCTGAACTTCACCCAATTCAAAACAATTTTCAAGAAATATATATGTGGCAAAATCCTTCCACTTATAATTATCTTCATTTTCACTCTTTCTGTAGAGATCAACATACCTGGTTTGTTTTCTATAATGAGTTCTGCGGCAACAAATACAAGTAATATTTGGTCTTTCATTAGAGATTATTGCAAATTTTGTTATGTGATCATTATGGTGCCGATCACGATCCGGTAAAAAATTACCCCGTGCGACTCGTATCCGGTCTATTTACCGTACGAATCGTACAAGTGCCGTACGAACTGGCAATCACGATTCGCATGGTAAAAAGTCCATACGAACCGCATTGGGAATCATTCCCCACACGTCCTCGGGTCGGAAAATGTGTCCGACACGTCCTCTGACGATTTACCTTACAAACGTGAAAAGCCAAGTCCGACCGAGGAATCACGATCCATCCCGTGCGTCCGAGGTTACAACCGGATGGAAAAAACACCGTCCGCACCGAACTCCCATAGCAACCATGGAGACGTGCCCGCATACGCGCCGACCCCCCCCCAGCCCCCGTACGTACGCGCCGACCCCCCCCCAGCCCCCGTACGTACGCGCCGAACCCCCCTGTATGTACACCCGTGTACGTGTCGAACCCCCCCGTGTACGTTCGAGTCGAACCCCCCGTGTACGTTCGAGTCGTACCCCCACCCGTGTATGTACGGTGCGTACCCCCAGCGCGCTGGGGGTACGCACCGTACATACACGGGTGGGGGTAAGACTCGAACGTACACGGGGGGGTTCGACTCGAACGTACACGGGGGGGGGTTCGACTCGAACGTACACGGGGGGGTTCGACTCGAACGTACACGGGGGGGTTCGACACGTACACGGGTGTACATACAGGGGGGTTCGGCGCATACGTATGGGGGCTGGGGGGGGGTCGGCGCGTACGTACGGGGGCTGGGGGGGGGTACGGTGCGTACCAGGCCACCTACTCTGGTCGATTTGCGCCGTACTTCGCTTTTCCGGCACTTTTTGGGTGCCGTGAAAATATTGCCGTCCGGACTGCTGTCGGTTCGAATCGTAATTCCTGGGTCGTGAAACGCTGCCTGAAAGCGTACCGACGTCACGTCGCAGCATTCCTGGATCACATTCGTATGTATATTTTCGTCGGTCGGTGTTTTTTACGATTCGTACGGAAATGGTGTTTCCGTGCGAATCGTAATTCCATGTTTGTAAAGTTTTACGACCGGGTACGAGTCGGACGGGGTAAACGCTCCGACCGACGGTTCATACCCGTTTTTTACCGGATCGTAATCGGCACCTAAATGTCTTACTTACAAAGGGTTCTACATTCTCTTCCACTTCTTCCTAATTTACTGTGTCCTTCTCTGCACTGTTTTGTTCAGGACCAAAGTAACAAAACTGAATTTCATCAACAACCTTCTCTACATCTGATACCGTTCCACGGAACAGAGCCCTATTCAATTCATCTAACTTTATTGCTGGACTTTTAGCAAAATACAACCGTCTCACAAACTTTCTCATTTCAGTATGATGAACAGCCAGCATCCTAAAATGATGGAAAACACTATTACACACTTTTCTAGATAGACAAGCCAGAGAATGACCCTGCAAACCAGTATTCTCTCTCACTCTGCATGGATCCAAACTTTGAAGCACCTTAATCTTCTGTTTTACACTTTTTTTGCTATATTCTCTTAGAAACTCACGAAATTTATCAATAGATTCCTGACGCACAGTGCAAATACTACTACAATTCCAAGTGTACACTGGGGCTTTAGGACGTCTCCCCATAGCCTCATCCGCCATCACTTGTACCTCATCTCTTGGAACCATTATCTCCTTCTCCATTATGCAACCATTTTTCACTTCATAAGCACGACCTCTGGTGTCAACTGCATGCAGCAAACTATTACTTTGAAAATAACTCTCTTCATTAAAAAAAGGTTCACTACTTGAACTATGCATCCATTTTCCTAAAAACACTTTAGAAAAGTTTGTTCTGTTCACTACTCTTTTCCTTTTGCTATGTGATTTCAGTACATTAACCATTTTGTCTAATGTACGCATCCTATTCAAAATTAAAATGAATAGTTTCCTTTTTAATTCTAATGCCTTTGCTGCAATGGCTTCAATTTCTTTTTTTCTCTTATAAAACTTAGCCTTTTGCTTATATTTCTTCACATCCTTTATCAAATTGGACATAACTCTTCTCTGAAACATTTTTCTACGTATCTCTTTAAACGCTGTTTTTCTGTTTAAGTTAATCTTTTTAGTTGCAGAAGGTATATTTGCATTAACTAAATTCTCAATTTTTTCCTGTGCTTTTCGATTGAAATCATTCTTTCCAGTACAGACATTTTGTACATTTTTCCTTTTTTTGAATATGTTTTTTAGAAAAAATTTTGTCTGCTTACCAGAAGATTTTTTCTTTTTCCCAACATGAGCATCTTCAACTAACTTAGGTCCTCCAGTTGTCTTCAAATATAGGTTTTTTTGTGGTCTTTTTTTACTCTGGATTTTGTAGGCATCTTAAATTTTGTTCACTGCTCTTCAGCAATACCTGAAAAAAACTAAAAAAAAATTCCTTTATTTTATTTAAATATATTACTACATTTGTTTTCACATTAGTCACAAAACGAAATTTCTTTGCCAATTTGAAAGCACACTTACTGCTCTTTTTTTTGGCAAGTGATAATCACTTTTACAGACTGACACATTATGAATCCACTTTTCAGATTTTTTAAAAAGCACATGTCCAAACTGCTTTTTCAGACCATCACCATTTGTAACCTGGGTGACTGCCTACACTCCAGCAAGGGCAACCAGCCTTAGTGATGCTGAATGTATTTGCATTACTGACTGAAACCTCAAACCCCACTCGCTTGTGAATACTGTGCATGATTCCACATGGTAAGCAGCTGGGTGTGTGCTAAGAGTCTGCTTCTGCACCAAAAAATGGCTCCCCCTTTCCTTCTAATGCAACTGTGAAATCACCAGAGCAATACGCAATAAATCTCTGCCTGTAATTCCTATTTGCACACAGAGTCATGTTTTCACATTAGTCACAAAACGAAATTTCTTTGCCAATTTGAAAGCACACTTACTGCTCTTTTTTTTGGCAAGTGATAATCACTTTTACAGACTGACACATTATGAATCCACTTTTCAGATTTTTTAAAAAGCACATGTCCAAACTGCTTTTTCAGACCATCACCATTTGTAACCTGGGTGACTGCCTACACTCCAGCAAGGGCAACCAGCCTTAGTGATGCTGAATGTATTTGCATTACTGACTGAAACCTCAAACCCCACTCGCTTGTGAATACTGTGCATGATTCCACATGGTAAGCAGCTGGGTGTGTGCTAAGAGTCTGCTTCTGCACCAAAAAATGGCTACCCCTTTCCTTCTAATGCAACTGTGAAATCACCAGAGCAATACGCAATAAATCTCTGCCTGTAATTCCTATTTGCACACAGAGTCATGTTTTCACATTAGTCACAAAACGAAATTTCTTTGCCAATTTGAAAGCACACTTACTGCTCTTTTTTTTGGCAAGTGATAATCACTTTTACAGACTGACACATTATGAATCCACTTTTCAGATTTTTTAAAAAGCACATGTCCAAACTGCTTTTTCAGACCAGCACCATTTGTAACCTGGGTGACTGCCTACACTCCAGCAAGGGCAACCAGCCTTAGTGATGCTGAATGTATTTGCATTACTGACTGAAACCTCAAACCCCACTCGCTTGTGAATACTGTGCATGATTCCACATGGTAAGCAGCTGGCTGTGTGCTAAGAGTCTGCTTCTGCACCAAAAAATGGCTCCCCCTTTCCATCTTATGCAACTGTGAAATCACCAGAGCAATACGCAATAAATCTCTGCCTGTAATTCCTATTTGCACACAGAGTCATGTTTTCACATTAGGCCCTTAAACAAAATTTCTTTGCCAATTTAAAAGCACACTTACTGCTCTTTTTTTTGGCAAGTGATAAACACTTTTACAGACTGACACATTATGAATCCACTTTTCAGATTTTTTAAAAAGCACATGTCCAAACTGCTTTTTCAGACCAGCACCATTTGTAACCTGGGTGACTGCCTACACTCCAGCAAGGGCAAACAGCCTTAGTGATGCTGAATGTATTTGCATTACTGACTGAAACCTCAAACCCCACTTGCTTGTGAATACTGTCCATGATTCCACATGGTAAGCAGCTGGGTGTGTGCTAAGAGTCTGCTTCTGCACCAAAAAATGGCTCCCCCTTTCCATCTAATGCAACTGTGAAATCACCAGAGCAATACGCAATAAATCTCTGTCTGTAATTCCTATTTGCACACAGAGTCATGTTTTCACATTAGGCCCTTAAACGAAATTTCTTTGCCAATTTGAAAGCACACTTACTGCTCTTTTTTTTGGCAAGTGATAAACACTTTTACAGACTGACACATTATGAATCCACTTTTCAGATTTTTTAAATAGCACATGTCCAAACTGCTTTTTCAGACCAGCACCATTTGTAACCTGGGTGACTGCCTACACTCCAGCAAGGGCAAACAGCCTTAGTGATGCTGAATGTGTTTGCATTACTGACTGAAACCTCAAACCCCACTCGCTTGTGAATACTGTGCATGATTCCACATGGTAAGCAGCTGGCTGTGTGTTAAGAGTCTGCTTCTGCACCAAAAAATGGCTCCCCCTTTCCATCTAATGCAACTGTGAAATCACCAGAGCAATACGCAATAAATCTCTGCCTGTAATTCCTATTTGCACACAGAGTCATGTTTTCACATTAGTCACAAAACGAAATTTCTTTGCCAATTTGAAAGCACACTTACTGCTCTTTTTTTTGGCAAGTGATAAACACTTTTACAGACTGACACATTATGAATCCACTTTTCAGATTTTTTAAAAAGCACATGTCCAAACTGCTTTTTCAGACCAGCACCATTTGTAACCTGGGTGACTGCCTACACTCCAGCAAGGGCAACCAGCCTTGGTGATGCTGAATGTATTTGCATTACTGACTGAAACCTCAAACCCCACTCGCTTGTGAATACTGTGCATGATTCCACATAGTAAGCAGCTGGGTGTGTGCTAAGAGTCTGCTTCTGCACCAAAAAATGGCTCCCCCTTTCCATCTAATGCAACTGTGAAATCACCAGAGCAATACGCAATAAATCTCTGCCTGTAATTCCTATTTGCACACAGAGTCATGTTTTCACATTAGTCACAAAACGAAATTTCTTTGCCAATTTAAAAGCACACTTACTGCTCTTTTTTTTGGCAAGTGATAAACACTTTTACAGACTGACACATTATGAATCCACTTTTCAGATTTTTTAAAAAGCACATGTCCAAACTGCTTTTTCAGACCAGCACCATTTGTAACCTGGGTGACTGCCTACACTCCAGCAAGGGCAACCAGCCTTAGTGATGCTGAATGTATTTGCATTACTGACTGAAACCTCAAACCCCACTCGCTTGTGAATACTGTGCATGATTCCACATAGTAAGCAGCTGGGTGTGTGCTAAGAGTCTGCTTCTGCACCAAAAAATGGCTCCCCCTTTCCATCTAATGCAACTGTGAAATCACCAGAGCAATACGCAATAAATCTCTGCCTATAATTCCTCTTTGCATTACTGAGTCCAACCTCAAACCCTTAAACTATTCTTTTATTATACCAGTACACCTTAATTTATTGTGAAAACATAGTCCATATTATTTTACTTGTTCCTCACATTTAAATTTCTCCCAAAACAGAAAATAATAAACACAACTTCAACAAAAAGAATTGCATTTCTATTATTCATTTCTTAATTTACCATATACATCCCCTCTCAAACTCTAAACTCACCTTTAAAATTAGTTAGTTGTGAAAGAAATGTGGCACTCAAACAGCAGATTATCAGAGCCAGGATCTCTGTTCTTTACACCTCTCTCCTCTCAGCAGAACCAGATAATGGCAAACTTTCCCTCTCTTTTTCCACACATATACATGTTAGTTTCAAATCTCAGTGCTTGCCCCTTTTTTTCAAATGTAATCACAAATTTCTATTGGTTGAAAACCAACCCTTTTCCAAAAGTACCCTTCCCCCAACTTGACTTCTGCCTAGTACCCTTCCCCCAACTTGACTTCTGCCTGCTACCATAGCAACAGCTCATGGAACACTGCTGTGTGGAGTCAGGTCAGAAGTTCGCCAAACAATGTTTCAATTCCACAGAGCAAGAGTGCTTGACTTTTCAAACCTAACAGCAAATCCATAGTACTGTTCTTTGGTAACACATTTTTCTGTACCAATACAAAACATGCTTCTATTAATTTACACATACAGCCTAGTTTTTATTCTAGAATGGTATGAAACAGCCAATCAGTTCTTTTTTTTATGAAAAAAATATGTATGCCTCCATTTCCAAACTGTCTTTCTTTTCATATTGCCATTCTACTGAATTACACCTCCTGAGTGCATCCAGTTCTCCTTTGAAGATGTTTACAGTGTGGATTGTAGGGCACAGCTATGTCTTCTGGAGTGAAAAGTATGCAGAGAAAACAGGTATGGTGAGAGACCTTGCTTTGCCAAATGTAGACATTAAATGGATTGGTCAGAGAGGGTTAAAGTGGCACCAATTGATGCCATTGGTGAAATCCTTCATGCAAAACCAACACCCTGACCTCATAATAGTGCACTGTGGTGGCAATGACCTAGGCACTTTGACTGGGGTAGGTCTGGAAATGCTTATGAAGGACACCTTTGCACAACTGTTTTCACTTTTCCCTAAAACTGCCTTTGTGTTTTCTAACATATGCCAAAGGCAAAAATGGAACTGGTCCAATCATTTCTGTCCGCAGATTGACAAAGCAAGAAAGCACGTCAACAAATCTGTTTCTGCTTTCCTCCGTGACTATGGTATGGGTTCCATTTACCACAACAACTTACGTTATGACATGCAAGACATTTATAGAGGAGATGGTGTGCACTTCAATGATGAAGGGAACAGAGTCTTCCTCTTGAACCTTAGACTCTGCATCGGTACTTACTTGTAGGTACCACTAAAAAATCACTTCATAAACACAACGGCTCTTTTTAGAGCCCCCTAATATCTAAACACTTAAATCTGATTTTCATTTCTTTTTTTTTTTTTTTTTTTACCGTACGCTTACCGTACGCGTACCCCGCGATTTTTTTTAAAATCAATAAATGTTTTCTTTGTACTTTTCTGTCCTTCTTTGACCCCCTTACAAATGTTAGGGGGTCTGTAACTCTCCTCCTTGCCCCCTTTTCTTGTTATCACTCTTTTTTTTCTGAGTGAAACACACGAAATGGCGGCCGCCGCTTCCTGGTTTCGACCGATTCGAATGTTTACTAAGATCTAAGAGCCAATCAGAATCGCGCTCGCGCACGCCACCGTACGCGTACGGTAAGCGTACGGTAAGCGCACCGTAAGCTGGCTCAGATATATATATTGATTTAAAGGCTATTTTCTCAGAATCTACTGAACAGATTTACACCAAACCTACAAAAGGCACTTCCTTGACCTGAGGACTACCTCTCTGCCAAATTTCTAGTAATTCTGTTCAGCCGTTCGGGCTGTAGCCCTGTCTAAAGGTCCTATGGAAAAATGCATGGAAAAACGCGTTTTGGGACCCCCCTTTTATCTCAGCCCCCGCTTGACGAATCCCCCCGAGACTTTCAGGGAAGGAGCGGAGCGTAGCGCCCCACCTATTTTGAAAAATTAGCGAGGATTCGTCGACCGGCGCCAAAGTTATTCAAAATAGAATGTTGCGGATTTCCTATGGAAACGTGGTCCTAACTATAACTACCTACTGGCGACCGCCAGTAGGTAATATATATATATATATATATATATATATATATATATATATATATATATATATATATATATATATATATATATATATATATACATATATATATATATATATATATATATATGAACCAAATGCTCTCTCCCCAGTAGATAGAAAGCACGACACAGCTCCGGAGTGTAGAAAGCAGCTTTATTAAATTTCTTGCTCGCAGTGACACAGGTCCATGAAACGTTTTTGGCAGACGCGTTTCAGCCTTGATTGGCTTTCTTCAGTGCCGGTTCCATGGGCTTCTCATTGTCCTTGGGGGTCAAACAAAGTTGTTATGAAGACCACTCCCAGTCAGGTGATTACTTGCCCCTCCTCATCTCAAGGGTGTGTCAATCATCTCGCGTTTGTCTTACCAGGCACACTGCATGCTGGTAATTGGAGTCCTCTAGGGTTGCCTATTAAGTAATTAAGGCAGACCCAACACCAAGTGATGTCCCAATAGATATTGGATATCGGGCTCCGCACCAGCTTGAGTGCCCAGGGAGATACAAAAGCCGTTTAAAAAAACCCTTCTCAGGCATCCAATTTGCCTCCTCTCTCCCCTTGCAGCAATCAAACCTCAGTAGTCCTTCAAGCTGCTGGGGGGTAGCGTGTTTGCAGTATACTGCAGAGTCCAAAGGTGCTGTTTTAACCATGTTACTCCTGAACGAGAGGGCGTGTCGTGAAGCCAGCGACAGCTTGCTGGTAAAACATGAACCAAATGCTCTCTCCCCAGTAGATAGAAAGCACGACACAGCTCCGGATTGTAGAAAGCAGCTTTATTAAATTTCTTGCTCGCAGTGACACAGGTCCATGAAACGTTTTTGGCAGACGCGTTTCAGCCTTGATTGGCTTTCTTCAGTGCCGGTTCCATGGGCTTCTCATTGTCCTTGGGGGTCAAACAAAGTTGTTATGAAGACCACTCCCAGTCAGGTGATTACTTGCCCCTCCTCCATCTCAAGGGTGTGTCAATCATCTCGCGTTTGTCTTATCAGGCACACTGCATGCTGGTAATTGGAGTCCTCTAGGGTTGCCTATTAAGTAATTAAGGCAGACCCAACACCAAGTGATGTCCCAATAGATATTGGATATCAGGCCCCGCACCAGCTTGAGTGCCCAGGGAGATACAAAAGCCGTTTAAAAAACTCCTTCTCAGGCATCCAATTTGCCTCCTCTCTCCCCTTGCAGCAATCAAACCTCAGTAGTCCTTCAAGCTGCTGGGGGGGTAGCGTGCTTGCAGTATACTGCAGAGTCCAAAGGTGCTGTTTTAACCACGTTACTCCTGAATGAGAGGGCGTGTCGTGAAGCCAGCGACAGCTTGCTGGTGAAACATGAACCAAATGCTCTCTCCCCAGTAGATAGAAAGCACGACACAGCTCCGGAGTGTAGAAAGCAGCTTTATTAAATTTCTTGCTCGCAGTGACACAGGTCCATGAAACATTTTTGGCAGACGCGTTTCAGCCTTGATTGGCTTTCTTCAGTGCCGGTTCCATGGGCTTCTCATTGTCCTTGGGGGTCAAACAAGGTTGTTATGAAGACCACTCCCAGTCAGGTGATTACTTGCCCCTCCTCCATCTCAAGGGTGTGTCAATCATCTCGCGTTTGTCTTACCAGGCACACTGCATGCTGGTAATTGGAGTCCTCTAGGGTTGCCTATTAAGTAATTAAGGCAGACCCAACACCAAGTGATGTCCCAATAGATATTGGATATCGGGCCCCGCACCAGCTTGAGTGCCCAGGGAGATACAAAGCCGTTTAAAAAACCCCTTCTCAGGCATCCAATTTGCCTCCTCTCTCCCCTTGCAGCAATCAAACCTCAGTAGTCCTTCAAGCTGCTGGGGGGTAGCGTGTTTGCAGTATACTGCAGAGTTCAAAGGTGCTGTTTTAACCACTTTACTCCTGAACGAGAGGGCGTGTCGTGAAGCCAGCGACAGCTTGCTGGTGAAACATGAACCAAATGCTCTCTCCCAGTAGATAGAAAGCACGACACAGCTCTGGAGTGTAGAAAGCAGCTTTATTAAATTTCTTGCTCGCAGTGACACAGGTCCATGAAACGTTTCTGGCAGACGCGTTTCAGCCTTGATTGGCTTTCTTCAGTGCCGGTTCCATGGGCTTCTTATTGTCCTTGGGGGTCAAACAAAGTTGTTATGAAGACCACTCCCAGTCAGGTGATTACTTGCCCCTCCTCCATCTCAAGGGTGTGTCAATCATCTCGCGTTTGTCTTACCAGGCACACTGCATGCTGGTAATTGGAGTCCTCTAGGGTTGCCTATTAAGTAATTAAGGCAGACCCAACACCAAGTGATGTCCCAATAGATATTGGATATCGGGCCCCGCACCAGCTTGAGTGCCCAGGGAGATACAAAAGCCGTTTAAAAAACCCCTTCTCAGGCATCCAATTTGCCTCCTCTCTCCCCTTGCAGCAATCAAACCTCAGTAGTCCTTCAAGCTGCTGGGGGGGTAGCATGTTTGCAGTATACTGCAGAGTCCAAAGGTGCTGTTTTAACCATGTTACTCCTGAACGAGAGGGCGTGTCGTGAAGGCAGCGACAGCTTGCTGGTGAAACATGAACCAAATGCTCTCTCCCCAGTAGATAGAAAGCACGACACAGCTCCGGAGTGTAGAAAGCAGCTTTATTAAATTTCTTGCTCGCAGTGACACAGGTCCATGAAACGTTTTTGGCAGACGCGTTTCAGCCTTGATTGGCTTTCTTCATTGCCGGTTCCATGGGCTTCTCATTGTCCTTGGGGGTCAAACAAAGTTGTTATGAAGACCACTCCCAGTCAGGTGATTACTTGCCCCTCCTCCATCTCAAGGGTGTGTCAATCATCTCGCGTTTGTCTTACCAGGCACACTGCATGCTGGTAATTGGAGTCCTCTAGGGTTGCCTATTAAGTAATTAAGGCAGACCCAACACCAAGTGATGTCCCAATAGATATTGGATATCGGGCCCCGCACCAGCTTGAGTGCCCAGGGAGATACAAAGCCGTTTAAAAACCCCTTCTCAGGCATCCAATTTGCCTCCTCTCTCCCCTTGCAGCAATCAAACCTCAGTAGTCCTTCAAGCTGCTGGGGGGGTAGCGTGTTTGCAGTATACTGCAGAGTTCAAAGGTGCTGTTTTAACCACGTTACTCCTGAACGAGAGGGCGTGTCGTGAAGCCAGCGACAGCTTGCTGGTGAAACATGAACCAAATGCTCTCTCCCCAGTAGATAGAAAGCACGACACAGCTCCGGAGTGTAGAAAGCAGCTTTATTAAATTTCTTGCTCGCAGTGACACAGGTCCATGAAACGTTTTTGGCAGACGCGTTTCAGCCTTGATTGGCTTTCTTCAGTGCCGGTTCCATGGGCTTCTCATTGTCCTTGGGGGTCAAACAAAGTTGTTATGAAGACCACTCCCAGTCAGGTGATTACTTGCCCCTCCTCCATCTCAAGGGTGTGTCAATCATCTCGCGTTTGTCTTACCAGGCACACTGCATGCTGGTAATTGGAGTCCTCTAGGGTTGCCTATTAAGTAATTAAGGCAGACCCAACACCAAGTGATGTCCCAATAGATATTGGATATCGGGCTCCGCACCAGCTTGAGTGCCCAGGGAGATACAAAAGCCGTTTAAAAAACCCCTTCTCAGGCATCCAATTTGCCTCCTCTCTCCCCTTGCAGCAATCAAACCTCAGTAGTCCTTCAAGCTGCTGGGGGGGTAGCGTGTTTGCAGAATACTGCAGAGTCCAAAGGTGCTGTTTTAACCATGTCACTCCTGAACGAGAGGGCGTGTCGTGAAGCCAGCGACAGCTTGCTGGTGAAACATGAACCAAATGCTCTCTCCCCAGTAGATAGAAAGCACGACACAGCTCCGGAGTGTAGAAAGCAGCTTTATTAAATTTCTTGCTCGCAGTGACACAGGTCCATGAAACGTTTTTGGCAGACGCGTTTCAGCCTTGATTGGCGTTCTTCAGTGCCGGTTCCATGGGCTTCTCATTGTCCTTGTGGGTCAAACAAAGTTGTTATGAAGACCACTCCCAGTCAGGTGATTACTTGCCCCTCCTCCATCTCAAGGGTGTGTCAATCATCTCACGTTTGTCTTACCAGGCACACTGCATGCTGGTAATTGGAGTCCTCTAGGGTTGCCTTTTAAGTAATTACGGCAGACCCAACACCAAGTGATGTCCCAATAGATATCGGATATCGGGCCCCGCACCAGCTTGAGTGCCCAGGGAGATACAAAAGCCGTTTAAAAAAACCCTTCTCAGGCATCCAATTTGCCTCCTCTCTCCCCTTGCAGCAATCAAACCTCAGTAGTCCTTCAAGCTGCTGGGGGGGTAGCGTGTTTGCAGTATACTGCAGAGTCCAAAGGTGCTGTTTTAACCACGTTACTCCTGAACGAGAGGGCGTGTCGTGAAGCCAGCGACAGCTTGCTGGTGAAACATGAACCAAATGCTCTCTCCCCAGTAGATAGAAAGCACGACACAGCTCCGGAGTGTAGAAAGCAGCTTTATTAAATTTCTTGCTCGCAGTGACACAGGTCCATGAAACGTTTTTGGCAGACGCGTTTCAGCCTTGATTGGCTTTCTTCAGTGCCGGTTCCATGGGCTTCTCATTTTCCTTGGGGGTCAAACAAGGTTGTTATGAAGACCACTCCCAGTCAGGTGATTACTTTCCCCTCCTCCATCTCAAGGGTGTGTCAATCATCTTGCGTTTGTCTTACCAGGCACACTGCATGCTGGTATTTGGAGTCCTCTAGGGTTGCCTATTAAGTAATTAAGGCAGACCCAACACCAAGTGATGTCCCAATAGATATTGGATATCGGGCCCCGCACCAGCTTGAGTGCCCAGGGAGATACAAAAGCCGTTTAAAAAACCCCTTCTCAGGCATCCAATTTGCCTCCTCTCTCCCCTTGCAGCAATCAAACCTCAGTAGTCCTTCAAGCTGCTGGGGGGGTAGCGTGTTTGCAGTATACTGCAGAGTTCAAAGGTGCTGTTTTAACCACGTTACTCCTGAACGAGAGGACGTGTCGTGAAGCCAGCGACAGCTTGCTGGTGAAACATGAACCAAATGCTCTCTCCCCAGTAGATAGAAAGCACGACACAGCTCCGGAGTGTAGAAAGCAGCTTTATTAAATTTCTTGCTCGCAGTGACACAGGTCCATGAAACATTTTTGGCAGACGCATTTCAGCCTTGATTGGCTTTCTTCAGTGCCGGTTCCATGGGCTTCTCATTGTCCTTGGGGGTCAAACAAAGTTGTTATGAAGACCACTCCCAGTCAGGTGATTACTTGCCCCTCCTCCATCTCAAGGGTGTGTCAATCATCTCGCGTTTGTCTTACCAGGCACACTGCATGCTGGTAATTGGAGTCCTCTAGGGTTGCCTATTAAGTAATTAAGGCAGACCCAACACCAAGTGATGTCCCAATAGATATTGGATATCGGGCCCCGCACCAGCTTGAGTGCCCAGGGAGATACAAAAGCCGTTATATATATATATAGTGGGAATTTTTGGGTTTGCTTAAAGATGCAGAGAGGTATATATTTGGGAAAGTTGGGTTGAAGGGGTACATCCACCAAGACATTGCCTATATTTTTACATTGATATCTATGTTTAATAAGGCTAATGAAAATGTCATGTATATGGTGAGGGTTGTGTTTTCCTCTAAACATGTTTTGTTTAAAATTGAGAAGGATTAAAAGGTCAGAATGCCTTGAGTGTTATTGTGCTAGGTGCATTTCGAGTATAACCTTTGTTTGAGATATGCTGAATATATGTTTTAGAAGCATAAGAAGTTTGAGAACTGATGTAGGTATGCCACTCACAAAAGTTTTGTGGTTTGAAAATTTTAAAATGTTGTTTTCCATTTTAGAAACTTATTGAGGCATGTGCACGCTCAGTAACAAAGCAATGTATGTTTCCAGAGAGCCATGTACACATTATATATCAAGTTTGATACCCACATTTCACTCACACATTTCTCAGTAGAAAAGCATGTATACAGTAAAACAGGTAGGTTGATACTGACAGAAGGAGATGACCAATGATTTGGAGATATAGTGACAATTGTTATGTATCTAACAGGAATGAAGGTACTTTCTCAGTCACTCAGGCAGTATTCAGGCACTCATGGAATCATCCAGCCCCATCTCAGGTAGTCATCAAATCAGTGATTAACTATCCATGGAATTATTCAATTATCCAGAAACTATATATGTACTCTTGCAATCAGGCAGGCAGAAACTATGTAGTTATTGAAGTATGCAGGCACTACGCATACATTCATCTAATCACATAGCTACTATCTATTGACTTATGCAATTAACAATGCTGTAACAATATAATCATTATAACATTTGCACAGAACCTATGCAGCCATCTAAATACCCACTTACCACTCATCCAGTCATTGAAATACTGAGGCATACGCATGCACTGATAGAACACGTAGGGTCTACTCAGGCACTCGTGTGACATGCATGAGTAGCGCTTGAGTGTTTTGTCAGTGCACGCGTATGCCTCAGTATTTCAATGACTGCATGGATTGTAAGTGGGTGTTTAAATGGCTACATTGGTTCTACGCAAATGTTATAATGATTGCATAGTTACAGCCTTGTAAATTTAATGTTAAATTAAAAATAGTGTAGAAGAAGGAGAGATGCTGTGAAAAAGAAAGAATGAGTTGAGAGAGTAGTTGATAAGGCCTTCGCTTTGAAGGGTAAGCTTTTCATTTTGATTCTAAATAGAATGAAGACTCTTGACAAAAAATTGTGTTTTTCATGAGGGGACAAAACCAGAAGAAAAGATTAGTGAATAGAAGTAACTGTTGTACAGTTTTTAGTGGACAATTGATACTTACTTCTTGTACAGAGGTTTTCCTTCATTAAAAAATCTATCTCCAGGATAACAAATTGGTCATGCTACTGATTAAAGAGGACGATGTTATGAAATGAAGAATGGTAGTCCTATAGCAAAAGAGGTGATGGTACCTAGAAATGTAGAAGAAGTTATTACAGAAGAGGTACAAGAAAGGCATTGTCAGGATACTGTATACAAATGGAATTGTAGTAGTGATTCTAGTATTAGACAGCAATCCGTTGATATTTTAAGAACATTCCTACGTATCTTTCCAAGGTGAAGTTTAAAATACAAAATAAGTTATATCAATCAACAATGCAAACTTTAGGTAACTGAATCAGTGAGTGGGTATGTACGTACTGGTATGGGTGTGTCAATGGTTTTGAGAATGGTGGTGTTGAAGTTGGAGAGGGTGTTTGAATGTTTACATAGGGGTGTGAGTGGCTGCGTCAGAGTTATGTGGATGGTGTCATCAGTGATGTCATGAGTGATGTCACTGTCCATGTCATGAGTGATGTAATATTTTAGGTCATAAGCAGTGCATTGCAGGGCATAAATTATAGTTAGCTCAGCTAAATATAACTGCAGAATTTCTCTGGTTTTGTACGAGTAAAATCTGACCCTAACTATAAAGTCCCTGTAACCTTTGTTTTTTTCAGTGAATTTCAGAGGTTTTTTAAATGCTAATTCCTAACTATATCATCCCTGTAATCTTTGTTTTTTTCAGTGAATTTCTATGGTTTTGTAACTAGTAGTCATGTTTGCTGAGTGGTGGAGAAAGGATACTGTGTCTCCAACCAACTTTCAGGTTTCAGGTATGCCGCTGTGTAGGATTTACAGGAGGTACCAGGAGCACTTCTTGCCCCTAAAGTTCCTTGAGGAGTAAAGTGGACTTCATGGCCTAACCAGTAGTGTACCCTGAGCCACGTTTGCAGAGTGGCGGAAAAAGGGAGCGTGGCCTACAAAGACCTCTTACCAATCCTGCTGTGTGGGACTTGCTGGAGGTAACAGCAGGGATATTTGGCCCCCAAGGACTCCTTGGGGGCCAACTACCCCTCCTGTTACCTCCAGTAAATCATACACAGTGGATTGGCTGAGACTGGTAGGAGGTCATACCTCCTTTCTCCACCACTGTATAAATACACCTCCTTGTATAGTACTAGTACGGGGGTTGAGGTCCCCTTTGCTATTGAGGGTGCTTGGGGTCAACTACCCCTCCTGTTACTTCCAGCAAGTCCCAAACAGTGGGTTTGCTGCAAGGTTTTCAATGGTCACGCCCCTATTCTCCATGACTCGGCAGAAGCACCTTCTGGTGCTCTACTAGTTGGTGGTTGAAGTCCCCTTGGCTCTTGAGGATCCGTAGAGGTCAACTAGCCCTCCTGCTACTTCCAGTGAGACCCACACAGCTGAATTGCTGAGTGTTGCTTGGAGGCCATGCCCCCTTTCTCCACCTTTCTGCAAAAGTGCCTACAGGCACACTCCTGGTTAGGGGAAGAAGGCCACTTTAGTCCTGAAGCCCTCGGGAGGCAAGTGTACCTCACCATCCCACCGGCAGTGTGCTGAGAGGCACATTGGCTGAGTAGTGGAGAAATGGGATGTGGCCTCTCACCACCTCTCAGCAATCCCACTGTGTTGGGCTTACTGGAGATATAAAGGGGCCTGGTTGGCCCCTAAGGACCCTCATCAGCAAATGGGACTTCATCCTCTAAACAGCAGTGCACCAAAATGCACGTTTGCAGAGTGATGGAGAAAGGGGCAGGGCCTCAGGCTAATTGCCATTTCTTTCCTTTTTGTAGGAAGGGGGCCTTGTGGCCCCCCTTCCCTGGGCCATATTCAGCCCCAGGGACACCCTCTCCTAGGGCCTGGCCCTTTTAAAAACAATTCTATAGAAAAGAAACAAGGGAGTGGGGCTGTTAGACCCCCTCCCCAAGCCAACTTTGGCCCCAGGGACCACATCCCTTGGGATCCTGGCCTTAACATAACCAACAGGGAGGGGGGCCATTCGGCCCCTTCCCTGGGGCAACTTTGGCTCAGGTGGCCCCATCCCCCTGGGCTTGGCCTTAACATATTTATTTGTTATTAGAGCGGGGGGCCATGTGGCAGCTTCCTCAGCCATATTTGGCCCAGGTGACCCCATCCCCCGGTGCCTGGCCACTTAATTTGGGACCGCGGAGAGAGCCTCAATGCCCCCACGGGCTCCCCACCTCTGTTTCCCTGCTCACTTCACAGTAAGCAGGGAAACAGACACTCCTCTTCTTTCAGCAAGCAAGATCATTTTGTGCTCTCACTTGCTGAAAGCAGAGCTGCTTGTTATGGCATGGCGGGAGCGGTGCTCCTGCCATGTCATAGCAAACTTAAATGTCCAGGGGTTGGGCACCCCAGAACACTGCTGGAGCTGGCCCTGGGGGGTGACGGTCCCCAGGGCCATGTAATACTCCATGAGTTAGGTCGCATGGCCCCCCTCCATTCTAAGGAGGCCCCGGGGAGGTGGTGGTCCCTGGGGCTGCAAGGGAGCCATATAGACCCTGCATTTAACTGAATTAACCCTGGGGAAGTGGCAGTCCCGGGGCTGTGAGGGATGCTGTAGGGCCTCCCCCACACCTTTCAACATTTTTTAAATATATGTGCCCCAGGGAGCTGGCCCCCTTTATTTGACTGAACTAACCCAGGGATGTGGCGGTCCCCGGGGATGTGGGTTATCTTAATAATGCACCTGGGACCTGGCCCACCCGGGGGCCAAATTAAATGAAACGCGGGTGCCCTCTACCTATGACAAAACAACCTGTTTTTGCAAGGGGGCATCTGCGTTTTTGTTCCTGGGCTCAGCGGCCATCTCAGGAAAACTACCAAACCCAGACATTTAAGAAAAGTAGATATCTGGTGGGGTCCAGGAAGAATTGGCTTGCATGGATGCCCCAATGTTTTTTTACCCAGAATCCCCTGCAAACCTCAATTTTAGCTAAAAGAAATCATGTTTTCCTCACAGTTCTGTGTGGGAAAATTGTGAAATCACCCAGCTCGCACAAATTTCCTACGACCCAGCATTGCCCCAGGTCTCCCTATAAAAATGGCACATCACTTTTGTGGGTGGGCCAAATGCCCACAACAGGGAAGGGCCCAAAACGTATTGTGGAGGCATCAAAATTATGAATCACAAAACAACCTGGTTTTGCAAGGGGGTCACATGCGCTTTTGGTCCGGGGCTCGGCTGTCATCTAGGGAAACCTACCACCCCAAACATTTCTGAAAACTAGACACCAGGAGGAGTCTGGGGAGATATGGTTGGCATGGATCCCCCAATGTTTGTTTTCCCAGAATCACCTGCAAACTTCTCATTAAGCTAAATTATTAAAATTTTCTTCAAGTTTCTATGTGGAAGGGTTGTGGGATCAATGGAGCAACACAAATTTCGTACCACTCAGTATTCCCCCAGGTCTCCTGATAAAAATGGTACCTCACTTGTCTGATTGGCCAAGTACCCATGACAGGGAAGAGCCCAAAACATATTGTGGAGACATCAGAATTATCTATCGCAAAACGACCTGGTTTTTCAAAGGGGGGCACCTGGGTTTTTTTGGTCCTGGAATAAGTAGCCATCTAGGGAACCCTACCAAACACATACATTTCTGAAAACTAGACACCCAGGGGAGTCCAAGGAGGTGTAGCTTGCATGGATCTCCCAATGTTTTCTTACCAAAAATCCCCTGGAAACCTCAAATTTAGCTTATAAAAATTAGGTTTTCCTCACATTTCTGTGTGGAAAAGTTTTGGGATTACCACGCCAATACAAATGTCCTACCACCTAGTAATCCCCTAGGTCTTCTGATAAAAATGGTATACACACAAGTGAAGTACCATTTGTATCGGGAGACTGGGGTTAACACACACACACTAGTGGAACAAGTGATATTACCATTTGTATTTCTATGCATTTCTGCCTTCCAAATATAAGACTGTGTGTAAAAAATAAGTCATTTTGAACAATGTCCTCTAATTCACATGCTAATATAGGTACCCAGAAATTCTGAAATGCACAAATAACTACTGCTTCTAAACTCAATTTCTTGTTCCCATTTCATAAATACATAGGTTTCCTTCATAACTATTTTTCACTCTTTATATTTTACCAAATGAATTACTATATACCCTGTACACAATGAAATACCATTGTAAGGTGCAACTCAGTTTTTGGCTCTGGGTACCTCTCTGTACCTCGGATTCTTGGAGAATCAACAAGCCTCATATCTCCCCGCAAGTAGAAGGGTCCCGCAGGCATAATGGTATATAGCTTTCAAAAATGTACCATAGTTAGAAGAAGTAGCAGGTGAAAATGTAGACACAAAAGGCAGTTTTTTAACTAAATTTCAATATACTTTTATTTCAACTGTTACTTTCTATTTGAAAACCTTGAATGATCTACACAAATGACCCCTTGCTGAATTCAGAGTTGTGTCTACCTTTCAGAAATGCATAGCTTTCGGGATCCATTATTGGTTTCACACCCATTTCTACCACTAATTATTAGGGGCCCAATTCACATAACTAACTTAAGACAAAACCCTAAACTTACTACTTTTGGTATTCACAGAAGGCATTTAGTAGTAGTAAAGTTAGGATTTTGTCTTAAGTCTGTCTTAAGTCTGTCCTAAGTTTGTCTTAAGTTTGTCTTAAGTCTCTCTCATAAATCTGTCTTAAGTCTGTCCTAAGTTTGTCTTAAGTCTGTCCTACTACTTTTGGTATTCACAGAAGGCATTTAGTAGTAGTAAAGTTAGGATTTTGTCTTAGGTTTGACTTACGACAGACTTAAGACAGACTTAAGACAGTCTTAAGACAAACAAGACAAATGTAGGACAGACTTAAGACAGACTTAAGACAAACTTAGGACAGACTTAAGACAGACTTAAGACAGACTTAAGAAAAAATCCTAACTTTACTACTACTAAATGCCTTCTGTGAATACCAAAAGTAGTAAGTTTAGGATTTTGTCTTAAGTTAGTTCTGTGAATCGGGCCCTATGAGTTTGAAAGCACATAAAATAGGAAAAATAGGCTATGTCCCAGTAAAATGCTAAAACTGTGTAGAAAATGTTGGTTTTCTGACAAGCGTCTGACTGATCCTGAAAGCTGGTAAGATGGTGATTTTAACAGCACAAACCCTTTGCTGATACCATTTGCAGGGGAAAATACAGAATCTTTTCTGCAGTACTTGTATCCCATTTTTCCCCAAAAATCCAAAATTATCTGTATTTTGCCTAATTTCTCAGTTCCGTTGAGGGGAATGCCCAAACCCCTTGTACCTTTAGAATCCTCAGGATGTTGGAAGAAAAGGACAGAAATTTGGTGTAGAGACCTTCTGTGAACAAACAGTTATGAGAGCCTAGGTGCAAACTACTCCAAATTGTCAAAAAGGGCATTGCACGAGGGGCCATTTTTATTTGTTTTCATTTGTTTTTCAACAAAAAGTGAACAGGGCACCTAAAAGTGTGAGGTGTGGGAAATGCAAAAGAAACAATTGACTTCAGTGTTATCTGGCAACTGGAAGCAAAAACAACACAGAACAAACTAACAGTGATGCTTCTTCCCTGTATCCAAGAATGTAGCCACAGAAGACATTTTTACTGAGCCTGGGCAGTAAACTCTGCTCTGCTTGTGGAGTTTGCAGGATTTGGGGACTCCACGCTCTGCGGAGGAGCACAGAATTCCTGAATTCTGCTATTCGGGCATGAAGCAGAGTTTTTTTTCCGTTCAAGTTTTCTTTTTGCTCTCAACCACAAGCGCCAAAGGTCTCGGGCCACTTGCGAGCACGCGCAAGATTTCTCACACCAGTAGCAAACTCTTGCGAGACTTCATGCTCACTCGCAGAGCTTTCAGCTGCACCAATCTAGTATTCAAGCAGGTTTTCTGCTTGAGAATGCAGCTGAGAAGCATTTGGAGTGGATTTTCTTCTCACACTGGCTGATGGAGTTGTTTTTCTTGTGCGAGAAGCCATTTTTTAAAACTTTTTTTTCCAAACCTGAATGAAGTACCCCAGAGACTCCAACATCCTGTTCCTGGGGGCATATACCTGGATTTATTTGTACTTTAATTAGATTTTTAAATTTACTGTTGTGTGTGGCTTCTTTTGTGAAGGAAAAATGTTGCACAGACTTCCACATTTTCTCCCCATTTTTTAATAAATTTGCAATTTTGATTTAATTCACATGGGGCATATGTATCAATATCTCCATTTGTGATTCTCAAATAGCGATTTTTAAAGAATCGCTATTTGAGAATTGCAAAACGGGATCTATTTAAAAAATCGCAAAACCTTTGCGATTTCTTAAAATTCCTTAATTGCGATTAGCAAATTGCGAAATTGCAATTAAGGAATACCTTCCCATTCATTTCTATGGGCCAGGAGACCCATAGGAATGAATGGGAAGTAATTCTCAAATTGCGATTCGCAATTTGCTAATCGCAATTTGAGAATAATTTCAAAGGTGCAAGGGTGTCATGATGACACCCTGATGCACCCCTGAAATGAGCATGTGTGTGCATATGGCGCACATACATGCCCTAAGGGCATGTATGCGCGCCACGTGGCACTTTGTAAAATTCCAAAAAGTGCATTTTTAACAGAAATCGCAAATTACCACCAACTAGAAGTTGGTGGTAATTTGCGATTTCTTAAGGATAATTCGCAATGCTTTGGTGCGTGTTACATATCATTTAAGAAATCGCAATTTGCGATTTCTTAAATGCTTTAAGAAATCGCTAAATAGCGATTCCTTAAATTTGCGATGAGGATTTGCCTCATACATCCCGTTTTGCGAATTTTTAATCGCAAACGCTGTTTTTTGCGAATCGCAGTGTTTGCGATTAAAAATTCGGTTGATACATATGCCCTTTAGTGGCCTAGTAGGCCAATGGGTCTTCCAGACAGAAGACCCTGTATTGCTCATGGGTGCATGCAACAACAGTTTCTGTGGTGTCTGTTGAATTGAAACATCATTTAGGCCATGGATGACATTGGATTAAAATACAAAATGTGTTTATTAATTGGTATTTTACTTCTTTTTCACTACAAACAGTGTATAGGTGGAGTAATGGCTTTGGATGATGTGCGTTGTAAACTTTCTTAGCACTGTTAATTTTTATTTTTGTCATTACTGAATTAATGCTTTGTACTCTGTGTTACCATGCCTCTTTTGCTTGGCCAGTGTATGTGTATGTATGTTTGCCATAGGCCTCTATTTTCCTATGTTGTTCCCAAAGCCATGTGACCTGTGGTCATTTTGTATAGTTAGTGTCCACCCTAGGCCTGCACGTGTTCTTTGTTTTCCAGGCCTCCCGCATGTTGTTGTGCCTACGTGGCTGGTGGCCATTTTGTGTAGCCAAGCAGTGTGCTTTTTCCAAGGGGCTGCGTGTCTTCTCTGTTTGTGGCCATGCCTTCTTGCTTGTTGCTGTTGTTTTGACCATGTGGCTGGTGGCCAGTTTGTGTAGCCAGCCAGTGTGCTTTGCTTTCCCCATAGGCCTGCATGTCTTCTATGTTTTTGGCCATGCCTGCTTTGCTGGTTTTTGTTGTTGTGACCATGTTGCTGGTGACCATTTTGTATAGCCAGCCAGTGTGCTTTCCACATAGGCCTGCATGTCTTCTTTCTTTGTGGGCACTCCTTCTTGTTGGTTGTTCTTCTGACCATGTGGTTGGCGGTCATTTTGTATAGACATCTAGTATGGTTTCCCCTTTAGGCCTGCATGTCTTCTTTGTTTGTGGCCATGCCTTCTTGCTTGTTGTTGATCTGATCATCTGGCTGGTGGCCATTTTGTTCAACCAACCAGTGTGCCTTCCCCATAGGCCTACATGTCTACTCTGTTAGTGACCATGCCTCCTTGCTGGTTGTTGTTGTTTTGACTATGTGGCTGGCAGCCATTTTGTGTAGCTGGCCAGTGTGCTTCCCCCTATGCCTGCACGTCTTCTCTGTTTGTGACCATGCCTCTGTGCTCAGTGTTAGTAGTTGTTGATAACCAGGTTGCACTGGCTGGCACCCATTTTGTGCGTTCAGCCAATGTGGCCCTTTGCCATATGCTTGCATAAATGGTTGACAATGATAGTTGTTTAATAAATTCATATGCTTGTGGATATTTTTACTTATCTTTAATTTTTTTATTTCGATTTTTGAATTTGATTTTTTATTTTTTATTTAAATTTTTAAAAATAAATGATGTTTTTTAAAAAGTACATTTTTTAATTTTATTTTTTATTTTAATTTACATTTTTCAAGACTTTTTACATTTTTTTCCCCAATTTTTGTTTTTTTAAATCTAAAACATTTTTTTCCTTTTTCCTAACATCCTAACATCTGGAATTAACCCCATGACTGAAATATGTGCACTGCACAACAGCATTCATTATCTTTGGATTATTCCATTGTCACCTGCACCTCCCTGAGTGCCAAATCCAATTCCCAATGTGTTGTACATGAAACAAAACGTTACATCTGTATGTTGTTGTTGTTGCTCTTTTTGATCCTTCCTGAGTGTACTTTACACAAAGAAAGTTTGTTGGTGTGGTTTTACGCAGGATAGTTAGACTGTATTATTGTTAAGTCACCACACTAAATGATAATGTTGTTGTACTACTACTTGAACTGCAACAATGCTGCATTTCACTGATGTTCTTCTTGCATGTTTGCTTTTAGGTGCTTAATTCACGTAACAAAAAAAATTCTGCACACTTCCATTCCTTTTTCTGAAGGGGATGTTTTAAAATAAGGTGGACTGTAGAGCAAGCAGGAGACTTTGAAGAAGAATGGCTGGAACTTCGAGTCCCACCCAGCAGTTCTGGGGTGCCGCCTTCAAAATCCAGAGAGGGCAATCTTGTCTCACAGCTGCCAAAAACACCATCAACCAGAAAACTGGCAGCAACAGCAAACACAAAGAGATGATGGGCGGAGTGCTGAAACTTTTTAGCTACTCACCCCCAGTCACAGATCTGGGTTGAATCCATCATCGTTCTTTAGCTCACATCTCATCTCAGTTCTGACCCAGCCATATGCAAATCAGTCTTGACCCTTTGCCTCATGGGACCAGTCTAGCCCAAACTGCCAAGCCAGGTCTTGCCTGAACCGGAAACAAGCATCCTGAGACCGGTTTTGGTGTAACACCCCTCATCAACCAGGCTACCTTGAATCCAGTGTCAAAGTGAGCAAGGGACCCACATCCGGGCATAACCTGCCAACTTAGGGAGAACAAAGCAAACATA
The DNA here is from genome assembly GCF_964204655.1 of Triturus cristatus. NCBI lineage: Eukaryota > Metazoa > Chordata > Amphibia > Caudata > Salamandridae > Triturus > Triturus cristatus. Next base: position 372,048,916 of record NC_140582.1, on the reverse strand, counting down.
AAGAGATGATGGACGGAGCGCTGAAACTTTTCAGACACTCACCCCCAGTCTGAGTTGAATCCATCATTGTTCTTTAGCTCACTTCGCCACCTCAGTTCAGATCCAGCCATATGCAAATCAGTCTTGACCCTGTGCCTCATGGACCAGTCCATCCTGACACCATCAGCCAGAACACCGGCAGCTACAGCAACAGAAGGACCGGACCAAACATCTGCATTGTATTGGTTTCAATTGACAGGGCTCAAGTCCAGTACAGGGGCGATGGCAAAACAGGTAGAGCAAGTGGCGTCACCAATGACCATCCACAGGATGTTCCAGGGGTATCTGGATCATCCAAAAGAGTTCTGTGTGGATCAAAACCCATTGATGTATTGGTATGGAAAGATGTGCCATTGGCCGGAGCTCAGCAGGGTGGCAATAATGTATCTTGATTGTCCTATCACCAGTATGTATGCTGAACGTGTTTTCAGTGCAGCTGGTGTGGTTGTCACACTGAAAAGGACCAGTCTCTTGCCTCAAAATGTGGAGAGATTAAATATTATCAAAATGAACCAACATTTTGTTCCACACAATTACACTGTTCCTGAAATAGTAGCATAGAAGGAGGAGTATGATTGGTCTGAAACTGAATGAAATGTGTTAGCTGAACCACCTGAGTAGGAGGACAATCTCTACTTCCCAGATTAAGTATGCCAGTGCCCCCATTAAACTTTAATTTTTTTTCTCATTGAACTTAGTTTTTCTTTGCAAAACAAACCACAAAATAAATAGCTAGAGGAACATTAATATTTTTGCAGCCCCACCTTTTTATTAGTCACATTTATATTGCCAGGTTGCTGTTCGACCAGTGTGCATTGAAGAAGCCTCCACAAATTATTTTTTGACATTAGGGACAATGCTTGCCCCCCTCGCATGCCTCCTGCGTAATGCCTATCCCTTTTTGCATCACTTAGCACTAGAAGGGCTGCCCCATAAAACAATTTATTATCTACAAGACTGCCTGGCAATACCAAATTCCAATGTGTTGTCTGCATAAAAGATGATTGAATACCTAATACCTAAACTACCCCTGCTTGGATTGGAAGAGGTAACTTCAACTATTGCAATGGTGAGTGACAGATTGTTTGAGTGATGATTTAAGTTGATTGATAATTCATGTGGTGGCAGACAGTGAGGGAGTGTGGTGAACTATAGTCTGGGAACTTGCATGAGGTGACTGATTTGCAATGTAGGGGTCTGAGGGATGGGCATTTATTTCCCTGGAGGTGATTGGCCTTCACAAATTTACTTAGCAACAATCAATTCACCTGTATGGTCCGCTCCTATGATCCTACTGTTTATTTCATAATCTAGGATAGCTGCCCCAGGCAATCTTTTTATTTACAAGAGTGCCAAATTCCAATCTGTTGCTTTCATTAAAGGGGAGTAAGTGTACTTACCACCTAGCTTGGAGTGGAACATTTAACCATTTCAATAAAAAGTTATCAGATTATCAAGTGACTGTGAGTGATGATTGATGTGGAGGCTGAAAATGAGGGAGGGTGTGTTGAACTGTAATATGGGAAATGTATTTAGATTATTATTGATTGGCATTGTTTGGGGCTTGAGTGAGGGGTTTTAATCTGTTTTCTCTGTTGGTGATCAGCCCTTTCACACTGAGGCAGATTTAATTGCAAAGTGTTCTCCTTTTTTTTGTTCTTTAGACCCCAGAACAGTCACTTTAGTTAACAAAGAGAAACCTATGCAAAATACTGCAATTCTGTTTCTCTACTTGTTCTTCAACAGCTGTGCACTCCACGTCTATCCTGCTGGGGTCATCGTGATTCATGATGATGAAGACTGGTCTGGGACGGTGTTAACCAGAGTCAGGAGGAGGATTATGGAAGAATTCAGGTTGGAAGCTGCAGCACTACCTCATCAACAGCAAGAAGCAAGAAGTTATCGAGTATCAACTTCAGTTGAAAGGTAAACCAAGAGTCTGAGGCCTTTTACTCAGCTGTGTGGAATAGAGAGAAGTGTGTTTGTGAAATGCTGCTGTGTGTATGTGTGATTATATAGAGAATACATAGAATTACAGCAAATGATTTGATAAATAGGTGTCCTTATATACATATAAAATTAGACAGAACAACCATTTATAAAATGCAATATATAATAGTTAATACATTTCCATCATTCCACTAGAATTGGCGTTTAGCTTCTATCAACAGATCTTAACGAAAAAAGTGCAATGTGCTAATTTGCCATCTATAATACTGCTTGAAATTCATCTTGCCCACGTGCAGTCAGCTTTCTTTTGATTGTTCACAGACAAATAACTTTAATTTATATGAGTATATTTTTCCCCCATAAAGTGCAATGTGCTGATTTACCCTTTAAGCATGATGCTAGGAATTCATCTTCCATGCAGACTCACCGAAGGTGCAGTCAATGCAATTTATTATAGCACTTCCAAGTTTAAAAATGATTAAAGTCTAGTGCTAAAGTGCAATTTTTTTTTATTCAGTCCTACTTTCAATTAATGATTTTAGCCTTTCCATATAATTACATACAGCATGAAATCTTTTATTGGTACCTACTCTCTTAGCTTATGCTTCTTCAAATTTCCTAGTACGGCTCATTATATTAAACCATTCCGAATAGGTAGGTATTTTGGTGGACCTCCAATTCTGAAGTCCCAGAGAGCAGGTCACAAGGGAGGCAATTGCGACAAATGTCTCCTCCCCTCTCGACATTCCGAGCTTTTGTCTCTAACTAGCAAGACCAAACAGTGCAATCTCGGTGTCAGGATCCAACTTTTCTGCACTCCCCAGGTTAAAGCCAAGACGACCCTTCCCCAAAATTGTCCTAGCTTTGGACAGGTAAAAAAAGTATGGAGTCAGCCTCTCTCACCCAACATCTGACAGCGGAAACATCTATTCTCTAGTTCTGGGGTAATCTTGTGAAGAGCTTTGGGGGTATAATACCCCATCCAACGTGACAAGACCATACCTACTCAAACCGTAAAAAAGAGCATCCCAGTTCACCAGGTCAAACTCTTTTTCTGTGTCAACCATCATAATAAGAGCTGGATTTTTATAACTAATAAAAAAGTCCAATGCCTGTACTAAAAACCTGTATTTGAGGACATCGACCTCCCTGCAACGAACCCTGACTGGTCTTTATTGATCACTTTCTGTGCCAGTGGAGTAAAATGCTGCACCCAGATTTTCATTAAAATTTTACAGTCCAGATTGAGTAGAGTAATTGGTCTATAAGAATTAATATATATGGGGTTTTCCTCTTCTCTACAAAACTGGCAATGTTAGATTCCTTAAATGCTGCAGGAACCGTACCACCCATTTTCACATAACTAAAAAGCTCCGCCAAAAAGGTGTTAACTCTTTGGCGAAGGCTTTATAAAATGTTGGTGGCAACCCATCATTACTGCATGCTTTACCTTCCGACATTGAGGTGAGGGCTAGCTGAACTTCAGCTGCTGAAATATCGACTTGGATCTCCTCTGCCTGGCTATTCAATATCTGGGGAAGATTGATAGCCTCAAAATATTGTCAAATTGCCTCTTGCCCCACCATGTATTTAGTCGCATATAGCTGCTCATAATGCTGCAAAAAAACTTGGGTAATCTTCTCCGGGGCTCTAGTGTTAGGTTCCAATACTTCAGTAATTAGGGCTGCTTCCTTTTTGACCGTGGTTGCCCAGGCAAGCAGTTTGCCTACCATCTGACTCTCTTCGTAGACCCACTGCTGAAATGTCTGTGAACTATTGATCTCTTCTGAAAGAAAAAACTCTCTTAGTTCCTGTTTAGCTTTCTCAAGCTGCCCCAGCTATCTCTTTTTCCCTTAAGGAGGCAATATTTTGCAGCAAGGCAGTATCAACTGCCGACTCGAGTTCATCTATGTGAGTCCTCCAAATTTTAGACTGTGCTGTCACACAAGCCACCAGCTGACCCCGACTTTGGCCTTGAAAGCCCCCCACACTGAAAAAAGTTCTGCTGTACCCTTATTCACCTTAAAAACTCTAGTATCCATTTTCTTGGATTGGTTACCCATTGTTGGTCTGAGAGAAGGAGTCGATCCATCTGCCACCTGGACCTCATCCTCCTTCCCATCTCTATTTCTATTTCTATTTCTATTTTGACCTAAGAATGGTCTGAAAAAGAATTAGCCCCCATTTCTGATCCAATTTATTTCAAAGCGCGGGATATTAAAAAATAATCGATGCGGGAAGCCGACTAGAATTGTTGAGAATAACAAGTATATTCCAGTTCCTCTCAATGGGCTCTACTCCATGGATCAATTAACTGATGGTCTTGTGTGATAACATCGATTACTTATTTAATCTTCGGCTTCAACTGTTTTTTATTTTTATTTGAAGTATCCTTTGTCACGTCATAAATATAGTTGAAATCCCCCCCAGAGACAATTTGCCCAGTAACCCCTCCGAGAATCTCATTGATTCTGACCATTGATGTAGGATCGTCGGTAATCGGACCATAATAATTAATAAAGTTCAACACATTGCCTATTTGGCTTGCAGTGACCCATAACCATCGCCCATGAGGATCCCTCGGAACTGGAAGAAATTTCCAATCCAGCCCCCGACTAAAATATATTGCAACCCCCCTGACTGCCATCCCTGTAGATGCGAAAAAAACTTTAGAGAAGGATTTAGGAATCAAGAGCTTTGGAGTGTTTGTTCTCAGGTGAGTTTTTTGAAGAAAAAGAACTTGTGGTGAAAAGGAAGCTAGCCACCATATTATCCCTCCATATTTTAGTTTGTTCAAAACCCTATTTACATTGACTGAGAATATCCAACATTTGAATTCCATCTCTGTAACAGATACCTAGATATTGCACTAATCCATTTGAAACAATAATCTGTTTTCCCTTCACCTCACCCCTACGGTTCTGCTAATTTTTCCCCCTTGTACCCAGAAACCTACTTCCAACCGCTCCCCGTAGCTAACCCTCCCCAGGAGATGGCAAAAAAGGGCCTGCAGCCCCATCTTAACCCTCCCCAAATACCTCTCTTGCGTCTTGGTGCTGCACCCTTAGTGACCCTGCCCCCCACCTCAAGCTACCCCCTGACCCTACATGTAATCATTCTTATCTACTTTGCAGAGGAGATATCTTTCAGGAGATCTTGTGCTTCCTCTTTATTCACAAACATATGGATCTTTCCCCTCACTAACACACTGCTGAACTGACATAAAATGAAAGTTTTATAAAGCGTGTGAATTCCGAGGCGTCTTTGCACTGGGCTATTGATGCCTGCGCCCTCTGTGCTTTAAATAGATAGAGCAGTTTGACAAACACTTTTCGCAGCTGTGCGGCAGCTGCTGACATATCAGCAAAAATCCGACAGCTAGCGACATCATTGATTGAAAATTGTCTCTGCTGGATTGCCTTAGATAGAATCTGCTCCTTGATGCGGTAGTCGGCAAAGAGGATCAAAATTGTTCGAGGTAGTTTTGAATTTGGCAAAGCGTGAGAGGGGACCCAATGCTCTCTTGTTATAGTGAGATTGTCAGTAAATTCTGGGAGTACACACTTCTTGATAAAAGATTCAACAAATTTAAGGGGTTGCGACCCTTCACTCCCTTCTGGGACCCCCACTATGTGCAAATTTGCATGTCGTGAGTGCTTCTCAAGTTCCTCAAGCTTACTCTCCAAGGAGACTTTCTCCTTAGAAACCACAGTCACCTGCTGTTGGATTGTAATAATTTAATCCTCGAGGTGCGCAATCCTCAATTCTGCTTCTTGTAACCTTGCCGGCAAACTACCCACTGCTTCCTCGATCTTTGAGAGCCATTGATGAGGGGATGCTATCTCGTTAGCTTGTGTTGTCTTGAGCTCTCTTATCTCGTCTAAGATGAGATTCAACATAGTTTTTATGTCATATTGTAAGAGAGTTCTCTCTTCCTGTGGTTGTAGTGACATGGAAAATTAAGTCCTTCATTTTCTTTCTGGGTCCCTCCTCAGTCGCCTGAGATGTCTGAACCTGATTTACTTGACCTTTGAAGCTGATGTTGTAGCTGCGGCTGGAGCTGCTGCTGCGGAGATATCAAGGCCTGCATTGACTGATGTAATTGTGGCTGGGGCGATTATGGAAATAGCAAAGTCTGCGACTGTACCGTGGAAAGGCTATCATCCTGTTGAGGAGGGTTGTGCTCTATTCTTTCATCATTAGTAACTGATTGACATGCAGAGGGTTGAGATTCCTGCGAGGAGCTAATGTGTGTCTTCACAGGAAGTCCTTGAAGTAGCACAGATGGAGCAGGGATGGCCAGGGGTGTTTTGACTTTAGAAAACAACAAATACTCCCCTGCGTTTTGCTTGTCGGTATTGACCATTTTCTCTTTTCTAGTTGGCGTCTACAGTATGCTTGTAGTACGTAGCGGCTAGTAACCGCTTGCTCCTCCCCCTACCTTGAGGCTGCTCTTGGCACCAGATGGATGGCAGGTGATGAGGGTGCTCCCTGAGGTGCAGTGGGTGTGTGATAACAGTAGTGGGGAGCCAGGACTCATTCTTCCAGGCTCCCTGTGATGGAGGAAATCGGGTCAAACATCCGAGGGAAAAAAGGTTCTCTGTGTGTCCCAAGGCTTGATTGACAGGCGGTGTCCAGTGCCGTTTGAGGGGAATCTGGTTCTCGGTTTCCTTCGTACTGGCTCTTTGTGCCCGGAGGCACAATTAAGAAGGATGGCTCCATACCTGTCGGCACAAGAACAGGAGGACAGTGGAGGGCTGCAGCGATATTAAATTTAAAAGGCTCTGATTGCTGGAAAGTGACCCGCAGGAAGCGCCGAGTTTTAGTACAAAGAAAAACAGACAAGGAGGTGACTGGAGGTGAACTCTTCAGCTAATTGCGGGCTGGGTTGGTGGTTGTATTGGACTAGGACTTGATTTTGGTGTGCTGCCAGGAGCGAGAGTCTTTGAAGGAGACAGGAGTGGAAGTGGGGTCCGTTTATCTCTCCCTGTAGTGTGGCCAGTGTCTCTGGACCCCCCATGAGAAGCATGCTTGGGGGCATTATTAATAATAAAGGAAGACAACAGAGGTGTCAGCACGACCCCAACCAGGTCAAGCTAGCACCTTTCACACCAGAAGGTCCTTGCCCTCCTTTTATTCTAGTTGAAAAATGGGAAAGCATGTAAAAATGACAAATCTAATGGCAGAGTGGATTCAGCTGCAAGCTTCAAAGCCAAAACGTGATTAGCGCAAGCGAAGGACGGATCAGCAGCGGTAAGAGCGGAGTGTAGTCAGAAAACACAAACTGGCTCTACTATAGACTCTAGCTCTGTGAGTTCAGAAGAAGAGCCGACTGAGACTAGCCAAGACTTTGGAGCGAGGAAAGCAGCAATAGAGAGTATAGTGCAAGGAGGACCGGTGGAAGGCACAAATCCAGAGCAAGAGCTGTGCCCACCGGATGAAATATCAGAAAAAGATGACCTGGTTGCAGGGGCTCAGGAGGATGGAAATAGAAAAGTAAACTTTACTTCTTCACAAGAAACTAGAATAGAGAAAATGTTTAAATGTTATTAGTACTTTTTGTTTCTCTGCTATCCAACACTTTCCCTAATGTTGCACTCACTAGAGTGAGAATATTATTTTTTACCCCTTCACTATCCAGCACTTTCCCTACTGTTTACTCACTGGAGTGGGAATAGTGATTTTTACCCCTGTGCTATCCAATACTCTCCCTGCTGTTGCACTCACTGGAGTGGGAATAGTCATTTTTACCCCTCCTCTATCCAGCAGTTTCCCTACTGTTTGTCTTACTGGAGTGGGAATATACATTTTTATCCAGCAGTTCCCCTACTGTTGCACTCACTGGAGCGGAAAGAGTAATTTTTACCCCTCTGCTATCCAACATTTTTCCTACTGTTGCACTCACTAGAGTTGGAATAGTGAATGTAATTCCTCCCCTATCCAACACTTACTCTACTTTTGCACTCACTGGAGTGGGAATGATAATTTTTACCCCTCCGCTATCCAACACTTTCCCTACTGTTGCACTCACTGGAGTGGAAATAGTCATTTTTACCCCTTCGCTATCCAATACTTTCCCTACTGTTTTTCTTACTGGAGTGGGAATATACATTTTTCAATATCCGCTATCCAACACTTTCCCTACTGTTGCATTCACTTGAGTTGGAATAGCAAATTTAATTATTTTGCTATCCAACGTTTTCCCTACTGTTGCATTTATTGTATTGAGAAATGTAAGGTTTTTTTTAAAATAATGTAATGTTTTAATTTATTAAGAATGTTTTCTTATATTTTAAATTATTGAGATATATATATATATATTATTTTTGTATAGTTTTAAAGTTTAAAAATTAAAAAAGATAATGGTTAAATATATGTATATGTATACATTATTATGTATGTGTGTTTATATTTTTTTTAATTAGGTTTATTTGTTGTATTTATACAAAATGTATTTTATTTTGTTCAAATAATATTAATATTTAATATATTTAATATATTTTATTTTATATAATTTTTAAATCAATATTTTTTACATCTATATTTTTTACTTTGATATTTTTGATTCAATATTTTTGTACTTACCTGTTTAAGTATAGGGAGTCGATATTTTTGCATTCTATATTTTATCATCGATATTTTTGTCATCGATATTCTTAACATCGATATTATGTCAGTGAACCGAGAAGCATATAGACGTCTTACCCGATTGTACTCTCTTACACAGCTTGCACCAGCACTGATTTTCTTATTATCAAATTAAGCTAAAAACAAATGGGACAATGTTCTAACTCAGCATAATACTACATACAGTATTCCTTCTTTAAATATTAAACTTCCAATATTACTTAAAGCAGCATCTAAACTTAAACCTTGAGATTTGTGGATAGTTACAGCATACGCTAGAAACACTGGAAACTGTTGCCGCACCCCATATAAGTCCTTCAAAGCACAAAACGTACAATACATCGACCAATCAGCTTCATGCCGTCAATCTGAAAAATATTATGGCTACGTACTCAACATCATCCCTGTTTAGAACATGTATGAAATCATTACCTTTGCCCATAGTACCATTTAATAACCCTGCCTCCACATTTAAATTATGCAGCAAAATTGCTCAACACTTTATACACACATGTAAACACATTTCTAATACTGCAGTTCTTGACCCAGACTTACCAAAATAACTCATTGCGAATCGCAAATTGAGAGGCGCTAAATGAAATGTACAACAGTGTTATTACACTGTTTTGCGATTGCCAATGGGGTCGCTAATTCTGAGGCTCATTAATATTAATGAGCCTCTCGCAATTTGCGATCCCATTGGGAATGCCAGCCCTCCCAGGGATGGTGGCCTGCTGGGCTCAACAGACCACCATGTCTGGGACTGCTTTGTAATAAAGCAGCTTTTTTTTTTAAATGCAGCCCTTTTCCTTAAAGGAAAACGGGATGCATTTAAAAGAATTAAGAAATGAAACGTTTTTGTTTCCTTTTCTAAGGGCAGGCAGTGGTCCTTGGGACCACTGCCTGGCCTTAAAAATATTTCCCCCTGCATTTGCAAAGAGGAAGGGGTCCCCTGGGGATCGCTTCCCTTTTGATACCCCATTATCCCCCTCTTGAAGAAGGTGGTAATTTGCGAGTGTTTTGCGACCGCAATTGCAATCGCAAAACATTTGTACATGGGGTTGCGCTCGCTATTAGGAAGGGAACGCCCCTTGCTAATAGTGACTCTCAATTCCAAAATAGCGAGTCGCAAATAAATTGTGACCTGCTGTTTTGGAATGGTACATACCCCTAATGGTTTTTGCACGAGCAAACCGGTTTGCAAACCTGTTTGCGCATGCAAAAACAGTCATACATCTGGCCCTTAGTTTGTAGTATTGTTACTCCCTGGAGTTCTAGTTTATCAATAGCTGTAATTTCCATAATATCTTCTTTCTCCAGTTTCAGTAAATATTCTTTGAAGTTGGTGCACTCTTGAAGTGTAGGCACTAAGCAGACTATGGATTTGTCTTTTTCAATTACATTGTACATTTCCTCTTCTACTGTGTTGTTAGATGAAAATAGTTTATTGGTAAGTTGACTTTCCAAAGCATGATTCCCCTCTTTTATCAGACCTACTACTCTAGTGTCCTTTAGGACTTCTCCGTATTCCAAATCGGATAGCTGACACACATATTTCACTAGATGCTTGTATTCAAAGTTGAGCCAAATATTTATATTTCCAGCCTGATAACCCCGATCCCGCCAGGAATCATGGTAAAAGATCTATAACCCTTTTTCTCAGTCACTCGTGCTCTCTTTCTCTCAGCGAAATATACTAAGGGGCATTTTTCAATATTTATTGAGCCACCATGATTCGTGTATAAAATATATGTACTGAAATGATCAATAGACGGAAGCAGAAAAGAGTAATTAGCAATATAAGTACAGTGAACAGAATGAACAGTTCCACCATCTTGCTAAGACAACATATATATATGGGAGCATAGAAAACAACATATAGGTATAGCTTACTCCTGCTATGTGTTCCCTAACCTTAGTGTCTAGGGTGTGTGTGTGTGCTCTGCCAGGAATCCCTTATTGGATGTTCCAATCACCATTACCATAAGGGCACAAATGTAGGTCCCCATCTTGCTCACAGGTTCGACATTCCACCTCACAGATGTATCAGCAAGCAGCTGGGCTGATGTTTCAGCGTCTAGTGACCCCACAATGACAGCAAGTGATCCTTTGTCTAAACTCAGAAATGCTTGTTTATTTATAACAAAAAGCATCCTTGTTCTGAACCAAGACCTAAGTCAGGCCGTCATTGCTTATGATCTATAGATAACTGCAACATCACACAGATGAATAACAATCAATCACATTTGCACAATGTATGTTCAGACTTTGTATGGGATGTTTAAGGTGTTGTGATAATGTTCTTATGAAGTACAATTTGCAAGCAAATGTAGCTTCACGGAAACATCCTAGACTATCACGCAAGCATATATGTGTCAAACGTCATTGTGTGAAGGGGAATTAAATTTAGCAAAAATGTTTACTAGTAAAATTGCAGTGTTTCCCACTGGGCCTAACTGAGACACATGACAGCTGTATCCGTGAATACATGGGTGTGTGAGTAGCTGTATAGGTGAGTGAGTGGCTATATGGGTAAGTGAGTGGCTGTATGGTTGGGTGAGTGGGTGACTGCATGGGTGAATGAGTGGCTGTGTGAGTTACTGTATGGGTGACTGAGTGGGTATGTAAGTTGCTGTCTGGGTGCATGTGTGGCTGTTTGAGTGGGTGTTTTGTTAACTGAGTGGGTGTATGAGTGACTGTATGGGTGATTGTAGGGCTGTGTAAGTTATTGTGTGGGTGAGTAAATGGTTGTATGAGTAGCTGTATGAGTGAGTGTGCGGTTGCATGAAAGGCTGTATGGATGAATGAATAGATATGTAAGTGATTGCACGGAGGAGTGAGTGAGTGGGTGTGTGACATATATTGATATATAAATAGGTATGTTAATTGTTCTATGGGTATTTGAGTGAGTATATGAGAGCCTACATGGGGGTATGAGTGGGTGTGTGAGTGGTTCTGTAGATGATGTCACCAGTGATGTCACTGGCCATGTCATGAGTTATATAATGAGTGAGGTCTTAAGCAGTGCATAGCGGGGACAAATGTTATAGTTAGCTCAGGTAACTAAAACTGCTGAATTTGCAAGTAAAATTGAGCCTAACTATAACGTCCCTGTAACGTTTATTTTTTCAGTGAATTAAAAAAAATCTAATTCTATTTCCTAATTATAACATGTGTGAGTGGGTCTGTAATTTGGTGCCTGAGTGAGTGCATAAGTATCTGAATGGGTGTCTGAGTGGGTGTAAGACTGAGTATCTAAGTGGGTTAAAGAGTGTCTGAGAGGGTTTGTGAGTGCCTCCATGAGTGTGTGAGTCAGTCTGTGAGTGAGTACATGATTGTCTGAATAAGTCTGTGAGTGGGTGTGTGAGGTTTTGAGGGGGTGTGAAAGTAGGTGCATGAATCTCTGAGTGGGTCTGTGAGTGGACATGTGAGTCTCTTAGTGGGTCTGTGAGCTGGTGTGTGAGTCTGAGTAGGTCTGTGAGTGGGCGTGAAAGAGAATGAGTAATTCTGTAAGTAGATACATGAGCATCTGAGTGGGTCTGTGAGTGGGTGTACATGTCTGACTGGGTCTATGAGTGTGTGCATGAGTATGTATGTATGTATGTATTTCAGACTGATAAAGCGCTCTATAACTCTACGGGCATCCTGGCGCTGCGGTACAAATACTCTACCACCATACTTCCTGGCTCGCTGGTTGCTAGGCTAAGCCTGTACACTAGAGAAAAGCCAAGTTTTAATTTTTCCCCTGAACTTCATCAGATCCTGCATCTTTCTTAGCTCAACTGGCAGACTATTCCAAAGGGGTGATGCCACATAGCTAAAGGCTCTTCCGCCAGATTTAACTTTCTTAACCTTGGGTATATTCACCAGATTAGTCGAGGAGGACCAAAGGCTGTGGGTGGGATTATACCAGTTGAACTTAGATTGCAACGGTATCAGTCCCATCCCATACAGAGCCTTAAAGACAATGCACAGTGATTTAAATTGTATCCTCTGGAATACTGGAACCCAGTGCAGCTTTGCCAGTGCCAGGGATGTAGATGATCGTCGTGATCTCGATAGGGCGAGTTTAGCCACCACCGTCTGGACTCTCTGGAGTCTCCCAATCAGGTATCTAGGGGTTTCTATCAGTAGCGCATTACCATAGTCCAGTCGACTCAGAATAACGCGCCTTACTACGTGTGCTCGTACCTGATATGGGAGTAGCGGAAGAATCTTCCGGAGAACCCTAATGAGCGAAAAGCTGCTTCCCACGATTTTGTTGACTTGGGTTTCAAGGTTCAGCTTATCATTGAAACTGACCCCTAGATTGCGTACCGTTGTGATGGGTAGCAAGGGTGTCTCTGTGGGAATGGGCCAGAATCCTGAAGGAAGAGAACAGGGGACTTTACCTGCTCCACAGCAAAGTATCTCAGTTTTTTCGAAATTAAACTGTAAGGAGTTGTTTTTCAGCCAGCACACCATTTCTAGCATACAGGCATGAGTGTTTGAATGGGTGTGTGAGTGGTTGTGCAGAGTGCCTGAGTAGGTCTGTGAATGGGTGTGAGAGTGTCTGAATAGGTCTGTGAGTAGGTGTATGAGTGTCTGATTGGGTCTTCAAGTGCATGTGAGAGTCTCTGAGTATGGTAGTGGGTCTTTAATTGGGGATATAAGTGTCTGAGCTGGTTGGTCAGTGGATGTGTGAATACCTGAGTATATGAGTGGGTGTCCAAGTATCCGATTGGTGTGTCAGCAGCTGTGTAAGTGACTGGGCCACAATGGAACTGCACTTGCCCCTTTATCCAACAAGAGTCCACAGTTTTGCACAAAATATCTACTCAAGAGGAGTACTTTTTTCTGGGTAATTAGTAACTACTACCTCGTTGGGTAAATGTCAGTGCGTATTCTACACTACATCTGTGTAATGGAATGCAAGGAAATGTCACCAGTGACCTTCTGCGCATTTTGACAATGTGTTTGTTCCTTCTGTGTCTTTATCCAGAAATAAGTTATAACATAAATCCTCCTATAGTGAGGACAATGAGACTACAAAGAGGTATAGCTCTACCAAAGAAGGGAACTTCCTCTTAGCTATAATAGGCAAGTGCTTCTTTGTTTGATGTCCTCATATTCCTCTGCATGACGAACGCCTCGCTAAAATTGGCAGGAAACATGCTGGGGGCATTTTGACAAGCTGTCCATCATCCTGGCAATTGGCTTGAAGACAGTTGCATACTACTAAGGTGGGTGGGTAGGCCTACTCAATTATTAGAAGGGGATGCAGGACATGCAGCCCACTCCCCAGGCTGATTTAGGCCCGATATACTATTCAATGTTGCCCTGTCAAGGAGGTGGTCCCCGGTCCTCTTAGGAGCAGAAGAAGGGTGTGCCCTTCCAATATTGAAATAAACCCCCAGAGAGGTGGTGGTCCCTAGGCTAAAAACAGGTTCAAATGGGAGACCCCATACACCCCATCCTTTTGTTTTTAAATGCCCGCATTCCCCGCAGGACATGGCCCAACCGGGGGCTATAATGTAAACATGCGCAGGAGAATGTGCTTGTTTTGTTTTTAAATGGCTAGCAGTTTGCAGCTCCATTGTAATTTTGTTGTATTTTTTTTAAAGTGCTGTTTGAAGTTTTGCACTCACGGGGTCCCTCTGAGACCCCAGGACCAAGGCTACTGGGTCAGGGTATTCCTTCTGTGCCCCCTTTAAAAAAAAATTTTTCTTCTGTGGCTCAGCTGAAGCAGAGTCCCAAGATGGCTGCCAACACTTTCTGGTTGAAGTGTTGACAGCCAATCAGATCTCAGCATGAGATCGGGAGGGTTTGTGGAGTTTTCACGTTCCTAGATATACAAATTTGGTTTTCTTTAAATATATCAAAAACTACTGAACAGGCTTACACCAATTCACAAAAAGGTCACTTTCTGGGCCAACAGTTATCTTTCAGCCAAATGTGGAGTAATTCCTTTGAGCAGCCTTGTCTAAAATTCCTATGGGAATTAACATAGGAAATGCACTTTTTTAGACCCCGGTTTTTCTTGGTTCCCGCTTGATGGGCCCCAAAACTATCTATGTACAACAGGACCAAACTGGCCACTTTTTTATAAAATTTCATAAGAATTTGTCAATTTCCTTCCGCCCGCCACCCATTTCCCCCTGCCATATTAGTATGGCGGGGGGACCCCGGCGGACAGAAAGACCATCTGCCGGTTTTCCGCCGGTCGACCAGTCGACCGGGCGGAAAAGGGGCTGTATAAGGTGGTGGTGTCTGCAAGACACCGCCATCCATATTACAATACATGCGGTGAAATGCCTTTCCACCGCAGCGTTGCCGCCATGTAAAGGCATGCGGTAACTGCATGCAGGGGCCCGTTGCAGGCCCCTAGGGTATTGGAGTGGTGGGGGGTGCATACGGGGGTACCTATGGTACCCTCCTGTATTTGCATGCACAACATGGCAGGCACCGCGCGGTGCCTGCCATGTTGTGCATGCAAATGCACAACATGCCTTTTTGACATTGCAGTGGGTGCTGCTGAAAGCATCGCCCGCCATAATGTCAGAAATGCGGGATGCGCCCGTCAGTGTGGCGGGCGCATCCTGATCTTCCCCACGGGACTGCCGCACATATGGCAGGCGGTCTCATCTCCTTAGGTTGGCGGGCGGACAAGAGTCCGCCTGCCATCCTAATCAGCCCCAGTGTCTGAGACTGCCTCACTACTATTGAGTGACACTGATTCTAACATACATAATGTCAGTGGCTATGTGATTGTATGCATGCATCCTTGTGTGTGTGTGAGTGGCTGTATGGGTGTAAAAGTGGATGTGTGAGTAGCTGTATGGGTAAGTGAGTGGTGGTGTTATTGGTCCAATGGGTGAATATGTGGGTGTGTAAGTGACTGTTTTGGTGAGTAAGTAAGTGTCTGCATGGCTGTATAAGTGAGTGACTGGGTTTGTGTGTGGCTGTATGGGAGAGTGAGTGGCTGTTTAAGAGAGTGTTTGGTGAAGTGAGTTGGTGTGTGAGTGGCTGTATTGGAGTGGGAGTGTCTGTGTGAATGGCTGTATGGTGAGTAAGTGAATGTTTGAGTCCTTATATGGATGTGTGAATTGGTATATAAGTGGCTGTGTGGGTGTGTGAGTGAGTTTGTGAGTGCTTGTATTCATAACCGAGTGGCTGTGTTGAGAGGCTACATGGGTAAGTGATGTGTGTGTCAGTGACTGTGTAGGTAAATAAGTGGGTGTGTCAGTAGCTGGGTGAGTGTGTGGGTATGTGACTGGCTGTATGGGGGAGTGACTGGTTGTATGAGTAGCTGTATGGGTGAGTGAATGATTGTGTGAGTGGCTATATGAGTGAGTGAGTAGGTGCGTGAGTACTAATAATGGTCTGTGAATGGGTATGTGAGTGGTTGTGTGGCTGTGTGAGTAGGTGTGCAAGAGGTTGTATGGGGGTATGAGTGGCTCTATGAATAATGTCATCAGTGATTTCATCACCGATATCATTTGAGATGTCATCAGTGATGTAGTTAGTGATGTCACTGACCATGTCTTGAGTGATGTAATATGTGAGGTCTTAAACAGTGCATTGAGTGGGTGTAAGTTATAGTTAGCTCAAGTACCTATAACTGCTGAATGTCACTAGTTTTGTATGAGTAAAATCTGAGTCAAACTATCATGTCCCTATAACCTTTGTTTTTTGATGTGAAATCCTAAAGTTTCTTAAATTCAATTTCCTAACTATAACAACCCTGTAACTTTTGGTTTAGGTGAATTTCTAAAGTCTTTCAAATTCTATTTCCTAACTATAACTTCCCTGCAACCTTTGTTTTTTTAAGTGAATTTCTATGCTTTTTTAACTAGTAGTTGCACTTGCCGAGTGGTAGAGAAAGGGGTGGGCCTCCAACCAGCTTTTAGGAATTCCACTGTATGGGTTTTACTGGCAGTAACAGGAGGGCTTGTTGTCACCTAGGGTCCCTCAGCATCCAAGAGGACTTAATCCACCAACCAGTAGTGCACTAGGAGTTGCGTTTGCAGAGTGGTGGAGAAATAGGGCATGGCCTCCGAAGACCTCTCAGCAATCCCCCTACGTGGGACTTACTGGAGTTAACAGGAGAGGAAGCCATGAGGAGCGATTGCAGTGTGGTAGCTAAAGGGGGCATGACCCCCTCTTGGGCTGATGTCAGCCCCTGGGAACCCCAACACCCAGGGCCCAGCCTTTCTTCTGAGTTCCCTGGTCTCCCCCATTACAAAAGTTTATGTTTTGAGATCGGGTCCCCGAGATGGGGTCCCCGGTGATGAAATCAGCCCAGGGATGGTGGCCGCGTAGTTTCCCCTCATCCATTAAAAATGAATATATTTTAAGTCCGGGCCCCAGGGGTTTGGGGTCCCCAGTGCCAAAATTGGCCTAGGAAATGGGGTTGCATGGACTCCCTACCCTGCAAATTAAAGATATTATGGAGTCAGGTGCCAGGGGAGGGGGTCTATGAGGCTGAAAATACATCCAGGAAGGAGGGCCGCTTGGGCCCTGTTAGATCTGGGGGTCTCTAGTTGGCAG
Organism: Triturus cristatus; assembly: GCF_964204655.1. Classification (NCBI taxonomy): domain Eukaryota; kingdom Metazoa; phylum Chordata; class Amphibia; order Caudata; family Salamandridae; genus Triturus; species Triturus cristatus. The sequence goes on along the minus strand of NC_140582.1, from coordinate 372,031,771 downwards.
GGTAGGTACCACTGTCCAAGTAGGGACCCTTGCTTCTAGTCAGGGAAAGGGGGATACACTGTTAAGATAACCCCTGCTCACCCTCTAGGTAGCTTGGCCTGAGCAGTCTAGGCTATCAAAGGCAATGTGTAAAGTATTTGTACCAACACTCACAGTAACACAGTGAAAACACCACAGATTTACTCCACACCAGTTTTAGAAAATTAAGGTATCTTTACTAAAAACTTCACAAGACCAAATACTACAGAAAAACCAACATACAATTAAAAAGGTTACTTTAAAGATAGATCAAGAGTTTGCAGAAAGTACTCCAGGATGTAAAAATCAGTGTCCTGCACAATGCGACTCTCAATGCACAAAATGCGACACTCTCGTGCCCAACAGTATCTGTAGTTGCGTTAAGGTTCCCAAAAGCTACAACAAGGAAGATGCCAAAGGCGATGCGATACTGCTGAGATCTTGGGGAGGCTTTGCAGCAGCCCTGCTTCAGGCAGCAGAGGTGGATGTGCCGGCTCCGATCTGTAGGGGGAGGATGCGATCACTTTGGCTTTCGTTGCGTAGGTTTCTTAGGGGGAAGTTTCACGCACAGGTACGATGCGACGATCTTCGATGCGGTGCGATGCGCGGCACAGCGCTGACTTCTGGCGCTGCAACCCTCGATGCGTCACGGGACGGGACTCTGCGTCGACACACGCAGCGACTGGATACTTTCATGCACCGGCAGTGGTGCGGCCCGCAAACTGTTTCTGCGATGACCCTCGCAGCATCAGGAATCTTCACGCACCGGGACGATGCTCGACGCACTCGGCGATGCGGGGACTCCGGGTGCTGCGATGACGCCGCGATGAAATTCTCCTCGCACTCTCGTTCTTGCGACTCGCAATCGAATGATGCGTTGGGTACCAGTTACTCTTGTTCACGCTTCTGCTTTCCAGCTCCCAAGCACAGCAAAACGACCTCCTGAGGCCCCAAGACTAGGCAAGCACTCCAAGGCAGGTCAGAACTCCCTCAGCAGAGTTCCAGGGGAGCTGGTGGTGAAGTCCTTTTGTTCCTGGGACTTCTTAACAGGGAGCCAGCTCTTCTCAGGCCCTTGGAGATCAGACTCAAAAGAAGGGGACACCGCAAAGTCCTTCCCCTCTCCTTGGCAGCAAAGCAAAACAGCTAGCAGGCAGTTTTCTCCTCTTCAGTTCCTTCCAGCTTTCTCCTTGGCAGAGGTTCCTTCCTAGTTCCACAGTGATCTAAAGTTTAGGTGTCTGGGGTCCTCTTCTTATACCCCTCCAAGTCTTTGTCTCTCTTTGTTTCAGTGGGGGCATCCCCCTGCTCAAACCGGTTCCTGAGTGTGCTCTGCCCTGGAGCACCTGGTTCCTTTCAGAGTGAGGGGCAGGGTTGTTAGACATCTCAGCAGGAGGTGGAGCCTTCTTTGTGCTGGCAGAGGCAGAGTCCTCAGCCTGGCCAGCAGGGGGTGGAGCCAGCATTGTGCTGGCAGAGGCAGCCCTACTCAAACCCAGGGGCTACTCCTCCCACCCATCTAGAGCAGATCTCCCTATTCACCCTGCTGCTGACTCATCCAGACTCCTGGAGCCACCTAGCCCATCACATGACACCAGTCAGCCAATCTGCACACAGGCACACAGGAAGGTTAAACAGGAGAACAGCTACTTTCTAAAAAGTGCTATTCTCACACAGTGAATTTAAAAACCATCTTGCTAAAAAGATGTATAATTAAATTCTGAACACAAAGATACCAAACTTGGATTTTCTATCTTGCCTTTAGGGGAAGATAGGCATGTAAACAGCCTCCCCCATTCTGTCCTATGGGCAAGATAGCCTCTCAGTAGTGGAAAATGAAAATGGCTGTAATTCACTACCAGGGCATGTTACACACCTCAGTACATGCCCTACCTTTCAGATACACTGCACCCAGCCCAGGGGGGGACCTAGGGCCACCATAGGGATGCCTGACATGTACAGAAAGGGAAGGATAAGGCCTGGTCAGTGGTTGCACTGGCCAGGTCGACATGGCAGTCCTGGACTGCACATAGGCACTGCAAGCAGGCCTAAGACATCATTTTAGGGCTACTCCTGTGGGTGGCACAATCACTGCTGCAGCCCACAAGTAGCATCTGAATCACCAGCCCTGGCACACTCAGTGCACTTCACTATGGGCTAACAGGTGAAACAAATATACCAATCATGGATAACCAATCAATATAACAATTTAAACAGAGAGCATATGCACTTTAGCACTGATCAGCAGTGGTAAAGTGCCCAGAGTCATATTGCCAACAACCACGGGTCAGAAAAAATAAAGGAGGAAGAAGCAAAAGGTTTGGGGATAACCCTGAAAAAAGGGCCATTTCCAACAGGCCCCCTTCTCTATTCAATAGAGGCCAGGCCCTAGGGGATGGGGTCCCTGGGGCCGATCGGTCCAGAGAGTGGGCTCACACTGCCCCACTCACAGCTTCTAAATGCGTTAAAAAAAGTAAGGGAACTGTGATGCTGCGCTCAATGGGGACGGGGTCAAAGGTATAGCAAAAAAAACTATCTGTATCTTTTTTCAGTCTTTCATTTTTAGGTATGTACCTTTAAAATAACACACAGCTTAAATGTAAAATAAAGCTAAGTTAATCAGTAGGAACTGCACTATCGTACTTTATGAAAACTCTAATATTGAATATAATGCAAAGCTCTTTGTCTGTAACCAGAGAGCCACATAATTAAATCCTGGTTGGAGCAGTGGAGAATAGTTACGAGCGTAACACAGATGCTGCAGCCACTTTGGCAAAGGGGCCTGTGTTGTGCCCCTTTAAAAATTGCACACTTCACAGCTTAGCTGGTAACCCACACAACCACTCACAGACCCACTCAGAGATTTACACACCAAGTCACAGACCCACTCAGAAACTCATACTCTACACACAGTCTCACTCACTCACAGACTCATATACCCACTCACTGATATACTCAGACAGTCATGCACCCAATTACAGACCAACTCTGACACTCATGTACTCACTCACAGACTGACTCACACACTCATGTAGCCACTCATAAACCAGCTAAGTCTCACACACTCACTCACACACCCAGTTAGACACTTATGCAGCTACTCCCAGACCCACTCAAACACTCACACACCCACTGACAGACCCACTCAGACACTCTCATGACTGTGTTGTACCCCTTTAAAAAACACACACTTCACAGATTACCTGGTAACCCACTCAGGCACTCATGCACCCACTCACAGACCCACTCAGAGACACACACTTCACTCACAGACCCACTCAGAGACTCACACACACAGACACACTCAGAGACTCATAGATCCACTCACAGTCTCACTCAGACACTCATGCACCAACTAACAGATCCACTCACACACTCGCAAACCAACTTGCAAACCCACTCAGACCCTCATTCACCCACTCACAGTCCCACTCAGAAACCCATGCACCTACTCACAGACCCACAGACTCACACACCCACTCAAACACCCACTCAGAGACTCATGCACCCACTCACAGAACCACTCAGAAACTCACACGCTCACTCACAGACCCACTCAGAGACTCATGCACTCACTCACAGATCTACTAAGAGACTCATGTACTCACTCACAGACCCACTCACAGATTGATATACCCACTCACTGACATACTTAGAGAGTCGGGCACCCACTTACAGACCAACTCAGACACTCATGCACTCACTCAGAGATTTATTCATATACTAATACACCCACTCACAGACCCACTCAGACTCACACAACCACTCACAGACCCACTCAGAGACTCATACACTTACTCACACACCCAGTTAGACACTTATGCAGCTACTCCCAGACTCATGCAGACACTCACACACCCACGACAGATCCATTCAGACACTCTCATGTTCACTCACAGACCTATTGAGACACTCATGCACTCACTCAAACACTCACTGTCAAAGGTTACTGATTAAAGTTAGAAAATCAAATTAACAAAAACCTTAGGAATTCACTTAAAAAGCCAAAGGTAACAGTGATGTTATAGTTAGTAAATAACATTAAAAACCATACAAATTCACTAAAATAACAAAGGTTACAGGGATATTATAGTTAGGAAATAGAATTAAAAATACCTTAGAAATTCACTGAGAAAACAAAGTTTACAGGGATGTTATAGTTAGGCTCAGATTTCACTTGAAGAAAACCATTGAAATTCAGCAGTTATAGTTACCTGGCCTTAATTCACTGCTTATGCCCTCCAATATTGCATCACTCATGACATGGCCGGAGACATAACTCCTGACATCCCTGATCACATCTCAAATATCATCACTGATGACATCATCCAGTGAATGTGTTCCTAAAATATGTTTGAGACTTAAAGATATATACTAAGCTACAGCATTATTAGATTATTATTGTTTGTGTACTACTGAATGATACTATTTCTATCATATGTCATCTGAATGGTCGTGTGAGTGGATGTACGGCAGATTTTATTCTCACGTGGCTGAAGAAAATAGTGTGAAGTTTAACAATGCTTCTTGGGCACCTTACATATATACAATAAGAAAGTCATGCGAAAAACAGCTGTCTCTCAAACAAGATTCATCAGATCCCTGCAGAAAATAAACTTTTTCACTGGGTAAAATCACCTTATAACACACCACAATTCCTAAAATTGATATTTCTAGAAGTAGGAGGAACCACCTAAACACAACTGTACCGTAGTGAGCAAAGATGGGATTCCCCAAAAAAGCCTGCTGAGACATCTGTTCAAATTGTGTTGCTAAAGAGAGAATCCATGATGTGGGGGAAAAGAGCTTGGTGGAAGGCTATTGGCGGAAGGCTAATGCCTAATTCCTCCACCCAAAACACAAAAACACAAATATCTAAATTAGGCTTGGAGAGCTAGGATAAGTGTGGTGAGCCTGCAGTGCACGTACGACTCACAAAATTGCAAAGGCTGCCCCATCTCGGAGAGCTGACCATATGGCGGTGTGTCATTGCCCGACTTGGGGACATGGCTCGAGCTGTCGCATCCCTTGGGAAAGGCATGGCAGGATTGGCACACACAGAAGCATTGTTGTGGCCGAGGCAATGAGTGGGTCTCTTTTCCTGCAAGAAGGCCTGGATTTTTCCTTCTTGTCCTCTTGTCTCTCCTTTTTCATTTTCTCTGTAGGTTCCTGCACGGCACACTACACTGCGATCGCTGCAACTGCAGCACACGGCTCATGCCTCCAGGAGCCACACTGGTTCACGTTTATCTTGCCTGACCCGAGGTCCACTCAGTGGTGGCACTGATGGCGCGCTGTGGCTGCAGAGGTGTGGAGCACAAAGAGGGGTGGGGGGTATTAATATTTTATTTCCAAGAAGGGCATTTTCTAAGCGGGAATTCAGCATCACGTGTTGAGAAGATTTGGGAATGTTGTTTAGGTACTAGCAGTGATTTGGGGCAAGGTTGATTAAGGTTTTCTGCTACTGCAGGTTAGCACATTTGGAAGGGCCTCTTTTGATATAAGGGCATTGACTGAGATGGATTTTGAGTGCCATTTTGTTTTTGTGGCGTTCATAGGGCAACCCACCTATATACACAAAGGGGCTCATTTGGTGGCGGATGTTCAAAAAACATTTCATAGAATTGGGCTTGATGTTGGTGTTTGGAGGATCTGATTTTCTGGGCAGTTGCCCTGCCGGCAGAGGATTTTTTGTTAGGTCAGGTTGTTGCTTATTTTGGTGCACAATCTTAAACTCAGGCTTGGATTTAACCTTGTTTGGTCTGTGTGCCATAGAGTGATTCAGCGCCACAGCCCATGGCAGAGAGTTGCTAGGCAGTGTTCAGGTGGCACTAAAAAGCATTCTTAGCAAGCAAATGATGGATGTCAATTAGGAGGCATTAAGGTGTAGAATGAATGCTATGGATGAGACATTGGCCCTTTTGCATGTGCAGGTCCCTGGAGGCCCAGCCAGTGAACATGTGTCTCTGACGACAAGGGCTAGTGAATGGGGGAGGCACCTAGGGTGGCATTTCCCCCTGTTAAGAAGCAGGGTAGAAGTCAGAGACCCACAAGGGGGGAAGTAGAAGTAAGGAACCCATGAGAGAGGAAAGTGCGGCTTCAGGGAGCCCCTCACAGACTCCGCCAGTGGCCAGCAGTGACAAAATTGTGGTGCAAGGGGGATCTCCGCAGGGATGGTGCCAGCAGCGACTTGTAGCATTGTCCAGAATGGGAATAGTTGCATTGCGATTGATGTTATAACCGGAAGAAACGTGACCCAACCTGATCCAGTGGCTAATTTAGCAAGTGTCCTGCCCTGGCTATCCATGGTGAAAATGTTGCATTCTTCCATGATGGATGGTGCTTTAGCTGGTGTGGTAGAGGGTATAAGGTTGAGAGGGACAGGAGGTTGGTGGCACACCTTCATGATTCGGAGGGCTGGGTACACAAGTTCAGACCGGAATTTCTTCTGCGATAGTGGCCAGCAGGCCATTTCAAGTCAGTCATGCAGCAGGCGGTACAGGGGATGACTAATGGTGGTAAATTGGTGGCCAGCTGCGTGTCCTGCATGGTTCCGGTGGTGGAAGGAGCTCCACCCTTGGCTCACGAGTCAGCGGTTACAGGTACAGGGGCATCTTTGCCAAGCATTGGGCTGGGGGATGTTCGTTCTGAGCATGACCAGTTTGGCAAACATGTCCCTTTGGAGATAAAAGATAAAATTTGGAATGGGAGCTATGTTGACATATGTGAACTGATTGTTAATAGGCCTGAAAGAGAATGGCGTAAGCAGTGCAAGGAGTACTCTCGTTCTAGGGATTATGGTCATTGTCCTTACAAAAAGAGGATAGAGGAGACACTAATGAATTGGGTGAAAGGGTTCATGATTTTTCAATCCATCATAGCAGGACATTTCCCAAACAAGGTGTTCAATTGGCCTGCTACCAGAATAGGATAGTGTGTGCGCATGGTGGGCATGGTGAGCTTGGGGGTATGGCTTGTAGGGACTATGTTAGAATTAAGGCCACTAGGCCCAAGCTAGAATAGGATCACATAGATGTAAACACCTGGTTGCACTTTATGAAACCAGAGCACCTTGAGGCCACCCATAGTCAGCCCTTTTGGGTGGGTGTAGGGGCGAGCAGCAGCAGCCTGGGTGGGAGAGGTAAGAAGGGCCCTTGTTGCGATTCCAACTAAAGAACTTGCACTAGACAGCCAGGAAATGCAAGTTGTTTTTTTTTTAAAAAGATCTTTTTAGTCAGAAAATGGCAAGCAGTAAGCAGACAAGTAGTCAGTACAAATGTTCCCATCCTCCTGTCTCTCTGCATCATAAGCCTTGCCAATCGAATTCAAGTAGTTAGAAGACAATATATCAGAGTCATCTTAAATGAGGGGAGTGGAGGGACCCCCTCTGTAGAGTTTTCATTTCCTCCAGATTTTTGTTCAGTGCCAATGACAGCCACAGCTTTCGTATATCACCCTCACCCTTTCAGCCAACATGCACCAGTTCATGTCCTGCTTGTAGTCCCTCAATAGTGGTGCTTGCGCCCCCCCATAGGGGTGCAATGTTACGTTTGGCTATTGCCAGTCCTAGGGTCATTGAGGTTCACTCCATGCATTTTAGATCAGTTACATCCCAAATATTTAAAAGACACCATTTAGTGGATGCTTCCATATTGCTCCCACACAGGTCGTTTATGCATGCAATCACTGATTCCCTAAAGTGTTCTATCATGGGTTAGCTCCAAATGATGTCAAAGAAAGTGCTCACTTGATCACACTGACTACGGCAGCCCGCGTCAGTCCCCCTACCCATTTTTACCATGGCTGTACAAGCAAAGTAAGACCTGTTGAGACGTTTTAGTTCCACTAAGTGGAACCCAGTCACAATAGTCATCTCCCTTGGAGACATTAGGGCTGCAGACCATTTGCCATCCTCTAGGCCCTACAGGTCCCACTTCCATTGTTCCCGCAAGTGTTGGAGAGTGTCCGGTGATTTGTTAATCAGCTTTTTGTATGTGAGGGAAGTCACTTTTCGGGGCATGTAGTCCATCTAGCGACCTATCTTCCAGGAACACAGACTCAAGTAGTTTCTCTCCTCTAGGTAGCGCTACCAGGAATGCCTGCAGGTACCGAAAGGACTCAGTTGGGGCTAGTTGGTAGTCCAGTTGCAAGTCAACACAAGGGATTACTTCTCCCTGTGACCAAAGGTCTCCTAACCTGGAAAGACCAATATGATCCCACTTATCAAACCCAGGTTGTGTCCTTAGATTATCCAATTTCTCTGAGTCTAACAGAAGAGTGGCCCAAGTGACCTTGCCCCTCCAGCCAAGTGCATGAAGTGCTGTATGCTGGATGTCAAGTGTTACCACCCTGGGGCCCTTGAGAATGGTACGTCGTGGACTGGCATATAGAGCTCTAAGGTACCCCCTGGTTGCATAACCTGTCTATCATACAAAACACAGGTTCGTCCACAGGGGTATGTACCCAGTGATTTATGGCACTGCAATGCACCTCTCAGTAATATTTTTGGGTGTCAGGCAGTGTGATCCCCATCATACCCCCTCATCAGTTTAATAATTGCTCTTCATGCCAGACTCCCCTCCCAAAGCAGTGTTCTGATTTCGCTCTCTATTACTTTAAAGTAGGTCGCAAGGACCAGATAGGAGGTATTGTGTAGGCCTTAGAGGAAGCAGGGCAGGGCAATTATTTTGAAAAGTGCAGCTCTGCCCAGCAGTGACAGTGGCAAGGACCTCCAGTGCTGGATTTGGATCAGTGGTGACATGGATTTTGAGATACCAAAACCTATCTTTGGTGATCTTTACCTCGGACCCCCGGAGCAATAGCCATGTCTGTCCACTCAGGATTTATATATATCATGGATTTTGTCCAATTAATGGTATCACCAGATTAGCGATCAAACTGCATAAGTATTTGCATTATCCAAATAAGTATAAAGACAGGGTCCACCACACAGAGCAGTATGTTGTCCGCGTAAAGCAAAATTCTATCTACCAGGGTTCAGCCCATTGTAGACCTCGGATCAGCGGCTCCGTTCTGATCCAGGCAGCCAAGGGTACTAATATGTGAGCAAAGATTAGGGGCGAGAGCAGTTAATCCTGTCTGGTACCCCGTTGGAGTCTGAATACCCAGGAAATTCCCCCATCGACAGTGACTCATTCCAAGGGACTCGTGTAGAGGAGGCGTATCCACACTATATAGTGCAGCCCAAAGCCCATCCTGACCAAAACTTCAAAGAGGTAAGGTCATTAGAAAGTGTTGAATGCCATTTAGGCATTAAGAGAGAGGACTAGGGTGTCCTCTTGGAGCCTGTCTGCCTGGCCCAACACGCTATGGAGGCGCCGTAAATCGCAAGAAGCACTTCGCCCCGGCATGAAGCCAGACTGATCTGTGCAAATTGGTGTGGAGATGACAGGTATTAATCGGGAAGCCAATACTTTTGCTATTATTTTAATTTCAGAATTAAGGAGCGTGATAGGCTTGTATGATGTGCAGCTCTTGGCTAGTTTATCCTCTTTGTAGATAACAACAATGGAGGCCAGCCTTTGGTCTCTACGGAGTGAGCCCAGTTTCCAACTCTCTTTGTACATCCACAACAGGTGGGGGACGAGTTTAGGAGCAGCTCGTATCGCCTTTTTAATTTCATCTTCAGTGAGATCTGCTTCCAAGAGCACTCTGTCTCACCTGTGAGACCAGGGAGCTGTATGCCAAGATTTTGCTGGAAACTTCTGCCGTAGTGGTTCCAGCTGGCAGATATACCTGGGTGTAGTATGCAACAAAGGTGTCTGTCATCCCCTGTCTGTCCCTCTCTCATTTAGCATCATTAATATGCATTTCAAGCACCGAACAGTCCTTCTGCTACCACTTGTCAAGCCATGCTATGAGTTTCCCAGCCTTATCTCCTACCTCATAAAGGTGGTGTTGTGTTGATCTGTGTCTCGCCCTGGCAGCTTCCAATGCCACATCCCTATATTATTTTTGCTTAAGGCCCAGGATATGCCTAGTATCAGCTTGGTCCTGGGCAGTTAAGTTAGTCTCCAATTCATGTATCTCCAGCTCAATCTCCTCTAATCTAGCACTTTTGTCATATTTGTACCCAACTCTTAAGGAGAGGTCCTGCCCTTTAATAACCACTTTGTATGTATCCCATAGGGTTTGTGTGAAGCTCACTGAGGACTCATTCATCTCTGAAATACCGTTCCGTAGCCTCCTTAAGGCATTCTCCTATTCTAGAACTTTTGAATTACCAGGAATAAAGTGTGATTTTGCAGCGCTCAGGTCTGTTGCCGAGAGCACAGACGGCTCACATTGGGGAGTGGTCGGTAGTACCCTGGGCTAAGTGGTGGACTTCCCACGCTCGGGTAAAGATATAGTTGATGCGCGAAAGATTACTGTGAGCCCCTGAGTGAAATGTGAAATGCTGTGTCGTAGGATTAAGTAAACGCCATGTGTCTATAAGGCCCAGGTCTGATAAGAATTCAGCAAGCAGGCAGAGCGTGAATCCTGCCTGCCTGGGGAGGCAGTGGTCCTTTACATCACAGAGTGTCATGTTAAAGTCCCCGCCCATTAGTAGTTCCCCATCTAGTAGACGGAGCAGCAGGGCACTCAGGTGTGGGAGCATGATGGCGTGGAGCGATGGAGGGACATAAGTGGATAAAATATTGATGGTTTAACCCTCCCAAACTCCTGTACGGGCCACATATCTTCTGGGTGCAATTAGTCAGGTGTGTTGGATGTTAAGCGGTAGCGTCTTTTTTACCTACTCCTCTGGAACCAGTAGTGTACCCCCATGGGCTGACATTTTATATCCCACCTGTCCATTACCGACAGGCATTGCCCGTTAGATGTGTCCCCTGAACAGCAACGACATCCAGGAAATTTTGCTTTTATGTACTCCAGTACCACCCCTCTTTTATTTTTGTCCCCCAGGTTGTTGACATTCCAGGACATGAGTTGGATGTGAGCATTAGCTATCGTGTTGGCCATGTGTGCATATAGTTCACAGGTTCATCCCCATTCCCCATCTCATTAGTGTGCCCTAGAAGTCGGGCAGGGAAATTGCATTGGGTGTTGTGACCCTTTGTCAGTGACCATGTGGTGCAAAGTGCTTGCTGTAAATAAAACAAAACTAAGAAGCAACCAAAACCCCCAAGCAAACCCCCCACCCTGACTCTCGCATAGCAGACTTTGAACTGCCACCCCAGCCAATGTTGCAGTGTGCCTGTCATCCCAAACAATCATTTAAACTAAAGGTGACAGTGGCAACCACCAAGATGCTCTCCACCCATCTCCCCAAATTTAAAAGCTAATTTGTTACCAAAGTCTTTTATCTTTATTCGAAGGTTACTAGCCCATGACTGCCATATCCCCTCATCACAGGCACAGAGGGCACGCCATAGATTACTGCGAATGTTTGTATTCTACATCGCAAATTGCTAAGCCGCCATCCTCACACTTCCCCTTTTAACCAGCCTTTGCAGAGCCCCTGTTGAATCACTTGACTGTCTTGGATTTGGGGCGAGTTTTGCTGCTGTCATATGTCGTTGGATTGGTGCTAGCGGTTCAGGGTGCTGTTGTCACTTCTCTGCTGTTGGGAGTGGTCCCTGGGATTCTTTTTACCGCCGACCTCCAGTCGTCCAGCCAGTCCAATGCCACATCTGGGGACGTAAAGTGCCAGGTCTTTCCATTCGCTACTACTTGCAATTGTGCCAGAAACATCATGGAGTATTTGAGTTCTCGATCCCCTTTTAACTTCAAGGAATTTTTGATGTAGTTTCGGAACTCTGAGTGTAATGAAGTTAATGGTGGCATTGTCAAATTTGACTGACAGGAACTTCACGCTGTTTGAAGGATTGCATCCTTGTCACAATAATTAAATATGCGAGCAATAATCAAATTAAGTGGTGCCCCAGGCATTTGGGGGAGCACCCGGAACCTGATGAGCTTGCTCAAAGGGAAAATATTTCCTGAGGCCTTTGGGTGGTAACTGTTTAAGTATGAGGTCTGCAACATAAAGATCCACTGCTGGTCCCTCCATTCTTTCTGGGAACTCAATTATGTGAACATTGTTCCATCGTGAGTGGTCCTGAAAATATTCTAGGTTCACCCCTAGAATGTCCATGGTTGTGCGCAATATTAAGGTCGCAGTTTTGGCCCTGAGGATCGTGAGTGAATCTTCTGCTTCTTTCATCCGGGCTCCTATGTTGGGAAGATCTGCCCTCATTAGTGTGACCTCTGGTTACGACTGCTCTGTATCACTGCCATAATATCTGAAGGTGGGACCGTTACCATCAGATGATGCTTGGTCTGTTGGGTTTCACAGCTCCACTGTTGCTGTGTTGCTGCCATCCCAGTCTGTTCTTTGGGTTGGGTAGAGTATATTTATCCATTTTAGTTTGGAGTGCTCCCTGCATGTTGAAAACTAAAACAGCGATATGATTAAGCATTCACTAAAGACATGAATTCTCTCTAGTTGAAACATGTTTCTTGTCTTATGTTGACTAATGTCAGGACTCCATTTTGTATTGTCGTGTCTCCACGTGCTCAGCACGAGAAGAGTCCTACCTCTTTGCTAGTTGTTCTTGTAATCTGCCTAGTAACAGTCTATAAATAGCTCCTTTGTCCGTCTGGCGCATGCCCAGACTTGACCACATCTGTTATCAGTTAGTCCTTGCTTGACCATGTTTTCGCGGGCTCAGGAAATTAGTTACTCCGCCCACATATTGATTCTGTATCGAAAATGCCCATAAAAGGTAATGAATTTCGCTTCATGTTGTATCCACCCACTTATGAGCCCCTCTTTGTGTATAAAAGGGGACCATGTACGCAAGTTCTTTGTGCTACTCTATGCAATACTGAAGAGTGTTGTATAGGTTGTAGGACCACCCTTAAGGGTTAATAAACTCTGTCTTTGTACTTTGCAGTTTCCGTGCCAACTTCCTTCCAGTTTGTATTACAGAAGAGCGAACCCTTGTACTCTGCGGGCCTAGCTGGGGCCTGTATTCATCAATTGGCGCCCGTCACGTGGGGCTCAACGGCGACTCGGATGCTCGAAGGACTGGTCGTGACGAAGGTGAGGAATTTGGCCGGGGATGTGATCACTGCCAGTGGCGTCTTTTAGCCCTGGCATCCCGAGGTTTTTCTTCCTCCCCTTCCGAACTGACCTTCTGGGTGGCGCCGGTCCTCGACTGAGACCTCTTCTGTCGGTTTTGCCGTGACAGCCGTTTGGGCGAATTTTGGAGCTTGGCAGTTGGAATCTGGATACTCTTGATTGGTAAGAACCGTTGTACGGTACTTGCTCCAAGTTTTGAAGCCTGGGTTGGCTATTTGAGTTTGGTTTTGTGATGACCGGTCATGCTTTGTATTGATTACTGTGAGAATATATGCGTTGCAACACATATAGGCAGGTAATGTGGAGATATTTCTCCGGAGCTGCGTAAATTTGAACGGCGCAACGTTTAAGTGCCATTTTTGATAATACTGCATATTTTGCATTATTTTTGAGCATGCCTGCTTTTAGCGCACTCCGTAAGTGGTGCTGCTGTTTTGGAAACCGGTTAAACCTCAAGGAATCTGCTCCCGCCCCCCCAGAGGGGACTCCTAATAGGGATATGTATGTGAAGCATGGTCTTTCTTCTATAATGTACAGCACAGTATGGAGGAAATACACCAAAAAGGATCCTGAGTTGCGCTGGCCTTTGTATGGATCATTTGATGTACGTAAGATTGAGTATGTGGAACAGTGTATGTGTAAACGGCGTGCTCGGCAAGACATGTTTGAATGTGTACGGTTATGGGTGAAGGAAGTGCGTGAGCGAGAGAAACGTGAGAAAGCGCTGTTTGATAAAGAGCAACGGAAGAATGATCATGTGCGAGCACAGGAAGCGAAACGTCGGGAGGAAAGAGAACTGGCGGAGAGGCAAGAGAAAGAGCGTAGGTTGCAAGTCTCGGGTCAATATGCTGTCCGCCAGCCACTCTATCCTGTCCTTACTAATCTTGAAGATGATTTTTATTTATTAGATCGTTCTCCGCCTCCTTATGCTGGCGCGTCGGCCCCGAGATCGCAGGAGTCTGGATTGGTTTCGGATAAGGTAGACACACGGTCTATGTTGTCAGTCGAGCGTATGAGTGAGCTTCGGAAAATTTCTCTCCGTGCACTTAAGGGCAAGTTATCCCTCACTGAATTGTTGGATTCTTGGGAAAAGTGGCAGGATAGAGAGAAGTTGTATTTTTTGGGACACTTTTCTGATGAAGTGATTTCTGCCTTTCGGAAATATTCAGAAGTTTTCGAGCCTGATGATGTAGTATTAGATGCTAAAGCATTGCGTAACGGTGTTTTTTTTCCCTCTAAGGCACCTGATGCGGTTCGACGGCTGTTTGCATTACGGGACGCGGCGAATGACCTTAAGGAGAGAGCGCGCCAAAAGGCAGGGGAACAGGAGCAGTCGAATCTGCGTGACGGCGATGACCAGTCATCTACCTCCCACTCAGATAAGAGCAAACTAGTGCATGCTAAACCGATGCGAGAGGCAGCACCTTTGTATGTTCCTCCTAAAGGAGCGGGAACTAGTTCGGATATTACTTCCGCCGATGCTAAGGGATATTTTGTGTATAATTGGGTCTATACTCCCTGGCATAGGGCTGATGTTATGGCATTGAAGAATGCTTTACCTGACCCCCGCAAAAACCCAGCGGCCTTTTATGAAGAGGTCGAAGGGGCCTTGAATTCTTGTACTATGACTTTAGCAGATATAGATTTGTTCTTTGGGCTCATATTACCACCGGATATGTGGAGATCTGTGCGGAAGGGGGATGATGTTCCCGCTTTTAAGGCTAAGTGGTCTGAAATTGAGGATGAGGATAGGGAAAGAAAACCCGCGCAAAAACCACCGCAGATTATTTTAGATCTTCCCGCTGCTATCTTGACTAAATTGAAAACGATTATTCCCCCTAAAAAGATTGACTGGAATATGTTAGCATCGTGTAAACAGAAGGTTGATGAATCAGTCTCAGATTTCTTTACGCGTTTTGAGGAGACATTTCATGATTTTAGTGGTCAGTCACTTACGGATGATACGGGTAGACATCTTTTTGTGGATAAATATGTGGCGAATTTATTACCGGGAATAGCAGCTTGTTTAAAAGCGAGTGAAAGTTCCTAGTCCACTTCGTCTCCGGCATCCCTCCTGACTATGGCTCAGTATTATGAGCGTCAGGAACAAGAAGCGAAGGGGCAGGAGGAGAAGAAATCGAAAGATTTGAAAACAAAGGTGATGTTAGCGCAAGTGTATGGTCCGCCTCGTCGGGGTGCCGATAGAGGTAGGGGAGGATTCTCTGGTCCCCCTTCGGGTCGGTCAGATGTAAATAGGAATCAATGTGCGTATTGTAAACGGTCGGGCCATTGGGCCAGAGATTGTCCGGTGTTGTATGCATCTCGTCAGGGACGTGGTCAAGGTCCAGCGAGAGGTAGAGGGGGTTTTTCGAATTTCAGAGGGAATTCTAATGATCGTGCTCGCTTTGAACCTAACGCGCAGCAGCGAGATTAACCCAATGTATTTGATCGACAGCACCAGTACCAAATGTCAGGGATTGACAGCTCTGGGTACCATGATTCGCGGCATGCATAGGAATGCGTTGGATGGGGGTTGAAATCAGTTGAAGTGCCGGTTGATCAGAAGGGTCCTTATGTTCCCGCAAAGGTTTTGGGTTCTACTGATCGGTTCCTAGTTGATACAGGAGCGACCCGCAGTGCGCTATCCAAACAATTGGTTCCGAGGGCTCCCCCATCTGGCTTAATGGTTACATCGGTAGGGTTTGATGGTACACTCTCTCGAAGCCCTCTTTCCCGACCCCTTGCATTCCATGTTGATCCCTTTTCTGCACCCTGTCCGTTTCTGCTTGCCCCGAACACGCCTGATAACATAATGGGTCTTTATATGCTCAAGCACTTCAGAGCTACGATCCGCTGCTCCCCCGCTGGAGTACGTGTGATATTAAATGATAATCACCCGATGACAGACCGGATGTGTGTGGTTGCGGAGGAGACGGCATTAGCTTCCCTCCCTCGTTCTTTGTGGGCCACTTCGGATACTGATGTGGGACAGATGGTGATTCCGCCTGTCCACATTAGTGTCCAGAAGGGTGCGGTGCTACCATGCCTCCCTCAGTATCGTATTCCCTAGGAGGGGGAGGAGGCACTCATACAGATTGTGCAGGATTTGATTAAGGCGGGAGTAGTGGAAGAAGTTCCCTATAATGTTTGCAACAGTCCTATCTTACCCATTTTGAAGAAAGATACGGATACCAGGGTTTATCGGTTTATCATTGATTTAAGGGAAGTGAACAAGATTGTGATACCTCAGTATCCAGTGGTTTCTGACATCACGACGTTACTCACTTTGGTCCCGCCAACGGCGACCACGTTTTCAGTTATTGATTTGAAAAATGCCTTCTTTTCGATCCCTATTCACCCTGATAGCCGATACCTTTTCGGTTTTACTCTGAATAATAGGTCTTATAGATTTTGTAGAGTCCCTCAGGGCTATACAGAAAGCCCTAGTATTTACAGTCAAGCATTGAAAAGGCAATTGGATTCCTTCGTTCTGCCCGAGGGTGTCGCACTTATACAATATGTCGATGACATCTTGTTGGCGGCTGACACTCCTGAGCTGTGTGAGAAGAGTACGTTATCCTTGCTTTCCTTTTTGGCATCTCACAATCACAAGGTGTCAAAGAAGAAATTGCAATTCTGTAGACCAAAGGTGACTTATTTGGGTCACCTTTTGTCTAAGGAGGGGCGTGCACTCACGTCAGATCGTATTCAAGCAATTTTGGACACGCCAGTGCCTTCCACACAGAAGGACGTGCGTGCATTTTTGGGTCTTGTTTCTTTTTGTAGGCAATGGATATTGGGGTTTTCACACATAGCTAAACCATTGTTAGCCCTTTTGACAAAGGACACACCAATTCCTCTTCCCTGGTCGAACGAGTGTGAAATTGCATTTCAGCAATTGCGACAGGCCCTTTGTTCAGCACCAGTGTTAGGGACCCCTGATTATACGAAGCCCTTTTCACTGTATGTGCATGAGAAAGATGGATGTGCATTATCAGTTTTAGTGCAGATGCACGGCGACAAGCAGTGCCCTTGTGCATATTTTTCAGCCGTACTTGATCCTGTTGCCCGAGCATTGCCTGGTTGTTTTCGCTCGGTTGCGGCGACAGCTGTGTCAATACATCAAAGTGAGGGAATTGTGTTATCTCACAAACTGTTGGTATTAGTCCCCCATGCTGTTGATGCCCTGCTTAATCAGACAAAGACGCAGCATTTGACCAGTGCCCGTTTAACGGGATATGAGTTGACGCTTTTGGCTCCTCGTATTACGTTAAAGAGGTGTGTAACGTTAAACCCGGCCACATTGTTGCCGTTCCCGGAAACTCAGTCTGAAGCACGGAAGGCACACGACTGTATTCTTGTGACTGAGGAACAGACAAAGGGTCGTATTGATCTCCAGGATACGCCCTTTACAGATGTAGATGGAGAACTGTGGGTGGACGGATCATGCCTGAAGCTACCAGATGGTACGACTTCAGCAGCGTATGCAATCACCACACTGCAAACAATAGTGGAGACAGCACGCATACCACAGAAATCAGCTCAAGCAGCGGAACTGATAGCATTAACACGAGCATGTGAGCTCAGTGCAGGATTGTGTGTGAATGTTTATACAGATAGCCGCTATGCCTTCGGAGTAGCGCACGATTTCGGCCTACTCTGGAAGGAGAGAGGGTTTCTAACGTCACATGGAGCGCAGATAATGTACGGGGAGTTAGTCCACAACCTCTTGACTGCATTAACATATCCAAAGAAGATTGCTATAATTAAATGTAGTGCCCATAAGAAAGTGGTTGATAAAATTGGAGAAGGGAATGCTTTGGCAGACCCGGTGGCACGAGAGACTGCGATGCAGCCTGGTGCTACTGCAATGTATGTTGTGAAGTCACAGGCAGAAAGATGGCACGATGCTAGGAGAGAGGTGCTGGAAATACAGAGGACCGCTTCCGATAAGGAACGGGAGCAATGGTCCAATGATGGAGAATTAGATGACGAAGGATGTTGGAGAAATAAGCAGATGGATAAATGGAAGTTACCCACAGCCTTCGTACAACCTATGGTTCAGATGGCACATGGACTAGCGCATTTCGGAGCTTCCGCAATTGTTAAACTACTCACACGAGTTTGGGAGCATCCGGAGATCGCTAGTACGGCAAAGAGGGTAGTGCAGACTTGCATGATTTGCCTGAGGTATAACCCAGGAAAGGGTACACGAACTCCAGCAGGAGGATTTGCAACACCTACTGCACCCTTTGAGGTTTTACAGATGGATTACATTCAGCTTGAGCGCTGTAACAATCTGAAGTATGTTCTAGTAGTGGTTTGTGCCTTCAGCAAATGGGTTGAGGCATACCCTACGAAAGACAATACTGCAATGACTACAGCCAAAATGCTATTGAAGGAGTTCTTCCCTCGATACGGTGTTTGCAGGTTGCTATGGAGTGATAACGGACCTCATTTTATAGCAGATGTTATAAAGTATATCCTGAAGGGTCTAGGCATTACCCAGAAGTTCCATGCAGTATTTCACCCTCAGTCTGCGGGGTTGGTAGAGAAATATAACGGTACTCTGAAGCTTAAGATCGCCAAGATCCAAGCTTCGACTTCTTTGACCTGGCCAGATGCTTTACCGCTGGCATTATTGTCAATTAGATCGATACCGCATTCTCGAACCGGTCTCACACCTTATGAGATCGTCTTTGGACGCCCAATGAATATTTGGAGTCCACCAAAACCTAAGTCACTGCATGATGTACCTTGTGTAATGATGAATGATTATCTGGCACAGTTAACGGATAATTTGGTTTCTATTCATCAACAGGTTCGAGAAGCGCTCCCTGATCGGTCCACAGGTGAAGGTCATAATCTCCAACCTGGGGACCAGGTGATGCTGAAGGTTTTCGAAAGGTCGAACAGTCTGGAACCGAGATGGGTTGGTCCTGAGCAAGTCTTGCTCGCAACGAGGACAGCTGTGCGGGTTTCCAATCGAAAGAACTGGATCCATTCCTTGCACTGTCGCAAAGTGCCGCCCGGATTGGTGGAGCCTGCTGTATTGACCGACCATCGAGAAATTCTGACTGCGGAGAAAGGCCGTGCTGTGGAACCGAACGACACTGAGGAGCTCTTTCCGGACCAAGCGATTCCTGGAGGAAGAAGATATCACCTCAGACCGAGGAAGTGACTGCTGTATCCAAAGTTGTCAGAACGGCCCTTAGGTTAGTGAAACGGAGAGCCAATGTGGCAAGGGGGGGGGATCAGCCCTGCATTAGTGTAGCGACACCCGTCTTGGCCCGCTGGTGAAGAAATCAACCGCTGCCTAAGGGGAAGAGTTCTGACAACCTTTTAGTTTCAGGAAGATATTGACTTTTTACTCTAAGATGGAGAAGAAGAAGATTCTTTGCGCAACAGGTTTTATTATTACAGTAGCTATTGTTGGTATAACCACATGGTTTGTTGAGGATGTGACTCCTGCCCGGGAGTTGCTTGTTTTGACTACTCCAGTGCCTGAGGAGCACTACTTTTATACACTTCCGTATCAAGAACTGAAGCATCGTCAGTCTTATTTGAATAACACTTTCATCCAGATGTTGCATCATACCCACGTTGCCACAAATGCTACGTGCAAAAACAACAATTGATGGACAGAATGCAGAACAATGTCATACATTCACCCCAGTACAGAGATCTGGGCCTAAATCCATCGTTTTTTTGCTCACCATGCCATTCCAGTTTGAACCCAGCCATATGCAAATCAGTCTTGGCCCTGTGCCCCATGGGAACAGTCCAGCCCGAACTGCCAAGCCAGGTCCTCCCTGGACTGGAAACAAGCATCCTAGGACCGGTTTCGGGCTTTCAGCCCTCGTCAGCCAGGATAGCTTGATTCCAGTGGCATGGAGAGCAAGGGACTCACGTCTGAGCATACCCTTCCCACTCGGGGTGACAAATGCAAAAACAACAATTGATGGACAGAATGCAGAACAATGTCATACATTCACCCCAGTACAGAGATCTGGGCCTAAATCCATCGTTTTTTTGCTCACCATGCCATTCCAGTTTGAACCCAGCCATATGCAAATCAGTCTTGGCCCTGTGCCCCATGGGAACAGTCCAGCCCGAACTGCCAAGCCAGGTCCTCCCTGGACTGGAAACAAGCATCCTAGGACCGGTTTCGGGCTTTCAGCCCTCGTCAGCCAGGATAGCTTGATTCCAGTGGCATGGAGAGCAAGGGACTCACGTCTGAGCATACCCTTCCCACTCGGGGTGACAAATGCAAAAACAACAATTGATGGACAGAATGCAGAACAATGTCATACATTCACCCCAGTACAGAGATCTGGGCCTAAATCCATCGTTTTTTTGCTCACCATGCCATTCCAGTTTGAACCCAGCCATATGCAAATCAGTCTTGGCCCTGTGCCCCATGGGAACAGTCCAGCCCGAACTGCCAAGCCAGGAACTGTTGGATATGTGGTATGATGCCAGCTCATCAGAAGAAAGGAGGAACGCCATTCATACCTCTTCCTTTTTCTCATAATGGCTCCTGTAGAGCATGGTACACTTTGCTGTTTGCAAAAAAGACGGGTTTGACGGCATGCACTCCTGTTTATATTCTTTTTGTCCTGAACATTTATTCCATTTTGAAATAGATTGCGTGCTAGCCCGGAAATCGTGGTTTGCCCTGTGCCACGAAGGTAATGATATCTATCAGAAAGAGGGCGACGTCTCACCCCAACCGGACGCACAGCATACATGAAGCATAACGCTGATGCCAAAGTAACCATTATCAAAATTTTTATTCGAATTTCTTCAAGCTTAGTCAATTTCATCCATAGTAATTCTCGTCACATGAGAGACATCTTATGTATTTAAATCCTTGTCAACTGCAAACATGCCAATCCTGGCCTTATTTTGTAGCGCGGTACATAAGTATTGCCCAATCATTAATCCAAATCACCCAATGCATTTCGGGCCTCCATTCGGCCCTTCGTCAGGGGTACTCTACAATTTAAAAAACATGATTATTAGAACGTGACTTTAAATCAATACACCGCATTTATATCTGTGTTGAATTGTGGTACTTATGCTCTGTACACATTAACGTTTTCCCGCAAAACGTAACCCTGAAGTTACCCCTAAATTGATGCCCACACCCACCTAAACACTACCCACATTCAAACCCTTCAATTTATATCCCCATCCAATTGCAAAACACCCCTTCAAAAGCAAGCCTAATCACCCCAAGCTTTTACCTTGTGAATCAACCTCCATGAACGCCACTCGGTTCAAACGCTAACCTCCGTGTGTTGCATGCTTCCCTGAATCTGTGTTTTTATCACCTGTACTCGATTGTGACCCTCCTCCTTTTCGTAGCTTTCTTCGTTAACCCCATGTCTCCCTCTGTGTTTAAGACGGAAAACTAATCAACTACATGTCCCACAATCCCTTGCTACTGCCCAACTGAAGTGTAACTGCCCACCTGAAGTGTAACTGCGCTTTGTTTGTCTGACTCGTTCCTCTACTCTTCTCCCGTGCTACACATCAATCCTAGCTGCCCCGCCCACCCTATGATGACACCAAACGTTAATCTTATACAGTTCCATATTTAGAATATGCATCAACAATTGTGCTCATACATCGTGCGCGCATCAACATGATTATTAATCGGTCCGTACTGAATTTAAACACAGTTCACTTTGCTTAAAAATTGCACAGTTCAAAGGAACACTGTTTGGGAACAAGATCTATTGTCCAGTCTCTCTTGTGACGTAAAATTCATTTTCTTCTTATCTGTAGGTAATGGGTGCAATTCGTCGCAGGGCAAATAGTAATAATTGCAAAAAAGACGGGTTTGACGGCATGCACTCCTGTTTATATTCTTTTTGTCCTGAACATTTATTCCATTTTGAAATAGATTGCGTGCTAGCCCGGAAATCGTGGTTTGCCCTGTGCCACGAAGGTAATGATATCTATCAGAAAGAGGGCGACGTCTCACCCCAACCGGACGCACAGCATACATGAAGCATAACGCTGATGCCAAAGTAACCATTATCAATGAATCAATTCCCTACATCTTCACGAACACCAGAGACACTACAGGACAAGAGCGCTTTGTGATTCAAGTGGCACAAGGTCAAGCGGACCTGTGTGTCCAGAGTGTGGGTTATATTCCTGTTGGTGTTAGTGACTGTATCATTATCCTGAACATTGACGGGTTAAATAACAGTACTTTCTTAGCTTCCCATAACACATACTTCGTATGTGGGAATAAGGGTTATTATCGTTTACCGGCCGGTTGGTCTGGAGTATGCTATGTAGCCTTCTTATTACCTCCCGTATTCTTAGCACCTGCATCTTATCATAAAGATTTGAAGTTGTTGAATAATGTGACTGTAAATAGGTATAAACGTACTCTATCTATTGATGACGTTGACCAAACTGATACTAGCTTACAGCAGTATATTGATTTTAATTTAGGATTGTTTTTCTTTGTTGGAGCTGCCCTAAATAGTAGGAAAGTTCGAAGATTAACAAGAGTTGTAGAGGCTGTGACAAATCAGACCGCTGCTGCTCTTGGGAATCTTACGGAAGAATTGCAAATTACTAGAATTGTTGCATTACAGAATCGTATGGTATTAGATGTTATGTTAGCTGACCGAGGTGGAGCGTGTAAAATTATCGGAAGTAGTTGTTGTGTGTTTATTCCTGACCATACGCCATCAGTTTATAATGCCATCAATAAGTTACATAAGATTGCAGCTGAAATCCATACAGAAAATGGCACTTGGACGTTGTCTGGATGGTTTTGGACAATGATCACCACATGGGGTGGAAGGTTTTGACTGGTCTTTGTATTATTGTAGCAATTCTGTTTTCTTGTTGCATTTGTGTCCAATGTGGTCCTTTACTTTGTTCCCTATGTGTGTCATTCTGTATTCCTGATAAGAAAGCTATCGCCAATGTCACCTATCAGAAACACTTAACTAAAGAGGTAGAAGAGATGATGAAAATTGACATATATGATGATTATCCTAATAAGCCGAATGTCTTCAGTGAATGCTGAAAGGGTCGTCTGTTGAAAACTAAAACAGCGATATGATTAAGCATTCACTAAATACATGAATTCTCTCTAGTTGAAACATGTTTCTTGTCTTATGTTGACTAATGTCAGGACTCCATTTTGTATTGTCGTGTCTCCACGTGCTCAGCACGAGAAGAGTCCTACCTCTTTGCTAGTTGTTCTTGTAATCTGCCTAGTAACAGTCTATAAATAGCTCCTTTGTCCGTCTGGCGCATGCCCAGACTTGACCACATCTGTTATCAGTTAGTCCTTGCTTGACCATGTTAGGAAATTAGTTACTCCGCCCACATATTGATTCTGTATCGAAAATGCCCATAAAAGGTAATGAATTTCGCTTCATGTTGTATCCACCCACTTATGAGCCCCTCTTTGTGTATAAAAGGGGACCATGTACGCAAGTTCTTTGTGCTACTCTATGCAATACTGAAGAGTGTTGTATAGGTTGTAGGACCACCCTTAAGGGTTAATAAACTCTGTCTTTGTACTTTGCAGTTTCCGTGCCAACTTCCTTCCAGTTTGTATTACAGAAGAGCGAACCCTTGTACTCTGCGGGCCTAGCTGGGGCTTGTATTCATCATGCACATTTTTGCCTCCAGTCATTGCCACTGATTTTGTAAATTGCTGTGCTTCGTAGTGGAATAGAAGGGGGCAGTGGGGTTGCTGAGGTAGTCACTGCCTCAAGCCAGGTGGGGTGAGCTGATTCGAGAGTCCCCGCTGTGGCCTATAGGGTTTCCATCCATGTGCCCCTGTAAACCCTTTAGCCACTACTCATAGTGAGGTGTAGATTAGGAGCTGAGCAGGACAAGGGGAAGGGTGACGGTACTGGGTGCGCACTGCACTCTGTCTCACTCCTCAAATGGGGCTGAAGTCCAGATCACCTCTGACGGGCGGGAGGGGGACTCCCTCACTCAGTTATGCTGCAGTATCTTGAAGCCTCAGGGGAGACTGTGCTGTCCCACACTCACCCAGAGGTTCGTGCCCAAGAGCCATAGGGCTGGCAATTCCCTTGCAGGGGTTTTCTATGAGACCAATGGATCACTGCGGCAGTATGTGCAGGCTGGCAGTCCTCTGAGTGCTTGGGGTACTGGGCAATTTTTCCTTTTTTTAGTCTGGTTGCAGACCATAGGCCCCCTACTGATACAGGACAGGCAGCCATCTAGGGGGCCCCCATGATGCAGATTGGGGTGCACCAGCCTCACTCACTTCCATGAGTGCCTCAGAACCAGTTGCCGAGCTCTGATCGCCTCCAGGGAATGTCATTGATGGCAGGAGGCAGCTTCTTGCACTATGTTGTCAGCCCGAAGACAGGGCACCTTGCGTCCACCAACACTCGGGCATGGGAGGGGAGTTCTTGGGCTGTCCCTCAGATGCACAAAGACCCCTCCATCACTCAGCAACCCGAGCCCCACAAGTCATCAGGTGTGGCCTCAGGTAACACCGGTGGGTTGGCAGGCTGCTGTGTGGAGACACCATGAGCCACAATTTACCCCCCAAGGGTGCGGCCACTCCCATCCACTGTAAGTAAGTCAGACACAATCAAAACCATAATAAACCAAAGCAAAGGAGATGGTGCTCCAGGTCCCAATGGCATCCCACAAGCCTTTTTTTAAACCCGACCCAGCTTTCTGGAGCATTACATTAGACAACTTTTTTGCTGAAGTTGAGTTCCTAAACCAAATTCCTGAGAGTCGGCAAGAATCTATTATAACACCAACATACAAAGGGGGAGAAAGAACAAACCCAACTAACTACAGATTTATAGCATTACTGGATGTTGAATCAAAATATCTTGCCACCTTGATCCTGGAAGATCTGGTTAACTGGTCTAAGGAACTCAACCTGATTCCTGCCAACCACACGGGAATTTAGAAGGTAGATAGGAACCATATCTAACATCTTATCCATCTCCCTAATTGCTGAGAAATGCAAGTAAAACAAACAAAGTTTGCATCTATGCTTTATAGATTTAAAAGCTGCATTCTATAGTGTGGACCGGAAACTTTTGTGGTCCAAACTACGAGCATGGAACATTCCAGAAAGCATTTTAAAAGGATTAATGTTATTTTATAACGACACATGGGTAAAAGTGAAACTTGGGGACAACTCAAGAGTCTCAAGAAAAAAATACACAAAAAAGGGCCTGAAAAAGGGATGTTATGGCCCCACATTTATTTAATCTTTTCATATCTGATTTGTCAGTAAAACTTAATACTATCAACTCCCATTCTCCACATCTTGTCTCTTTAGTCCTATCACATCTTGCCTATGCCAATGGTATTGTTTTACTCAGTTTAATCAAGATTGGTTTAACCAGATTAATAACTGATAGAATTTCTAACAGCAAACAAGTTAGAAATCAACTCAACAAAAACTATGCTTATTAGTAATCGGGCAGCCCACCCATATAACATCTGGCTAGAAGGAAAATCTCTGGAAAAGGTGTCTAGCTATAAATATCTGGGATTTTACATAGACAAAAAACGAACTCATCGTGAACAGAAGTGCTACATGGCTCAACGGGCAAGTGCACTAACTTTTGCCTACAAATCACTGGCAAAGAAACTGGGGGGCCCATCACTCAGACCACTGATTTTGCTTATAACAGCCAGAACACGTCCAACTTTAACATACGCAAGTGCCGTCCTTCATGGAAAAGATGCGACTCTCCTTAATAACTTAACAACTAGCATTTTTAAAAAGGTTCTTCTACTCCCTCAAACTGCCTCGCCAGCACAAATGTGCCTGGAATTTGGCCTAATTAATGAAACACTGGCCCAACTCTACTCATCAATAAAAGTTTGGTATCGCATAAAACAAAACGCAGAGAACCCTAACCTTAACGAGGCATTGTGGTTAGAACTTGAGAAAGCGTAGAGATCACCATACACTGACTTTTTGCACAACGCTCTTAAATCCACTTATACTTTGGACCTTTGGAACAAAAACCTGCCCTTTTTAACATTTAAGTTAGCACTTATCAAAGCTGCAAAACTCCATTCTCTATTATTGGATAAAAGCATTTTTAGCCAAAGATCTCATTCCTGGACGGTACTTAACAACTGTAGAGCCCTCAAACCAGGAGCCTACTTAGATCTAACATTTTTGGTCCACCTAAAAAAACAGCGAATGGCTCTGCGCTTTGGAAATTTCCCTCACTTTCAGACTCTCTAAGGTGGAAAAACACTGGCTCAAAAACGTGTCACCTGTGTGGTAGTCAAAAGGAAGATCTTATCCACCTGATATGTATCTGTCAGAAACTTCATCCAGCATGTGTCACTTTATTAAAGAAAGCCTTCCGGACCAGAGGAATACAATCCTGCAGGTCCACAAATATTTAAGGGCCAGAAACTTTTGTGGTCCAAACTACAACATCCATCTGACCCGCAGATGAACTGCAAATTTGTTAAGTTCCTTCCCATACACAATCAGGCTGTGAAGTCTACACCCCTACGCAAGGGTCTACTTACTGAAGGAACCATGCCTGCTGTAATTGGGAAAGTCAATTGCCATCTTGAGGACAGAACCTATCGCTTCACACACGTAGCAGGAACCAAATCTGACCTGAATAGGGTCTATGACTGTGAAAATCCAGCAATATAAGAGACTTAGGACTCCAATGTTTAATTTACATTTTATTCCTACCGGAAACAAAACTAATAGGTTTGTCAGCCACAACTATTGAATTCCTTGGGATTGAGTTGAACTCAGAGGCAGGCATAGCTAGGCACCCCCTAGGAGAAAGTTACTGCATTTTCCTGAAGCCCATAAGGACTGTTTGGAGTCTAAGAAAGTGAGGGTGCATCACTTACAGGTAGTGGTTGGGCAGCTGAATTTTGCTTTTCACATCATCCCCATGGCCATCCATTCTTCAGGTTAATTGCTGAAGCCATGTCTTGCTTGAAAGCAAAACACCATCATACAAGGTTATCGTCAGCGATTTGCCAGGATATGATATGGGAGGCATTCTGGCAGGACTTCAATGAGACAGTAGTGTGGCTTCGTACTCCCAGGTCCCTTGAGGAAATAGGTCTCTTTACAGATTCAGCAAGCACTTAAGGTTTCTGCGCCATTTTTGGTCCTGAGTGGTGTGTTCAGCGGTGGCATTCAATTTGATGTCCAACATCGGTTTTGTTGAACTCTTCCCCATTCTTGTGGCCCTTGCAGTCTGGTTGGAACAATGGTCTGGTTGGAGCGGTCTGGTTGGAACAATCTGGTTGGAACAATTCTGCAACCAGTGTTCTGGTCTGACAAAATGTCTATAGTTGTATGCAGCAATCAACGGGCAGTTGTGCCCAAAATGATCATTCACTTTTTGAAAGAAATTGGGCTGCTGTGCTTAAAGCTGAATGTCATTTTTAAAATTAATCATATCCCCGGTATACTGTACAATGCAGCAGATGCTTTGTCTTGTTTTAATATTCAGGCTTTTAGGTATCATCACCCAGGAGAAGCAGAGTTCTCCACACCAATTCAAGAGCAATAGTGGTGGCTTGATGCCTCGGTTTACCAGACCTCGTGGCAGCCAGCTTAGCACCCAGGTAGAGGCGTACCTATGAGGGGGCATTCCATGCGTACTGCAAGTTATTGGGGAGTGTGGAAAGGAAGGATGGGCTTACTCCCAATGGAATCTTAGAATTTCTTGGGTCCCTGAAGTGTCACATCACTGTGATCTTCTTCTTTGCAAAGGTGCTGGGGCACACCGCTGGGGCACAGGCTTTTCTGGTTCAGAGAGCACTGAAATGTTGACAACATTTGGAAGGGGCTAAGATGAGTAGGCGCCCCAATGACATGGTCAGGCTGTGGGCTATCCTGTCTGACCTGGGGAGCATTGTTAGGTCACATGATGAGGTCCGTCTCTTCAGAGCAGCCTTTGCCCTGGCATTTTATCGGCCTTTGAGGGCAGGTGAGCTGAGGGCCTAAAACAAGTGGAATGTGAAAAGGGATCTGCAGTATGTGGATGTTCTTTGGCCAAATGATTCTCTGGCAATAACAATTGCCCATTCAAAGACCGACCAGATGGGCAGGCACTAGCACATTCTGCTCCACAGGGCTCTAGGTAATGAAGGCTGCCCTCTGGCGATTCTGGATGGTTTCTTGGCTCACTCTACTCAGGGGCCCGAGGGTCCCCTCTTGGTACATGCTGATGGTATACCTCACACACGGTTTCAGTCCGGTAGGATGTGGGACAGGGCCCTGAAGGCAGTGGTATTGGATCCGACTGAGTATGGCTCACCCTCCTTTAGAATTGGGATCACTACTGCAGCAGTGGGTATGGGACTGGCAGAGCCTGCAGTGAAAATGATTGGCAGGTGCAGGTTGACTGTTACAAGCGCAATGTAAGATTGAAATTGTTGTAGCTGCCTTACCCTAATACCTTTCTTCAACCTCCTCTCATTTTTTATTTTCCTGTTGATACAGGTTGACTGCATGAGGAGTCGGGACAGCCACTGGATACATTTGAACCACCTGCCCATGCAGAAATGGATGGGGCTATGGATGTGCTGATTATGGGCCACTCAAATGGGAGACATACGAAGGCTTGTTATTCTGCATGTGGCTACGCAGACAGAGCCGAAGCAGCGGGATATCGCTTGACATTTTGTGGTCAAGGTATTTGCTCCTGGCTAACCTGAGGACTGCATTGTACAAACTTTTGCCCTGGGGGTTTACGCGCCCAGGGATTGTTATTGTTCATCGCAGTGACAATGATCTGACTGAGATTGGCAGGAAGGACTTGTTTGAGTTGGTTATGTTGGAGATGGGATGGCTCCCGAAGGAGTTCCCCATCGCTGTATTAACATGGTCAAACGTACCCGGGATGGGTTGGAGAGGTGGTAAGTCAGTCAAGGCTCTCATTGACTCTGTAAAATGAGTGAACAATAAGATGGATGAGTTGGTCAGGTCAGTTATGTTTCACTCAACAGCTCATGGATGTATCAAGGGTGAGCATTTTTTCTAGCAAGATGGTGTCCATCTGTCTAAGGTGGTTAAGAAACTGTTTCTTGAGGATTTGTTCGCCTGGTTGGTACATTGCCCGCTCCATGGTGGGGAGGGGCCAGATAGTAGGTAAACTATGCTGGCCTGTGGCGGGTGAGGTTGTGAGTGGTGGGACAGTTCAGGTACATGCAAGGTATCCTTTTAGACCAAAGTGGCAGTGGGATCACGTGATCCTCCAGGGGGTGCTGGCGCCAGGTATGGAGCATCCAAGTGCACAGGGTGTTGGGGGTGGTCGCTGACACGAGGTCTTTGCCTGGCATTCACTCAGGCAGGTGCAGTGGGCGCAATTCAGCACAAGCCTTGGTGGGAGGAAGTTGGGGGGAGGGGGTGCCCGAGGTCGGTGTCCTAGCGGGCAGATGGGCCCCCTGCACAGGAACACCCCGGTAGGGAAGGTCAATGGGTGGGACTCGGGTGGGACCTGCCAATAAGGACGTGCCAACCCATGTCAGATTTATTGGATAAAGGTTTCTAAGTAGGCCAAGGCCGAGATTGTGGACTTTCAGTCCAAAAAACTCAGCCAAATTCTACCGAGTTCCGCGTTCGGGCAGAGTATTGCACACTTGTTAATGTTACGGTCTTTAACTACAATGTTCTCAACTGTCTGTCTTAGCTGTCCCTAAACACAAACCATGGCAGCACTTCGGTGATGCTCATCACAACGGTTACAGCCACCCGAGGCAGCACATTCAAGGCGGTGATTAAAGAACTCACTGCAAACCTGAGTCATATGCTGAGTGATATGTGATAACAGCAGCACTCCAAGACTCCCTGGGGAGACCAGTGCTTAGAATCTACACATGAAGAGTATGGTAACGGTGGGGGGAGCATGGATACCAGAAGCTGTAATATGCTGTGAAAAGCAACACAAGCATTTGTAGTGAGCTAAAAGACTGAGGCAATAAAATCAAGCAATCTGTTTATGGTGGCCTATCATATGCGTGTGGAAGTTCTTTCTGCTCAGTCACCATCAGGCCTGTAACAGTTACTCCAGGTAGATACAACCTACCCACACCGGATTTGCTGGCAGTGGGCTATCCAAGTACTTTGCATCACACCAAGCACACACACAGTATTACATACAATACACATATGACGTTCTGTAGCCACCCCACAGGGCAACGGGAGATCTCAGGTGTCCTAGCCGGCCTGAGAGACTGACAGGGATCCGCTTACCGCCAAAGTCTGGCCTCAGGCGGATGTCATATCCCTTGAGCAACCTGTCCACTGTCTCCTTCACATAGAGCATGTTACTTTGTAGGCTTGTTTACCTCGCTCACCTCCACGTGCATCACACCATGGCCACCATGACGCACCTGCGCACACCGGAGGCCACGGCTTGGCTGGCAAACAATTTCCCTTGCAAACAAAGCAGGTGCAGAGACGTTTTAAGGAATGGGCAAAGTGGGCTCTGGCCCAAGGCCGCAGCCATCCAGGGGCCCCCTGATAGACCCATCTATGTTCTGCAGAGTCTTGCCCTGATTACCTTGAATCATTTTTAAACAGATTGTTGAAAATAGGGTTTTTCTATCATTTATTTTTATGTTCGGGAGTCTCTTACAGACATTTTACAGACAAAATGTGTTTGTTTCATGCAACATCCATATCCTTTTTTTTTTTAGATCAGTATAGGACCTGGCATGAGAAAAGGGATGGGGTCACAGAGAATATTTGCAGTAATATTAGTGAGCTGCTGCTGTGATACAATACTGAAAATACACATCACTATCCCTGAATATCAGATGTACGCACATTTAGAATTTGACCGAAGAGGGCTTGAAAGGGCTGAAACTGGATCATAAAATCTAAATTGTTCGGAAGAGGGCCCCCAAATTACATTTGGCCCAGGGCCCCCAAAATCCTTAAAACGTCCCTGAGCAGGTGCAGACTCTTCCAAGTAGGGAGGGTAGTTCAGGCACCGATCTTGGCACCTGCACACTAGAGCATCTGGAAACGGGTGGGCCAGGGGCTATGGTACAAGAAAAGCCATAGTTTACCAAATGCCATTAAGCAGGGATTTGGAGGTTATTTTATATAACGATTTTAAGAGAAAAGGTATAGCGTAGAGAACTGGGGCCCTTGATAGACTGAAAAAAGTATTTACCACCAATAAAGAAAACAATGTAATTTCTGGGTGTGAAAAACTCTTCCTGCATTACTGTCTAATTCAAGAAGTTCAAATCACGCGACATAAACGCCTCTTGTACTTAGACTGCGGGGGATAAAGTGTGTACACTAATCTAACTCCTCTAAATATATTCTAAGCATGTCGCGTGTGCTTCACCGATTAATGAAGCTCACAAAAATCAATAAGCAAAGTCTACCAAATATATTGCTACTCTAAGAATGGAAGAAAGATTATCTGGATTTCATCGAGCATATATTACTGCGCTATAAGATAATTGCATCAGAAGCATCCCTGGCTTGTGACAAAATGAATAAAATATGAATAACATAATTATGAAGGAAGGAATATTAAAAATATATTTTCCTTTATCAAATTAGGCTTTCCACTTCCAGCACAGCAACGTATATGAAAGAAAATGCATTTTATTCGCATACAATCCTAGAAAAGAAATACATGCAAGAAGAATGCATTTCTTTTCATCTTTTTTGTCGAAAGAATTATAACTTTGAAAATCATGTGAAATGTGTTGACCACGGAAGTGCCGTTGAC
Source organism: Triturus cristatus (assembly GCF_964204655.1). Classification (NCBI taxonomy): domain Eukaryota; kingdom Metazoa; phylum Chordata; class Amphibia; order Caudata; family Salamandridae; genus Triturus; species Triturus cristatus. The sequence continues at coordinate 371,999,905 of NC_140582.1, read as the reverse complement.
AGATGAACCTGGGAAATTTTCGCACAACACACGTCAAGTATGACCCACTTGTAAGCAACGAAAGATTTGTATGGCGCGAGGAATATGCAGTCGGGTAGAGGCTTAAAATAGATATTTCACCGTGGAAAATCATGGTGCATTCTGCTTCAATGCGGATTTAATTCTGCCTCATTTTTATACCATTATGCTCTGTCCAAGTTAATGTTCGCAATATTTAGATTCTTAATTTAAGGAGTGTGACGGGTGATCGAAAAGGCATTTGCGTTGTTTCTCAAATATATTTCGTTGTATGGAATTTAAGAGTTTATATATATTTTTTTCGAGTTTCAATGCCCATAGCTTTTTCTCTGCAAACAGTTGGATTATAAAGCATGAACAGATTCAGAAAGAAGACTGGGATATTACTTAGAAATCTTGAGTGCATGCCCATATTTGTACCATGATTCGTTATTGCTTAGTGCACGTTCAGATTTGCTCCTATACAGTACCCGTTTTTCGTGTAACAATTTTGATAAAAGAGTCCAAAGCAGGTGTGCTAAATCATAGCTAAAACTTAGGGAATAACCATTAAAATTCATATCTCCTCCTAATATTGGACACTGATTTTATGAATTTTAAAACCACAAAACATATTCCCTGAACCTAGAGATTGAAAACAATGTAGACCATCCTTGTACAGTCTCACATTGGTCTTGCGCAGCAACGGAGCCAAAAAACCGAAATTAATGGCTGGTGCTCCGGGTCGAGGTATTATCACACACACAGAAAGATGTGTCCTGACGCCATGCCCTCAGAAAAGGCAAAGCAAATGAAAGTGCAGAGTCCAAGCAAGGTCAGGCAATAGTGGTGTGTAGAAGTCCACCTCAGGTAGGGCCCTATGCCACGGGCTGTTGAGACTTGAGCCTAATTAACGATTGAATGCTGGCCTGGGCAGTGGCGTAACGAAAGCTCAGGGGCCCCCCCTGCAAGGTACGTGGTGTGGCCCCCACTCCGGATTTAATCCTTAGTACTGGGCTGAGGGGGCCCCCTGCAGCTCGGGGGACCTCCCGCACCGCGGGGGATACTGGGCGTGTGTTACGCCCCTGTGCCTGGGCAGCGTCTAGGGGGCAGATTTACCAGCCCCTTGTGCCTCTTTTACGCCGCCGTTGCGTCACTTTTGTGACGCAGTGGCGGCGCAAAACCAGCACCATTCTGCGGGGTATTTACAACGTGACGCATCTGGGAGATGCGTCACGTTGTAAAACCCTGCGCCAGAAGTAGGCGTTCCTGCGCAAGGGGGGCGTTCCGTTGCAGGAACGCCTCCTAAAAGTGGCTGAGTGAAATCTACAAGATTTCACTTAGTCACTTTTGAGCCCATGCTGCGTCAAAACCCTGCGCCTGCTTGAAGCAGGCGTAAGGATTGACGCAGCATTGGGAAGATAGGGCACCCCAGAGCTTTGCAGGAGCTGCGTCACGCTTCCGACGCAACTCCAGCAATGCGCTGCCTTTACGGCACAGATGCGTCACGCATCTGTCCATTTTTGCCCCCATGGTGCGCCGCATTGTAAATGCGGTGCATCCATGGTGGCGGAGCCGTGGCGCACAATAACTGGCGCATCCCTGTTGATATGCAGGGATGCGCCAGTTATTGTAAATCTGCCCCTAGGTGTTTATTCATAGAGTGCTCCAAGAACAGTTCTTTAACGCATGATTTATGATTGGAGCCAATTGTATGAGGGTATTTATATAGATCATGAAGACCCCGGCGGTCAAAGGTGACGTTCAAATACCTTAATCATTCAATCGGAAATACAAGTTCTGATCAATCCAGCCTCTGGCCATGGTCATATTTTGACCCACTATAATAAAGGGGCTAATCCAATCTGCTCTTCCAAATATGGGATCCCAAGCTCCTCATGACATATTAATGGTAGCTGTTCCCCCTGGGACTGATATAATATCTGCCTTATTGTGCCCCCAGAGGCCAGCCCCATATGCCTCCGCTGAAGTAGTCTTCAATGTCTTCTGACAAACTGCCTCTTATTTAACATAGAGTTTGGTCTTTACTTTTCCTTCCCTTGATGGTGAAGGGAGGGCATTTTGGAACCTGAAGCAAGTGACAATCTTGCTAGAGTACCGAAAAAACGAAAGGAAAGGCTTCAGAATGTTACATGTTTTCTAGCACACATCAAATTGCAAGTACTTGCAATTGAACTTTGCAAACATTTCAAAATATGTCAGCAGCAAAAAAGTTCAAATTAGGCATATTGTTGTATTTGTAATTCTGAAGAGTGACAGAAACAAAGATGTCTATACGATCAAAACAAAGGTAGACACTTCACTTATGAGACACACAAATGACAAATATGCACACAAATCTGGTTTCAGCATGTAATATTTGTGTGCTACATAGGTCTAGCAGTAAAACTGCATGACTGATGCAAATTTGGTGACCATTTCAATGATAAATATGCTCTCTGTAAAAGTCAGCACCCTAGCACATCTTTTACTCATGCATTTAGGACAATGTGCTATAAAGTGCACCACTGGAAACACACTGCTTGCCCACCATTCATCTGCCGAAGGGTGTGGCTTATTTGCTATACTTTGTGTAGCATGGGTGGCTTATTTGCTACACTGTTCTCTATTTTTCCAACCCTTATAACATAAAATTAACAACAACATCCCCACTCCCAAAATTGTTACAGTGCCACTGCCATTGAGAGTCAGACATCTTTTTTATTCAATATATTTTCACCCACTGGCCTCTTCCATCTGGTATAACCCTTCCTTTTCATTTCAAGGGGTTAAAGCTACTCACCACTTGGTTCTTTAAGAGTGCTTTTTCCATTGCAAATTTATGGGCTGAAACATGTTGGCACTTCAAAGGATGACTGAGATCTAGCTCTTGTGGTTCAACCTATTTCAGAATTTCAATCCTGTCCCGTGTGCCCGTGAATAAAGGAATTCCTTTGGGTCTGCACAGTGGATGTTTGTCAATAATCTAAATCCCTTGTTTATCCAGTTATATTTATTTTGAACTTACTCATTGAGGTCGAGGCCTCCCTAATAGTATCTTCGCATCAGTGTGTGATGAGTCAGCCTATGATTAAGCATGTCACAGAATTGTGTGTAAGGCTTTATCGTCCATTATAAACAGTAGTGTTTCTTCTTGTCCTGTTGACAAGACCGGTGTATCCAGTACACTATCCCATTCTTCGTATGGTTTATGACTGATATATAAAGAGGATGTGCGATAATTGTAAAAACCTCTTTCTATCTTGTTGTGGTAAACTACTAGAATAAAGTATAACTGTGGTAAAGGCTATTAATAGTCGCAGATACTAAAGAAACCATTCAACTAAAGTGATGCTGGTCTACAAAGAGGAAGATAACATTTAAAGGCAAGTATGTTACTGAATGTTCTTCAGTGTGACTGGCTTGTGACCTTTTTGTAATTTCAATCCCATAATCTAGTGGAAGTTGCGGTATGTTGAATGTTTGAGTAAGTGGCTCCTACCTATGCATGGTGCTAAAAGGGATGTGGTAAGGACCCCCAGTGGTTGTTATAAAGTTTGTGTCTAGATATTTTGCAGACATGTACCTATTTGTTATCTATGTGAGCAGAATGTTCATGCAAAAAACGGTTTTCAGAGGGTTGTAAGTATCAAAGGAGCAGCATTGTCAAATATTGGCGGTAAAGACGCTACCACTACAGCGCGTTGCATATTCTTATATTGTTTTTAATATTTCCTTGCTTGCATAGTCGCTTTTATTGCTTTAGCAGTTGTTTCCAGGTCAAAAGTATGACTCAGTTGTTTATGCAACATGATATGCTCAACGCTATCTCTGACTCTATAGATAGGGATGATGAAGGTAATTTTGATTCTGACAAGAAATTATCAGATAGGGTTTAAGGAGATATTTAGCATTGTACATTTAAGCACTGGTATGCACAATCTGGTTATCATCACTTTAGTAGTCACCGTTACACTATTCTCCAATAAGGAACTCTCTTCTGCGTGCAGCTTACATACAACGATATCCTAGAGGACTTGCTAGTTGGGGGCCACAAGAGGTAGCCTACCTCTTCACTTACTGAAGGCCAGGGCATTTTTGGGCCACGGAAAGTGGTCTTAGGAGCAATAGGGCACGCTGGTCATCTGTCTGATGCTCTCTGAAGACAAGATGGTTATGTCTGTAGGTAACCTCTGAGGGTCTCTTGAGTAGGGGTGGGCGGAATTTGCGAAAGTGACTTTCGCAAATTATCGCGAAAATGTTAAAAATCTCCGCAAACACGCGGAAATATCGCGAAGATGCAGAAGTTTTTTTCCCGCCCGTTCGCGGTATTTTCTGCGTGGTCGCGGCTCGCCAACTTACCCATGCGGTTGCTCGCGGGCGCGACCATCTTGTTTTCACTCTTCTTGCGGTGCATGATCACGAGAAGAAAGACGTGATCGCGCGACCAATGACATTACTGCGAGCGCGAACTGTCGCAATACAGCGCAAATGGCTACCAACAATCCAACATCTCGTGGAGAACGCGACCGGAACAGGAAAACTTGTCGGCGAACGTGGGGATTCAGGTAAGGCGATAGCGCGCGCACGCGCGCGAGAATGTATTATTTTACAGCACGAGCAAGAAACAAATTATCGCTAAGCTGCGGAATGCGGAAATTTTGACATTTTCGCGCTCTCCGCGGAACGCGAAAATGTCAAATTATCGCAATTTCCGCGAGCGGAACGGAAATTTAGCCCAGGCCTACTCTTGAGAGCCTGTTGGGGGTATCTGAAGGGAGACTTGGGATTTTTAATGGGTGGCTGGAGGAATGTATGGACCCGCTGAACATGACTGAAGACAGTGAAAGAATTCCATCAAGGCTTGCTGGTGATAGCCGAGTCCACACTACACAACGCTGAGGACTGGTCAAGAGTGTATAACCACTTGGTTGCTATTTATGCAACATTTATGTTAAGAGCGCTCTTTGCCAGAGGTTGCTGATGTGGAGGTCATATCAAAGCACCCAGGAAATTGAATCCTTCCTCTACTGGCACAAGAGGAATTCCCTACTTCCCATTTCAGGCCGGGCTACTAGTGAAAAGCTTCCACAGCAGCCTAAGGCATTTTTTTTTAAAGATGCACATGACATGATGACATCATTAACTTCAAAGTGACAGTGAAATTAACTGATTAGCTTAAATTTCCTTCACTTCATCGGTTGGCAGAGGCATATATTAGCCCCCTAAGCACTGATTTTAATAATAGAGTGCATAGAAATGGTTTGCTCTCAATCTGCTCTGTTGGACAGACAGCCCACTGGATGCCAGGGATATTTTCTAAAGTAATAATGTGGTGGGAGCTGTCCCCTCTTGACATCAGGCCACACCCCCAGCCTTAAAGCCTCAATAATCTTTCTGACACCCCCCGCCCCCCAGAGACTAAAGCATCCCCATCCACATGGCAAGTATATGCAAATTGTAATTCTTTTAGGCATCGTTTTTCATGTGGGCCATCATAGTGGGGCTAAATCCCAATCTTCTCTCACTTGCCATACTGAATGGCTGCACTATTCTGTCACACAGTGAGCTAGTCACCGGAAAAAGCTACCAAACCATGACATTTTTTAAAACTAGAAACCCAGGGGGGCCATACGTTGTTGTGCCTTGCATTGATCACATTAGGTTTTCTTACTCACAAACCCCTTCAAAAATCAAACTTTGCCTAAAATCCTGTATTTTCGTTTCATTTTTCTGACGGAATGTTCCAGAATCTGTGTGCATCCACAATATTCCCATCACCCAGGGTTCCCAGAATTCTCCTAATAAAAATGCTACTCTACTTGTGTGGCTCGCCCTTTTGCCCATTCCCCAACAGGCCTAAAAACATAACACATTATTATTTAAGGAAACAAGAGCAACCCATACGTCCTTGTGAGCAGGGTAAGTACACTACTACAAAAGACAACGTTCACAAGGAACTCATTTTTCTAGAAAGTTTGAGGGATATGCAACTCAATTAGTTGCTGAGAATAAATCATAGACAGAAAATGTAGGATACAGTCGTGACTCTTTGTTGAGTCCAAATACAATATACATTACTTTTGTATTTATGCAAATTTAATTAAAAAAGCCCATACAATTTCTTTGTCCTCAAGACTACCTGACTTCAGCCGAAGTAGGTAATTTAATTATGCAGTATCAAAAATAATTACATATAATGCCACATTAAAACATTTTTGTGTTCCCCAATGAAGTGACCATAACCTATTAGGTGAGTATTCAGTGACAAGGTGAACAAACAAGGGAAAAACAGGTTATTGGTGAAGTACAAAAGAATGAGCTGTAGCCACGGGAGGGCTATCCCCAAGAAGGGATCAGCCCTCTAAACACCAGAAATTGCTTTAGAGAGGGGAGTAGCCCCCCCAGCAAAGGGCTCGTGCTCCCCCATCCTCCAAGAACAAGAGTGTTTACTGCCAATCAGCCCCCCTTGAAAGGGGGAAGAAAGTCCACTAGACACCAAGAAAACAATAGATCCAAAAACAGAAGAGATGGGGTGTCCCACCCACGTATCAGCCCATGTTCCACCCCAGAACAGGTGCAACAGTCTTTCAGTCCCCCTTGGGGCAGATTGGAGAAGCCTACCCCCAATCTGCCACCCAGGGGAAAAAAGCCCACTAGGCACCATAGAATTATTATTTGGAGGGAAGCAGCCTTCCTGAGCATAGATCTGTGCTCCCCCCACTCCTAGCCACAACAGGTGGTGGAGTGATGCTTATCCCCAATTTGCTCCCTATGGAAACCAAAACTCCACTAAACACAAGGGAATTGTTACCAAAAAAGTCCTAGTATTCTGCCCTAAATAGGACAAGATTGGTAGGTATGCTACCAATCTAACCCCGTGAGGGGCAGAAATCCCAAAAGACACCAAGAAAGTTCTTTTTGGGGGGAGCGTCACACCTGAACATGAGCCTGTGCTCCCCACAGCCACAATCTTTCTGCCTTCCCCGGTGCACACATTTCTGTGACTAAAACTTCAGGAATCTGCACAGATCACAAAGTTCTTACCACTTAGCATTCACACGCTTATCTCAATAAAAATGCACACACCAGGAATGGGTCAAACCATGGAACATGCCAAGTCAATATGGTTTTCGCCTGGTGCCTAGTCTGATCTGTTCACCAAAGCATCCACTGCAAGTAAGTTCAAACTAGGCCGTGGGTGAAATTTTAATTACTCTAAAGTAATCTGAGTAATTCCAGTAATTTGGCATTACTCTTGTGTCGGGAAATTACAAAATAATTTCACGATCAACACCTTTCCATTCACAATATCGAGTAATTTGAGCTAAAATGCCTACCAGAAGAGCACAGGAATAGAGCGTGTGTGGTTGCTGATTGCTGCTGTTCGTGGTCTGTTGCATTTAGCATTATTTTCTTAGAGCAAAGTACATCCCTGGGTCTATTTTAAACACAAGGGTGCATTTTGCACTAAGAAAATAGCACTAAGTGCTGGGTTATGCTCCTTGCATACTTCTGTGTAATTGAGCACAGTTTTGCTGAAAGTGTGTGCAGTTACGCTAAAGCCAATCGTGTGTGTAACGCTCATCCCTAATTGAAGCTGTAAAATGTACAAAAATGCACTACTGGTTAGAAAATGGCAAACACTGCAGTGAGAAGAATGTTTTTGTACAACTACGCTTGCTCCTGAAAGCTGGAAAGATGGTAGTCATAGCGCAGCAAACCTTCTGTTTTTAGCATTGTTGGGGAAAAAAATCCCTTTTTGCAGACCACTTTTTTCAATTTTTTCAATAAAAAACTAAATTAAGCTCTATTTTGGCAATTTTCTCAGTTTCCTCCAAGGTAATCCATAAACCCCGGGTACATTTGTGAATTCCCCTTGTGCTATGTACACAGCGCTAAATATTGGGTTACTCTCAATGCGTAAATCACCATATTCTAGCATAATTTTGCTGAAATTGTGTGTAGTTATGCTTAAGCAAATTGAGTGTGTTACGCCAATCCCTAATTAAAACTGTAAAATATATGAAAGTGGACTCCCGGTTACAAATTGCAAATATTGCTGTAAGAAAAATGCTTTTTTACAACAACACTTGCTCCTAAAACCTGGGAAGATGGTAATCATAGCACAGCAAACCTCCTGTTGATATCATAGTAGGGGGAAACAATGCTTTTTTGCACAGCACCTTTTCCCATTTTTCCAACAAAAAACTAAGGGGGGTATTCTCAAGGACCGGCGATACCTAACGCAAAAGCCAGTTAGCAGCAGTTTTTTTATCGCCGCCTAACCCTGAAATCTATCGTCATGTTAGCGGTGTATTACCAAGCCGTCGCTACATGGCAATAGTATCAGGGAACGGTGGTGAAAACTGCGGCTAACATCAGCGCAATGGCGATAGGAAATCCGGCGTTAGTGGTCAATAACTACCGATAGGCCCATTAGCGGCCACAAAACTCACGCTAGTCAGCCCAACGTGAGTTTTTTTTGTCTCTAATGCAAAAAATAGCCTATCAGTCAACCTCCATTATAAAATAGGCATAAAAAACAATAAAATGCAGAATGGAGAAGCCAGGGCTAAGTGCAGCACACATCAACAACCCCTGCAAGCCAGCAAACATCCAGGGTGATCAGGATGAAAGACTTGATGCCTCGCTGGACCTGCGCCTTGAGCCTGGATGCCTTGCTGGACCTGCACCTGGAGCCTGGATGCCTCGCTGGACCTGTGCCTGGAGACTGGAGGCCTCGCTAGACCTGAACCCGGAGCCTGGATGCCTCACTGGACCTGCGTCTCGAGCCTGGATGCCTCGCTGGACCTGCACCTAGAGCCTGCATGCCTCACCGGACCTGCGCCTGGAGTCTGGATGCCTCGCTGAACCTGCGTCTAGAGCCTGGATGCCTCGCTGGACTTGTGTCTGGAGCCTGGAGTGGGATGCGGTGGAGCTGTGGAGTCGATGAGCCATGGAGGTAGACATTGAGGTGCGACGATCGCCCGTACCTGGTGGTGAAGTCTGGGAGGTCGCATGGAGACACGTTGCTGACCTGTGTGAGGAGACCACCTTGCGCACCTTGGAGCTGTTAATAGTAGAGGCGCTCCTGCGCCCCAACGTAGGGAGGTCTGCATCGCATACTATGATCTACCACTACACCGGGGTGCATGGAGGGGATTACCAATGGTGGGTGCCGCCTCTCTGCATCACAGGCCGGATGATGTTGGCTGGCCAGACACAGTGGAGGGTGAGGCTCCTGAGCTGTGCCGAACTTGTGTGGCGGGAGCGCTGCAACTTCACGCCTAAGGAGGCCCTGCTGCATCAAATGCATCAGGGGGTTCACCAGTGGACTTAGTGGCGACTGCTGTACCCAGGCTTGTGAAATCCCTCCTGGCTGAGGCTTCTTCTGGCTGAGTCACATATTTGGAGAGAGTGCAGCGGATTGTGCCACAGTGTCAATGTCCAGGTAAGGAGAAGGTGGGATGCGTAGCGCAGCATGCCTGGTGGTCGAGTCTCCAAGGCCTAGCACAAGTAGATGTTGCACCCCCAGTGGAGGCTCATCCTCTATGGTGGAAGAACGTCGCCCCACTACTTTCAAGCAGTGCAGAAGAGGAGCAATCATCACATGATGATAACTTACTGATGTAACTATGCTATGATTCCCTTGCGGGTGGGAGGGTGGGTAGGACTGCTCCTTTGCACAGGGCAAGGCTTGGGCAGATTGGCATGCCCACTCGAGTGCGCTCTGACTGTTTGGTTGGCCCACTAAGGCCGCCCAATGCAGTAATGCGTACTTCCCTGTTGGTAATGCAGGCTGCATTACAGCCTGCATGGAAAACATGCCCACCCCTCCAGAACCCTTGCTGCATGCCTTGTCGGATTGCCAATTACCAATCCCACTGCCGCATCACAGCGTAGTGATTGGTTCAGGGGGGGTAGTCTGGCTCCCTACTTCCTGTTCCTGGAAGCAGACGCAGGAGAGCAGGAGCATCGAAGACACAGGACCCAGCTTCGAGGTAAGACTTCCCTTATTAAAATCTTTTCAACAACCGCTCACACACACACACACCCACCTCCACGCCCCATCCAGTGTTTTCCAGTGTTTACCACCTCACAGTTGTCCAGCCGCCCTAGCACTTCTCAATGGCGGCCGCTGTGTGCCCATGCACAGTGCGCGTACCACCCATGTACCAAAGGAACATACGTGGTTGTGACGCATGCCATAACATCGCATTCCATTCCAATGCATACTAATACTAGGCATATTGCAACAGCAGAGTAGGTGTTGCATAGCGGAGACATTAATATCTTGTGCTGCTTGACCTCTCCGCCGCATTTGATATGGTGAACCACCAGAAACTGTTGGAAGTTCTGAGAGGGATCGGTATCAAAGGGAGAGCTTTCACCTTGCTTGAATCATTATTGTCCAGCAGGGAGCAATTTGTAGTCCTAGATGAGTTTAAGTCACCTAACTTTACATTACCATGTGGAGTGCCACAGGGTTCGTCTTTGAGCCCAACCCTTTTTAATATTCACGTTGCATTGCTGGCGAGGCTGATCAGGTCCCTGGGATTCTAGGCTATTTCGTACGCCGATGACACACAGATTATTGTCTCAGTGACAGGCTCACCCGCTGACACTATGGCACAGTTTCATACCTGTCTTTGTCAGGTCGGTGACTGGATGGCCACCAATTGTTTAAAATTGAATTCCGGTAAGACAGAGGTCTTACTTTTTGTTGCCCATACTAATTTCTGGTCCCCTGATCTATGGCCTTAGAAGCTGGGTCCGCTACCTACGCCAGTAACTAAGGTGAAGCATCTGGGAGTCACATTTGACTCTAAGCTCTCGTTTGAAAGTCATGTTAATCAGGTTACTTCCCTTTCTTTCTACACGTTAAAGCTTTTGAGAAAAATTCTCCCATACATCCCAGCTGAGCTACGTAAACTAGTGGTTTTAACACTTGTTCTCTCTAGAGCCGATTATTGTAATGGGCTCTTCATCAATCTTCGAAAAAAGTGCTTGTCCAAATTACAGGTTGCGCAGAATGCTGCGGCACGACTCCTGTTGAATATACCAAAACACAAATCTGTTTCATGGACGCTCAAAGATCTACATTGGCTGCCTGTGAAGAGACAAATTGAGTTCAAGGCTCTTTGCATTGCTTTTAAAGCCACACATGACATAGAGCCTGGTTTCCTAAAAACGAATCTACAGCCTTATATCCCAGTTCATCATCTTCGTTCATCTCTTGCCCATGATCTGATTATTCCAAGGGTCAAAAATTTTTCCTGGGGTGGAAGAAGTTTTTTGGTAGGCACGACCAAACTTTGGAACTCTCTTCCAATGAGGCTAAAACAAGAAACCCACCTGTTGGCCTTCAGGAAGGCGTTGAAGACCTGGTTGGTCAGTCTCTAAGGTGCTTTTGAACCATTTAGTTTTATCCTATCTGATGAGCAGGCGCCTTGACACCCTCGGGTAAATGCCCCGCGCTCTATGAATTTCCTTTTCATTTCATTTCAATCATTTCATTTCATTTCATATCACTATTCCCACTTCAGTGAGTGCAACCCAAAATTAACATTTGCACCTCAAACCCAACCGTGAACCCTGAAATTCTTTTTTGAGCCCTCATATAACACCCAAAAATCTATTTTAGCCAAATGCACACCCCAATTTTCATATTTTACTCCAAAAAACCCCACAATTTTCATATTTCACATCCAAAACCCATACCCACCCGAAAAACTTTAAATTACCCCATTACTGACCTCACAATGCGTTGTAATCAAATGCAATGTAAAGGGACCTGCGTTGTTGGAGTTGCGTTGTTAACGCAGTACTGCCTGCGTTGCAATAGTCGTCTCCCGTGCCAATGGCAATCCCTAGGCTACGCTGTTTGTGTCCATCTGCCTGGACTGTGCTCAGCACCAAGGAGCCTTCCTTGGACACTCCACAGCTACGACGCCAGCACCCTCCTCGCCATCAATCCTAGATGCCACCTCGCCTGCCAGGGCCAACCTCTGCTCCAGACCGGACATCGCCATCACTGACGGCTGCAGTATCACCCGCAAGGAGCACCTTGACCATCAAAGAGGAAGCATTACCACCACCTACAGAAGCACACTTTGACTGACCACGCATTCTAATGAGCCAAGGGTGACCATGGACCACCTCAAATCCCAGATCTGGACCACGCCCAAGCACATCCTCTGCGGCACCCTAATGTGCAAGCCCCCGGGCCATGGCCCCCCACTCTCCAATTAACCCTGGGCGCGACACTACGCTTCGCCCACGTAGTGTACGTAGCACTGCCTGCTTCGCAGTTTTCGAAGTAGCCGAAGCAGGCAGCGCCTACGCACACGCGAGGGCGAAGCATAGCTGCCTGCCGCCCACCACCCGCCTCCCGCCCGCCCTACTTTTAAAAGCTAAAATAAATTTGTAATAAAGCAAATTAAAGGCACTTACCTGACGCGCGGCGTCTCCCGGGGCTCCCTCTTCCTGGTTTTCAATTTTCCTGACAAATGCGCATGCGTGAAGGCCCGCGCATGCGCATTTCTCACGAGAAATGCGCATGCGCGGGCCTTCACGCATGCGCATTTGTCAGGAAAATTGAAAACCAGGAAGAGGGAGCCCCGGGAGACGCCGCGCGTCAGGTAAGTGCCTTTAATTTGCTTTATTACAAATTAATTTTATCTTTTAAAAGTAGGGTGGGTGGGTGGCGGGTGGCGCGTAGTGGGGCTACGCGAAGCGCGTAGTGTGCGTAGATTCGGGCACACTACGTGCTGCTTCACGTAGCCCCACTACGCCCACCCTTATCTCCAATACCATTGTAGACCTCATTACACCCCAGGGTCTCCAATCCACCAATACCATCCTACCAGGTGAACTCAAGTTCCACATGGACAACCCCTGTGACCAGGACACCACCCCCTCCTGAGGAAGGTCCCCTACATCGGACGCAAGCAGCAAGTCACCTAAACAAGCCACATAGCAGGACACACGGTCGAGCACATCACCTTCGCCAGCGGGAACTTCAACTACAGCCACAACACCGGACCGACCATCATTGGTAACATCACATCTTCACCTTGCCCACCGGACGTCACCGCCATCATCGCACCTCCTCGCAGCTGGATCAAGGCCAACGAAGAACGTCTCGTCAACTCCCTCTGTACCAACTCTCCACCAATGCTTGCAAACGATGACACCGCAGTGCGCAACCACCACCGATGGATCTCCAACAGCGCCGACATTTGGGCACCCCTTATGAATGGCACTGCGTCAGTACCTTCCGCCTGCCTCATCGCAGGCGTGAGAGTGACGCAGTGCCACAGGGATAGGCTGGCCCCATGCATTGCTGGAGTTGCGTCATGGTTGTGACATGACTGCAGCAATGCGTGACTTTAACGTAGACAGATACATCAGGATTCCTGATGAATCCGTCATTACTTGCCTCATGGAGTGCTGTCCAGTGAATACAGCGCATCCATGCTGTTGCAAGAAGGGCATAGTGAGAAGTATTGCAACTCTGTCTTGTCACAGCGCTGCAACACTTTTCATTATTGGGGCCCAGGAATGCACACTATCTTATTGATGGTGCACACTCCTGCGCTACATTTGTGTCGCAGGGCTGCCAGCACCAAAACCTGTTAAGATGTGGCCCCAAGTGTTATCCCCATTTTTAAGACCAGCTATTTTCTGGTCTTAAGTAAATGGCTCTAACTGCAGTTAGAGACAGTTTTTTGGGTCTTCAGAAGTTCAAGGAGTAGTGGTGTTTGCGGGCGTTTTTGCACGGGAATGCCTCTCCTGCATATAATTATCACTTACAGAAGTGGCGATCTTTACAATGGCCGCTTTCACCTAAAAACTGTCGCTAACAGCTTTTAACGACAGCTTGGTAATAGAGCGATAAAATTATCACCGCATTAGTGGCAGAAAAGTGCCGCTAACGCAGTGATAACTCCTTGAGAATATGCTCCTAAATTTTGCTACATTTTTCCTGTTTTCTCAGTTCCCTCCAGGGTAACCCATAAATCTTGAGTACATTTGTGCATCCCCAAGATGTGGGAGAATGAGGGCGCAAATTAGGCCTGGATATCTTTAATGCAAAAAGAGTTGTGACGGCTAATGCGCTAACTTCCCCAAACATCCAAAAAGGGGTTCAGCACCAGGGTGTGAAAGCCATAAGAGTCAAGTGGCTAAGGGCCTGGTGGGTTTGGGTGGAGGCTTAGGTACTATGAGAGAAAACTCCTCAATTCTGATGGCATGCTAGATGTGTCTGAGGGTACAACAATGGTCTCTGAGAAAAGACATGGATTGTTAAAAAACTTAGCAGTGTCTGAAGGAGGACTGAACGATGGAGAACCTATTCTAAGATGCTGGTGGAATCTGAAGAAAAGCCATTAAGAAGTGGCATCCGTGTTATTTTTTTTCCAGACCCAGAACCTTTAAGGACCCACACCCGTGATCGATTTTCAGACGCTACATGCAACAAAAGGTTAGAAAATATAAAACTTCCCTTTCTCCAAGCCTATGTCTTTGCAAACAAGCTTTGCCTTAACTTTCTTTCTACTTTAAAAGATGCTGGATTAAGCCAATTGGTTTCTCAACCTACGCACAAAGCTGGTCATACTCTTGATCTTGTTTGCTCGAATTTCTCAAACATCCTGATTGAGGATCCCTATCCGGTGATTTGGTCGGACCACTTTTTTATCCCTTTTGCTATTCACTTTTGCCAGCATGTGAGACCTAGAATTCCCCCTAAGGCGGTAGGACGTAATTGGAGTAAGATCTCCCCTGACAGTGTTGCCCTACATCTTGTAAATACCACTCCCAAATATGCCCCTGATTTAGATTCACGCCTGACTAACCTCAACTGCTGGGTCACCTCTGCTATTGACTCGCTCGCTCCTATGCGACCGATTAAAACCTTTCGAGCAGCTCCCTCCGCCCCATGGTACTCCGACGAGCTTCGGAAATATAAATCTTCTTGTAAGCTGTTGGAGCGCCAGTGGAGGTCATCCTATTCTATTGACACAAAACTTAAATATAAACTGTCCCTCAAAGAATACCGTAGGAAAATAATTGAGCATAAAAAACGTTACCTGGACGAGAAAATTAATAGAGCGCATGGCTCGGCCAGGGAAATTTTTAACACAGTGAAGACTTTCACAGATCCCTTGGCTCTTAAACAGTGTCTTCCAGTCTCTCAGGCCCTTTGCTCCCGCCTCTCTGACTTCTTTGAAGACAAGATCGCGAAGATCTATTACACCTTCCCCAAGAATAATGATCTAGGGAGTGATACGCCTTTACCTGACCGCATCGAGTCTTCTTCCACCTTTTCAGACTTTGAGGCAATCTCACTGGAACACTCACTGATGGAACTGTCTAGATGCCGCTCCGGCTCACCACTTGACCCTTGGCCAGCCAAGCAATATAAATTATTGGCCTCTTTTCTTAATCCCTTCCTCAACTACATCTGGAATGACTCGCTTAAAACCGGAATTTTCCCAGAGTCTTGGAAACATGCCCAACTGGTCCTGATTTTAAAGAAAGCTAATACAGATCCTAATGAGCCGGTGAACTATCGACCCATTTCTCTGCTCCCAGCCCCTGCCAAGGTCCTTGAAAAGCTAGCGCAGCAACAACTGGCAGGTTTTCTTGAATCCCACGGCCTACTTCATGAATCTCAACATGGTTTTAGAAAGTGCCATAGCACTGAGTCTGCCCTTATAGAAATGGCCGACTCTGTGCGGTGGAAACTGGATGGGGGTTCCAGAGCGGTGCTGGTGCTGCTCGACTTGTCGGCAGCATTCGACACCGTCTCTCACCCCATCCTGATTGACCGTCTTCGGTCGAAGGGCATTCAGGGGAAGGCCCTGGAGTGGCTGACCTCTTTTTTGTCTAATCGCACCCAGGCAGTCTATACTCACCCTTTTACCTCTGTTAGCCGTACCCTGAAATGGGGTGTCCCTCAAGGCTCGGCTTTGAGCCCACTATTGTTCAATGTCTATTTTTCTCCTCTGGCTGAACTCATTGCTAGGTTGGGCATCATAGCTACTTCCTATGCAGATGATATTCAGCTGCTTTTCTCCTATGAGAGTGCCACGCAGACTACTTTTGATCCTCTGAAGGATTGTCTGCGGGACATTTAAAAATGGATGGACCATAACTGCCTCCGCATGAATGCGGCGAAAATAGACGTTCTCTTTTTCCATCAACCCTCCCCTCTTGATGCAACTCTCTGGTGGCCACAGGAACTTAGCCTTCCCCCTGTCCCTAAGGACTCTGTAAAAAATCTAGGGGTCAAGTGGGACTCACATCTTTCTTTTAGCAACCAAATACAGACCGTTTCAGCCGCTTGTTTTTCCAAGATCAGGATGATTAGGAAATTCATCACCTATCTCCCTAGTGACACCAGGAAAACCATAGTCCAGGCATTGATTACATCTCACCTGGACTATGCGAACGGCCTGTATTTAGGGTTGCCCGCGGGCCTCCTACATCGGCTCCAGACAGTCCAGAATGCGGCTGTTCGGCTGGTCTGCGGGGTTTCCCTACGCACCCATATTTCGCCACATCGCAGAGCATTACATTGGCTACCAATCCATCAAAGAGCTGCATTCAAAGCCATGACCTTAGCCCATCGAGCAACTAGGGGTAGGGGATCGGCCTACCTCTCTGTTAGTATCCGTCCTTACTGTAACTCTCGGAACCTCCGTTCCAACTCTCAACATCTGCTTTCCATACCAAGATTCAGGAAAGCACGTTCTGGAGGTAAAACCTTCCAGGTCTGTGCCACAACTCTCTGGAACGAACTCCCGATCGCAATTAGGATGATCCAGGAAGAATTACCCTTCCGTAAGGCACTAAAAACTTTTCTCTTTTGTTAACTCCCCCAGGACTATCACTCTGCTTTCACTCAGAAGCGCCGGGACATCCCGTTGGGGTAGCTGCGCGCTATATAAAATACACAAAATATAAATAAATAAATAAGGTATGCATCACAGAAGAACAAAGACTTTTTTTTAATGTATCTCGAAGCTGAGTTCTGCTAAACCTTTTAGTTTCACTTCCCACCTGTAGTGCTATGTGAAAAATCTATTCACTGCAAGTTACTCCTTCAAGGTTTACTTGTGATTTACCATCATAAACACATTTCTATAAATTTGATTGATAATTATATCCTGCCATTTCAAATTTTTGGTACAGGAATATTTTATTGAGGTTACAGTGAGTGAACAAGTAAATAATTTCTATGTTTGAATTTGTATTTTTGTGAACTCTTTCAAATGCCTGCTCCAGTACACCTCTTTATTTCTCATTTTTCTAATCCCAGTACATGCCTTCTTTGAGTTGTTTGCCGCTCTGGTGCTCAGTTTGATATATACCCATCCTGCCAACACTTCAATTCTAGATAGGAAACTCTAATTTCCTTAGCTATTTCCCTATCAGAACTGCCTCGATTCAATGGGAAATTTAAGGGGAAATTAAATTCCCTTCATTTTGTATGCTAATTCTCCATCATAGGTGTTCCTAGATGACAGCATGTCTACAATGGCTCAAATATTGTGGAGGAAGTCTAAGCTGTTTCTACTTCCTTTCTCTTCCTCTCTCTCATCATCTCTCTTCCTGTATGTGACTTCAGCTGTGACAGCAGCTTCCAATTAAACAGGGCAAATTCAAGGTAATAACAACTCTATGTGAACCAATAGTTTAGTTTAGATTGTATTAAGTGCACAAATACCCGAACGCTTTCCTGGTGCTGATACTGAGATCTGGATACATCTGAGCCAGAACGGTTACAATAAAAACGTTTTGAGAGCTTTTATAAAAGACATCAGGCACTTTTCCACTCTGAGTGAGAAGGGCAGAGCGTTTCATGCTTTCGCTGTCACAACTGCAAATGCTCTACTTCTCATCCTGGCTTTCCTGAATTTATGTACTTTGGGCCTCATTTATGAAAAGTGACACATCGCTGCGTGAAAACAGCGATTCGTCACTTTTCATTGCGCCCTCCTTGCGGCATGCTAGATGCGTCATATTTACAGTATGATGTATCACGTCGCAAGGAGTTACAGATACGTCAGTATTTCTGATGTATCTGTAGGTGCAAAAATGACTCAGTGTTAGAGTGTGTCACGAAAGTGACGCAACTCCATGAATGGGTCATTTCACATGGGCAAGTCCCATTTGAAATGTGCCTGTGTCAGTCTTACGCGTGCTGTGAGGCAGGCGTAAGATATTGACCCATTTGCATCTTAAAAGTGACGCAGTGAAATCTCATAGATTTCACTGCGTCACTTCCACGAGTCTTACTTGCTTCAGAACGCCCACCCTGCATACATTATACCTGGCGCAGGTATAATGTGGCTTAGGGGTTTACAAAGTGACGCATCTACCTAGATGCATCACTTTGTAAATACGAAGCAACATGGTGCAATTTTTACCCTGTTGGTGCGTCACAAAAAGTGACCCACCAGTGGCGCAAAAGTGATGCAAGGGCTCATAAATAAGCCCCTTTGACCTGAAAAGCAGAGGCAGAGCGTAGTGCTATGATTGGGTCATATCTCTGAGAAAGAGCAGAGATGTAATGCTTAGCATACTTCTCCGAGTGCACAGCTTTGTGACTTGGAGAAGCATGTTAAGCATTACATCTCGGCTCTCTTAGCCAATGCTATTTTTGTGAGTGATAATGTGAGTAATGTGGTGCACCTCATGAAGATCAACGTGCATAAGTTCAGAAGTAATTCACACATACTCTGTCAGAGGAGGTTGAGCCCTGCTCTCAGCCACGATTGTACTACTGAATATCGAGGCTATGAATATCATGGTACAAGAATGTCGTGGACAAAATATCGAAGCCCAGAATATTGAATGGTAAGTAGATATAGAGGTTCTATAGATCTATTATTCCTAACTCCACATCTACGCACCTTAAGGATAGATATATTGTCATGGTACGATTTGTGGAGTCAGGTATAGAAAATCTATAAATGCTTACCTTTCTATATTCAGAATTTGATATTTTTCCCTCGATATTTGCCTCCCTCGGTATTCCAGCTTTGATATTCAGGATGGACACCCTCAGCCACTGAATGCTGTAGAGAACATACTCTGTATAAATGAAGATTTATGTAGAATCTTACAAGAGGATGAGCTCAGCAAAAATCCCTTATTATGATAATCAGTCGAGACCAAATGGTAGCAGGATTCTGACTCCTGTAGCATGCACTCCCACCTTCTCGAAACTTTATAGAGCTCAGCACACTTGTTTGCCTCTGCTTTGCGCTGTCTGAGCCAGGATTCATTGCAGTAAGAACTGGGTTTTTGAAGAGATCTTTCTTTCCTTGAAGAGAACCAGAACAGTGTATTTGGATAAAATGCTTTAGAAGAACTCAATCCCCCATATTGGGTGACATTTGTATGCTTTTACCTAATGTGGTTTAATGCACCACCCTCTATAAACTAGCAATTCCTTTATTTCCGATTTTGACTCATGTCTAGTGTTTGGACACATGCTGTTTGTCATGACATTTAACCAATTTCTCCAGATTATGTGAATTAGTGGAAGGATGTTGTGCCCCACCAAACCCTGGAAAAGCTTGCTCCACCCCGTGACATCTGCTAGAGAAAAGACATTCTTCCCTCAGAGCATTGCATTAATTTGAGCTCTATGAGGAACATGGTCTGCATGCAGACTTGTGTTGTCTTCGAACTGTGGCACTTTCTTTATGTCTGCATTTTTATTGAGGTCAGGTGGGCCACTAGAGCCAAATTTCGGGGGGGCTATAAAAGATTTCGGGGGGGGGGGGGCTAATTCTTCCACCCATAGGCAGAACGGCTCTAAGAAGGGGTGAAAACACAATAAAAGCCACATTAACAAGTAAATGGTCTTTTAAAGACCTGTGAAGTACTCAGTGCGGCTGCAATTAGATGGCCGCCAGCCCGCAATCCTATCTCACCCCGGGCTGACGCACACAACAGGGGGGAGGGGCTGAAGCCCGGTGAGCCCAATGGGTGTTGCGTAGCTGATTGAGGTTGTAATCGGAAAGATAAAATTAAAGATTGGTAGTTTTTCTCTGACTTTTATTCTTACCTGTCTTCATTAAAATAACCAAATTATAAGATCCAAGGACATGATGGTAACCGAGCCATACCCAAGCAAGGTTCACCAGTTGATTGATTTTCCTTCAATGCTGCATAAGTTACAAGATAAGATGAACCTAAAACCCCAACAAGTCACGTTAATGGCCCTAAAAATAGTTTTGTTGAGTGTGTTGTGTAGCTGGTTTATATTTGCATTTCTAGTGCAATGGAATCCTCACATTTTACATTTTGACGGATAATAGATTACATAGTGTAAAATGTCAGTCGATAATAATCAGCAAGGACCATGTGAGTTCTTTTAAGGAGCTCCTTTTACTCAATGTAATCCTCGGTTCAGTTTATAATGTGTACAGCAAAAACGTGTTTCACCCTCAGTGGCATTCAACCCCAGGGCTTTCTCAAGGCAACCAAAAGTGTGGCTAATTCCTGGGGAGTTCTTCTAAATTGAGGTAAAATCTACTCCATATTGGTTAAGGCTGGATCTTGTTCGATCGGTCGTCTTTTGCAGTCTGGAAAGCGTTTCTAGATTGCAAGAGATAGCCACGTGGGAAAAACTACTGTTCTTGTCCCCCACAGACCAAGACTTACACCACAACAAGACAGTTACTCTTCCCTTCAGGCCTCTTGATCAAGATGGATACAGTTCTTGCTGATGATTATGATTGTATCGAATGACATGTTTCATATTATGTATCCAATCATCAGTCAAAATGTTATGGTGTGAGCATTTCATTGTTTTTAAATAATATCCTGAACATGTGGCTCACTGCTTTCTAAAGTTGGTCAGTATGTCAGAGAGAGTATCTCAGAGGGTATCTTTCATCAGTGGGGGCTGGCAGCTATGGAGGGGGGGTAAATGGGGCAGAAATATATAAACTAAATTTATGCCGACCTGCATTACATTATCATTTTAAAGGTAAAATATTTAACTTTAAAACTGTAATGTAATGGATGTCGGTGAGGTAGGGCATAAAAAACATAAAATTCATTTGAAAAAATGAAATAAATCACACTTATCTTGCAGCATGTCCTCCCTACATCCCAGTGTTCTTCTCTCCTCAGCCCAGCCAAATCCCCTAATCAACCCTGGCGGTCCTCTCATGCTATTAACCAGCATGAGACCACCACCAGGATTGGATGGAGCAGGCTCTCTCAGCGCTCCAAAGTGCACTGGAGGCCTTTGCTCGATCTCAACCCAGCTGTCTTGCACGTACTAAAGTACACATGTCTGGCTGGCTGTCGGAAGACAGTTTGCCAAAGAAACATTAGCACTTTAAAATGCCTAGCCCATTCTCCTTTCTTCTGCAGCCGGTCAGCAGCGGCCTCGCCCCCGTCCTGAGGCTCGGCTCAATAAAAAATAAAATGGTAATAATGTCTATTCCAATTTTATTTTTCATCTGGAGGCATTTTAACTAATGGGGCGACGACCCACTGTCTTAACGGAGGACCCTCTCCTGTCTTTCATGCCAGTGAGTGCTGCTCATGCATAGTGTATTCATTTCATGGAGCACAAGCAGAGGATACTATGATTCTGACTTGTGCAGCATTTCATATGAATTTTGATTACAGAGGATAGTCAACTCTGGTCCAAATGTTTCTGTGAATTTGTCCCCCTCAGGCTTTACATTTATAGATATATTATTGAAAGTCTTCCAGGTTCATCTTCTGTATTTAGCATGCAAGCATCTGTGAATTACATCACGGTAATGGCTCGAACACTGATCATTCCATCACTTTATCCACCATTTTCAAATTACTCTGAAGCAACTATGAGTTATTTAATCAGCCACATAAATGATTTTGTCTCATGGCATTACATTTATAATGGAATAGATTCTCAATATGCCGAGACCTTGACTCCCATGTTTCCTTGGCAACTAAAGTTTATTTTTTGACGACAAAATATTCTCTGCCTGTGGTATGATTATCTTCAGATAAGTAATAATTAATTGCACTGCGAACTGCACCTACACATTCTCTCTGTCCATTATAGTTTAAAAGCACATGATTTTCACGTGTAACATTAATATTACCTTAAATAATATGTGACAGAAAAATAATGACTTTTATTCTAATATAGGAAGTGCGAATCTAAAATGTTGCGACCTGGGGAATGTTGCGAAAAATACTAAGTATCATAAAAAGTATAACATTTTTAAAGATTTATATCAGGTGATAGCTGGAAAAAAAAAAAAAAAATTATGGTAATGCAGGCTGAATATCCTAAACAAAAAACGCTGTTTAAATTACATTTAAAGAAAATGCCACCAATGATGCAACAAATCAGCCTTAGGGTGTATTAAAGGACAATTTGACATTACAAAATGTTTTCAGTTACTGAAGGATGCTTTATAACATAGCAATAATAATAGACTAATGTTTAATTCAGTCTTAGCTCTTGGATAGTGAGAGTCTGTCACACAGCATTACAGTATTAACGCAAAATTCACAGCCCATGTCGTATGGGAAGGCTGTAAAACAAACCAACACCACTGCTCCTGTAGATTTTACTGTTAAAAGTTTAAATGAAAATGTTTTCTTTCCCTACAAAAGTTGAGTTAAAGGGCATAAGCCCTTTTACCTTAAAAGGGTTACATGAACAATGTTTATATCATTTTAAACATTTCACAGTTAAGCCTGGTGTCTATTGAGGCTTTTCACTTTCATTTGTAGGTACGCACTAGCACATTCGATTTAAGATGAAGCATATGTTTATAGCCAAGCCTAGTCACTTGGTGGCTGTCTTCACATGGAATAGGGAAAACGTTATGGGGAAATTAGGTGCCATGTAAACAGCAAATCAACTGAGGGCATAAAGGCAAAGTTAGAAAAGTTGAAGGTGCTTAAGATAGTATTTCAGATAGTATTTTTTCTGATGAAGGATCAGGTTAATATATTTTGTTCCTGACTCTTGTTGGTGCTTTGCAAGAAAAGACTTAGACCAATGTTTTGTATTCTTTCACTTTCAGTAGTCCTAGAGCAAACCGTATTTACTTCTCATATTGTCTTTCTTTCTGTGAGGAGAGGTTTGTGTTTCAATAAGTTGAGTAATATAAAGTGCAATTTTGAAGTGAATTATGTCAGTGTGGATGTAGTTTCCATAGAAAGAACATTTTTAAATTTGCCAGTAAATTTGACGTTGTTTGATGAATCCTCGTGAAATTTTCTAAACTAGTTTGCCACTCACTTCAACTGCTGTCTTGAAAATGTCAGGGTGATCCATCAAACGGGGGCCAAGAAATAGCGGGGCCCCAAAACGTGTTTTCCCCCATGTTAATTTCCATAGGAACTTTAGACATGGCTCAGCTCAAACTGCTGAACAGAATTACCCCAAATTTGGCAGGAAACTTGTTGTTGGTACAGACACAGCTCTTTTTGTGATTTGGTGTAAATCCATTCAGTAGTGTGGAGAAATTTAAAGAAGTCTCCAGCTGTATATATAGGGACACAGAGGATCCGCAACCCTGCTCGATCTCGATCTGACATCTGATTAGCTGCCAACACTTCAAAGCAGGAAGTGTTGGCAGGCATCTTGTGGCTCGCCTTGAACCGAGTCACAGAAAAAACATTAAAAAAAAGAAAAGGGGGCAGAGTAGAAACACTCTGACTCCCTAGGCCTCTTGGGGGTGTCCCACAGGGCAAGGGACAGGGACAAATAATCTATATTTTTCCAAGCAAAACTGGCAGTATTTCACTATCAGGAGATGTCACAAACACCAGTACATGTCCTACCTTTCACATACACTGCACCCTGCCCATGGGGGTACCTTGGGCCTACCATAGGGGTGTCTTACACGTAAGTAAAAGGAAGGTTAGGGCCTGGCAACTGGGTGCACTTGCCAGGTCGACATGGTAGTTTAAAACTGCACGCAGGCACTGCAGTGACAGGTCTGAGATACCTTTTCAGGGCTACTCATGTGGGAGGCACAATCAGTGCTGCAGGCCCACTAGTTAGCATTTGATTTACAGGCCTGGGCACACTCACTGCACTTTACTAGGTGCTTACCAGTAAATTAAATATGCCAATCATGGAGAACCAATTGTAATAACAATTTACACAGAGAACCCTTGCCCTTTGACACTGATCAGCAGTAGCAAAGTGTCCAGAGCATCTAAGCAAGCAAAAACAAAATCCAGCACAGCATCAAAAATACAGGAGGTAGAGGCAAAACAGTCAGAGGAAACCATGCCAAAGATTCCAAGCCTAACACAAACCATGCAACCACTAACATACCTATTCATAGACCCATAGAAGTACTCACTCAATCACTCACTTATCCATAGAGCCACTCACATAACCACTCACTTACAGATCATACAACCAGTCACTCACCCATACAGCCTCTCACACAACTACCCACTTACCCATACAGCTACTGGCACACCCAGCTCTTCACCTATACAGCCACTCACACAACCCACTCACCCATAAAACCTCTCAACCGAGCCACTCACTCACCCATATAATCACTCATGCACTCACTCACACACCCACACAACCACTTATATACCCATTCACACATCCATATAACCACTCTCAAAGATACTCACTCACCCATACAGCCTTACCCACAGATACTCACTCTTCTATGCAGCCACTCACACACCAACTCACTTAACCAAATACTCAGTCAAACAGCCAATCACTCACCCATGCAGCCACTGAAACACTCAGTTGCTCATTCATATAGCCATTTAGTTACCCACTCACTTACTCACTCACACATACAGACACTGACGCACCCTCACCCACCCACATAGCTACTCACAGAGCTACTTATTTACTCACCCATACAGTCACCCACACACCCACTCACACATGTACATTCACTCAGACACCCACTCACATACAGTCACACAGCGACGCACATAAACTATGTTAAAAAAGGAATCATTCATTAGTAGTACAGAAAATATATTAATTTAACTTTTGTGGTACCTTAGTCTATATGTTTAACACATAAAAGCTTTTAGAAAGCACTAACAATCACTGGATGATGTCCTCAGTGATGTCATTTGAGGTGTCATCAGTGATGTCACTGACCATGTCATGAGTGATGTAATATATGAGGTCATAAGCATGTATTGTGGGGCATAGGTTATAATTAGCTCAGGTAACTATAACTGCCGAATTTCACTGGTTTTGTATGACTGAAATCTGAGGCTAACTATAACATCCCTGTAACCTATGATTTTTTCAGTGAATTAGTACGTTTTTTTTTTAATTCTATCTCCTAACTAGAATGTCCCTGTAACCTTTGTTTTTTC
Source organism: Triturus cristatus (assembly GCF_964204655.1). Taxonomy (NCBI): domain Eukaryota; kingdom Metazoa; phylum Chordata; class Amphibia; order Caudata; family Salamandridae; genus Triturus; species Triturus cristatus. The sequence goes on along the minus strand of NC_140582.1, from coordinate 371,974,540 downwards.
AGTGAATTTCTATGTGTTTTAAGTGTATTTCCTAACTATGACATCCACATACCCTTTTGTTTTTAAATTGTATTTGTAAGTTTTTTTAATTTTATTTCCTAACTATAACAACTGACCTTCGACACTGAGTGGCATATTTACAAGATAATGACACAGTGTGGTGCTGAAAGCCATCTTGCTGCGCTGAGCTGCGTCATTAGGAAAGTTCAGAGATGCTTCATATTTACACCAATACGATGCATCCCTGTGCTTTCTTCTGTGTTGGCACATAATAGGCTGCCTAATGCCAACACAGAAACCTTGCACCATGGTGTAAGGGTGCTTGCATAGCAGGGATAATTATTTTTGTGCAGGAAGGTACACCTTCCTGCACAAAAACAATCTTTGATGGTGTTATCCTCCTTCTATGTGTGCTGAAAAAACGAGGAGAAATAAATGTATATCTCCTTGTTGCATCACTTTTACAATCCCCTGGGGAGGCGTTAGAAGCTAAACTATTCCCAGGTTAACAAAACTTGTAAGCCTGGGAATGCTTCTGAATCCATGGGTGTTGCTTCTTTCATGCAGAATAATTCATGAAAGGGCACCATATTTGCAAGACCATGAAAAGCCACACAGGGTGGGTTTGAGTGGCCTTGTAAATACGGGCCAGTACACTGTGCCACTGGAGCGTCAAATAAGTGATGCTCTGGTGGTGCAAGGGGCTTGTAAATATGCCCCAGAGTGTGTGAGTGTGTGCATGAACGTCTCAGTGAGTGTCTGAGTAGGTTTGTAAGTAGGTGTGAGAGAGTTTCAGTGGGGTTGTAAGTTGTAAATTAGTGTCTGAATAGGTTCATGAGTCTCTGAGAGGGTCAGTGAGTTGGTGTGTGAGTCTCTGAGTAGATCTGTGAGTGGGTGAGAGAGAGTGTGAGTGATTCTGTAAGTGAGTGCATAAGTTCTGAGTCTGAGTCTGTCTGAGTTCATCTGAGAGGGTGCATGAGTGAATGGGTCTGTGAGTTGCTGTGAGAGTGTCTGAGTTGTTCTGTGAGTATGTGCATGAGTGCCTCAGTCGGGTCTGCTCATTTTCTGCCTTTTTTCTACCCACATCTGACTTTTATTTTGCCTCTTTCTGCTCATTGCAAACCTCTATTTTGCCTCTTTCTGCTTGTTTCTCACCTTTGTTTTTCCTCCTTGTGCTAATTCCTGACTATATTCTGACTCTTTCTGCTCATTTCAGACCTTTATTTTGCCTCTTCCTGCTGGTTTCTGAACTCTATTTTCTCTTTCTGCTCATTTCTAACCTTTATTCTGTCTCTTTTTGCTCCTTTCTGACATTCATTCTGCCTCTTTCTGCTCGTTTGTGACACTTATTTTTCCCTTTTCCGCTTGTTTCTGACCTTTATTCTGCCTCTTGCTGCTCATCTCTGACCTCTATTTTCCTTCTTTCTGCTAATTTCTTGCCTTTATTCTGCCTCTTTCTGTTTGTTTCTCACCTTTATTTTGCATCTTTCTGCTCATTGCTGACCTTTATTCTTCCTCTTTCTGTTAGTTTCTCAACTATATAGTGGCTCTTTCTGATAGTTTCTCACTTTTATCTTGCTTCTTTCAACTAATTTCTGACCTTTATTCTGCCTATGTCTGCTCATTCTGATATTCATTCTGCCTCTTGCTGCTCATTTCTTACCTCTATTCTGCCTTTTGCTGCTCACTGCTGACCTTTGTTCATCCTCTTTCTGTTAGTTTCTCACTTTTATCTTGCTTCTTTCAACTCATTTTTGACCTTTATTCTGCCTCTGTCTGCTCATTTCTGATTTTCATTCTGCCTCTTGCTGCTCGTTTCTTACCTCTATTCTGCCTTTTGCTGCTCACTGCTGACCTTTGTTCATCCTCTTTCTGTTAGTTTCTCAACTATATAGTGCCTCTTTCTGCTCGTTTCTCACTTTTATCTTGCTTCTTTCCACTCATTGCTGACCTTTATTTTGCCTCTTTCTGCTCATTGCTGACCTTTTCTCTGTCTCTTTCTGCTCTGACAACCAAAGAGATGGTATTCAAGAGGACACTGAGTATGGTGTGAGGGGTTGAGACTGAGAGTTGTGGGAGACGAAGCAGATGCTTCAAAATTGATGGCCCAGTGGGACACTCAGCGATGGACTGCTAGGCCCTGAGAAGAGAGGCTTACTTGTTTCCTTCTTTCCCCCCACACCTTGGGCCTCCTTACCCAAGGAAGCTTCAAATAGTGTATGTGAGTAGAAGGTACTGGTAGTGAGTGTTCTTTTGAATGAGACAGAGTATGGGTGAAAGTTGATAGGAGTGTCTGGATGGGAAGAGTGTGTCCTCTAAGGGCACGTGACACACTAATAGCAAAGAGATTCTGGAGTTTGTGTGAAATAGGGGATGATTGTATGGTAGAAAATGGTGTGTTTGTGAAGTAATTGTTGTACTTGGCTCAGGAATAGTTAGGTAGTTGTTACATTTTCAGAGGGTGGGCTACAGGCCTCTAAAACCCTACCTGCGTAGTGAGAGTTTGCATTAACAAGGGTTTTTACTTGTGGGGTAAGGGGGAGTGGGGAGGAGGGAAGAAGAACATGGAAGGGATGTTGCAGATATGTTATTGGTTTCAAGTTTTTTTGCCGGGGCCGGTTTTGCAGTAGTGCTGCAAAATCGCCCCTTATAGCAAAACCGCAGCAGCAGTGCAGCAGCACTGTTCCAGCACTGGCAGCACTGGCAATTCTTCATAGACCTCGAAGTGGACCTCTTTAGCCCTACCCCGGGGGGACCAAGAACAACACTGCTAGCTTGATTTGTAGGTACCCTTAGGCTCTCAGACCTGTGGCATTGTCATTATTCAGAAGATAAAGGGTACTCATATTTCTCTGGGGCACACAGAGTGTTCTCAAGGATAGACTATATATTTATGCCAGCTGGAGAGTTACACAGGATAGAACAAACTGAGTACCTTGCAAGGGGTCTGTCTGACCACTACCCACTTTAGGTAAGAGTGCAAAGAAGACCCCTGAGTTGGAGATCTCGATGGCGACTTAACTCCTGGGATCGCCACAACAAGGATGTCTTGCGAGAATTGCTGGTGGACTCTGAGCTCTATTTTACTGAAAATTGGGAAACCGTTGATTCGGCAATCACACTCTGGGAGGAATACAAGACAGTCCTAAGAGACCGAGCACAAAATTTAATAGCCCCTAAAAGGCGAAAAGAGGTTAGGGATATGAAAGACCTGAAAACTAAATTGAAGCAGGAGAAGACAATATAGGGGGGTTCTACTAGGCCCTTCAATGCTTGGAAAATTGAGGTATTGCAAACCGAATATCAGGCTCTGGCACAAAGGAAAGTCAAAAAGCAGTTATTGTCCACAAATCACCACCACTATGAAAACAGAGATAAGGCAGGCAAGCTCCTTGCGTGATTTAGCTGGCGCAAAGCTGAGGCTAGATTGGTGAATAAAATAGTCACCATGAGTGGAGTGGCCCACACTAGTATTAAGGCAATAGCAGAAGATTTTGCACACTATTATGAAACCTTTCATAAAGCAAGCCCTTTGGCCGAGCCCCAAAAAATTGGCACTTACTTTAATGGCATGGATGTCCCCACCATCTCAATTGAGGATCACCTCCAGCTGGAGGAGGAACTTACGATTGAGGAGGTACAGGTAACCATGACAAGACTCTCCTCTGGGAAATCCCTAGGTCCTAACAGTCTTCCATTGGAGCTTTTCGGCAGACACACCAGTCTTCTTGGCACCCACCTTCTACATATGTATCTAGAGGCACGGGATGAAGGTATCCTACCATAGGATTTACGCAAAGCCATGATAGTGGTCATCCACCAACCAGGGAAGCCAGCTACAGAATTTGGGTCCTACCAACCAATATTCCTTCTGAATGCGGAGGCTAAGATCCTGGCTATGATTCTAGCCACAAGACTACTACATTTTCAGTCAGGCTTTATGGCAAAGAGATCCACTAGATATAACCTGCGTAGGGTACACATTTGGCTTGTGGAGGTGAAGGCTAAATCAGATCCTCACTTATTTCTCTAATTGGATGCTGAAAAGGCTTTTGATGTAGTTCATTGGCCCTTTCTGGTGCATGTTCTGGGGAGATTCAGATTTGGCCCTAAGTTCCAGGCATGGATTGCACTGCTCTAGAAAAATCCAGTTGCAGAAATGAGGGTTAAAGGGGTTTGCTCTGCAAAATTCCCAATGGAGCGGGAAACTAGACAGGGGTGTCCCTTGTCCCCCCTCCTGCTTGTTCTGAGTCTGCAACCTTTGACATGTCAGATCTGTGCCCAGCTGGGCATAGTGGGATTTAGAGAGGGGAGTGGACGTTGGGAGCGAGAAAATCTTGCTGTGCGCAGATGATATCCTGTTATTTATTAACGAGCCAGAGGTTTCCCTCCCTAGGGTGTTCGAGATTTTCGAGGATTATGGAGCTCAATTGGGCTGTTCAATAAATTGGGATAAGTCAGTCCTCTATCACACAAACAGAGAACTAGATGTGTCCACCATCCCAGGTAGGCTTCGAATATATACCCTGGAGTTTCAATTTCTGAGAATCTATGTTACCTCAAACCGGGAGCTTTTTCTTGAGAGGAATGTGAGAAGAGTGTTGGCAGACTTCCATGAGGATGCAGCCCGCTGGAAATCCGTCCTGTTAACAATACTCAGAAGGGCTGCCATATTTAAAATGATCTCTCCGCCTCCGTCTCTGCTGCTTTGACAGCCAGTTCCAGCTGGGGCAGCTGCAGTTGGAACTCCTCTTCAGCTCCAAATTTACACTTTGGGTCTAAATTAGGCCTGACTGCTCTGTGACAAGTAACCAGAGGGTTGAGCATAGGTTAATTGAGGGTTGGCCTGTGCCTCACCCTGACAAGGACTTTGGTTGCTGCTTGACCAGGGCTCACCTCCCAGTTAACCAACAACACAATTTCTTACAACCCTGCGGAGAGGGCCAACTCCAAAAGCACCTTTGTATCAGTGGACTCGGCAGCCAGTCCACAGAAGTCTCAGATGAACCCTTCTTAGTTCCTCCAGTAGGTCCATTCCCCCACTTCTTCCTCATGGAGCACAAGGGGGCCAGCACCACTGGCCCTGGAGAGACCAAATCTGAATATATGACGTTATCACACAGGTGAAAACCCCGCATGCCATCACCCCGCATTTTTCCTTACGCAAGTGCTATTACTCCGACATACCATGACCCCGCAAACATTTACTCCGCATATTTCTTTACCACGTATGCCATTACAACGCAAAGGCATGCGTGCTGAAGGCATAAACTGTGTGAAAGTGCTTAAGTTGATATAAGTTTATATATAAGTTTATATATATATATATGTTACCTACTGGCAGTCGCCAGTAGGTAGTTATAGTTAGGACCTATTTTCCATCGGAAATCCGCAACATTCTATTTGGAATAACGGTGGCCCCGATTGACGAATCTTCGCAAAATTTTCCAAACTTTTGACCAGCTCCGGTCCGCTCCTATCCTGAAAATTTCACAGTGATTTGTCAAGTGGGGGCCGAGAAAAAAGGGGGTCCCAAAACGCGTTTTCCCCATGCATTTTCCCATAGGACCTGTTGACGCAGCTACAGCCCGAACTGCTGAACGGAATTATACCAAATTTGGCAAAGAGGTAGTCCTCAGTTCAGACTCGTGCCTTTTGCTTAAATGGTGTAAATCAGTTCAGTGGTTCCTAAGAAAATTAGAGTTAAAAATATAGATATATCTGGGCGGAGCTTAACCACACATCTCATCGTGAGATCTGATTGGCTGTCAGTATTTCATCCAAGAAGTGTTGGCAGCCATCTTGGGACCAATATACATGATAGCACCTCATTAAAAAGCATTGCAGTTAATAGAAGGTTTTAAGACTTTAGTTACATTATAAATCATTTGTTGATGGTACCATACTCATTTTAGGAATTGTGGTGTGTTCTAAGGTGATTTTACCATGTGAAAAAGCCTTCTGCTGTGATATCATGAATCATGTTTGAGAGAACTATTTTCTCATGCTTTTCCCACAGAGGTTTGGAAGGTGATCTATAAGCTAAACTGAGAGCTTATTTTCTGTAAATTTACATTATCTTTCTCAGTCATGTGAGAATGAAGTCTGACATTCTCAGTAAAACATGTACATCCAACAAGGGCAGAGACTGTCAGTTGATTCCTTTGTGTTCTACTGCAGCTTCCCAGAGTGTTCTAAAGAACAACTAGAGCGCTAACAGTCCTACTTATGACAAACGTTCAGCACACCTGAAGCCATCTTGATTGGAATAAAGTGGTAACTCTTAAAACATTTAATTTAAAAAGGAACAAAAGGAGGGGGTTCATTTTGCCATAGAAAGTATGATTACTATAAGTGACACATCTGAATGCCTTCTTGATGGAATCAAAGTAAAAAACTGAAAGTATTTCCTATTGAGGAGACTGCAGTAAATGAGGAAATTAGGACACTTCATTACAAATAAATCTCCCAAGAAGGCCACCAGAGACAAATATCACCCAGATGTAGCCCAAGTATAGCCCAATGACAGAATGTCCCAGAGTGTTCTTAAGAACAACTAGAGCGCTTACTGTCTTACTTATGACAAAAGTATGGCACACCTGAAGCCATCTTGATTGGAATAAACTGGTAACACTTAAAACATTTAATTTAAAAAGGAACACAATGAGGGGGTTCATTTTGCCATAGAAATTATGATTAGTGCTGAAGAAAGAAAAATTAGGGCACATTTTGAGTGACATCTCAAATGTTCTTCTGTTTCATTAAACAATTCTGATGTGCAGACTGAAACATGCACTTTTAATACCAGCAGCAGACTTCCGTGGTGAGCAGTAGCTTTACTACAGTGATCTAATGAGCAACTAGAGTGCTAACATTCAGAATTCATGGCAAATGTGTGACATATCTGAATACCTTCTTGATGGAATCAAAGTAAAAAACTGAAAGCATTTCCTACTGAGGAGACTGCAGCAAATGAGGAAATTAGGAAACTTCATAACAAATAAATCTCCCAAGATGGCCACCAGAGACAAAAGAGCCCAAATGCAGCACAAATATCACCCAGATGTAGCCCACATGTAGCCCAATGACAAAAGTGTGCGAAACACTTATTTTTTGTGTATTTGCAGTTTTATATAGTGCAGACTTGTCAGGTATTGGAGTGCTTTACATGAGCATTGGTTACATCACACAAGACAAATTCATTTTGGTTGTAGACATGGGGAGATTAAGTGATTTGACCATAATCACAGAATGTTGAGCTGAAGCAGAAACTCCAACCTGGTTCCCCAGTTGCAAAGTCTGCTACTCTGGAAGTAGCACCACATCCTCTCCCCTAAGTGCAACATTTAATCAAGTGGTCAACTGGATCAAAAAACATAAAGATTACAAATAATTTAAAAGTTCTTTGTCACTATTTGAAAACTCAGAAAATATGTCCTCATTTTAGTTTTTTAGCGCACTAACCATAATTTTGATGCAAATAAGACCCTCTCATATATGTAATTTCTAAAGGAAATGCTCTAGGTATTGCAGTTTTGATTACATCAGGATGACGTCAGGCCTTCCACACTTTTTTAAATAAATACAGAATGTTAGCAATCTAGTTGTTCATTGGGATACTGGTGAGAGGCAGAGGCCAGGGGCACAGACTTTGAAAATTGAAGGCAGGTAGGAGAGTGCAGAGGCAACAATTTGACCACACTGGGCAGACAGGAAGGGCAGTGGCAGCACAACAGACTATGGAGGGCAGTGGAAAGGGGGCAGGGGCAACAAACCAACAATACAGGACTGGCAAGAGAGGCTGTGGCAATATAGTAGACCATTGTGGGCAGAAGGAAGAGGCAGTGGTAGTACAACCATACATGCCAACAGACCCGTTTCATCCAGTAAATGTCCAATGTTTTTAAGCTCAAATGGGCTTTATTTGATCTGTCTCCTGTCTACAATCTCCTCTTTTTCAATGTAACTCAAAGGGGAAAATCAATACCCCAGTTTTTTTTCAAAATCTCCCTCTTACCAAGTTCAAAATGTTCGCAAGTATGGTACATTGGATCATGGTAGGCAGGAGGAATTGGGGTAGGGACATGGACTCGGATAACAGAGGACAGGAGGGACATGGAGAGGTGCACCAAACTGACTCTACAGGGCAGGCATCAGCGTTTGCAGCAGCACAATACACCACACAGGGCATGCGGGACGGGAGTGCAGCACAACAATCCACAGAAAGCAATAGGGAGGGGACAGGACCATGCACATAGACAACAGAGAACAGAGGGGAAAGAGGCAATGGTAGCTAATTGACCATAATGGACAGACAGGAGAGAAAGCTGCAGCATTACAGACCATAAAGGGCAGGAGGGACGGATCAGGGGCATTACAATGGAACAGACAAGCCAGGAGGGAGGGAATAGGGGTCTGCACATGGAAACAGAGGGCTGGGGGAAAGGGAGCAGGGCAAGAGCAGCAATATGACCATGGAGGTCAGGCAGGATGGGCACTAGAAACAAGACACACCATGGAGAGCAACAGTGAGACTATGATGGCATACACACAGACCATGGAGGGAAGGTGGGGGGGGGATCAGGGGCAGCTAGCTGACCACACAGGCAAGGTGGGAGGGGCCATGGCAGCACAAAAGACCATGCATGAAAGCGGGAGGGTTAGTGGCAGCACAATGGCTATGATGGGCAAGAAGGAGGGTGCAGGGGCATGCACAAAGGACCATGGAGGATAGAAGGGAGGGTCAGGACCTGGGCACAGAAAAGAGAGTTCAGGGGAAGGGGCCTCACAACAGACCGCGGGGGGCAGGGAGGAGGAGCAGTTGCAGCACAACAGACCAGGGAGGGCAGAAGGGTGTGGCAGTAAAATGGACCATGGAGGACAGGATGAAGGGGATAGGGGCATGGCATGGGGACAGGCAGGGTGGAGGTGGCAGGGACAGGTTACAGTCATCTGACAATGCTAGGCAGGTGGGAGGCGAGTGGCAGCTCAACAGAACACTCAGAGTAGATAGGACTGGCAGGTCCATGGAACATGGTGGGCTAAAAGGATGGAGCAGGGGCATGCCCGAAGACATCGGAGAGCAGGGGGAAGGAGAATAGGGGGCAGCAAGCTAAGCACAGTGGCTAAGCAGGAGGTCAATGATGGGCCATAGAATTGGGCAATTGAGGGCAGGAGGAGTGAACTGGTACATCATGCTAAATGGAGGGCATTGGCAGCACATCACACCATGCATGGCAGGAGAGAGGAGGCTAGTCCGTGGATTCAGACAACAGAGGATAGGGAGGAGGGGGATGGGGCAGCAAGCTAACTGTTCAGAGAAGGTGGGTATTAGGAACTTTATTGTTTTTAAAATGTGTGTCTGTGCGAACTACTTAAAATATGAACAAGTATGCAGCATAATCTCACTTTTATTCAGGAAGAAGAGGACGTTTGTGACTTTGACTCCGGGCTCACTTGGCAGAAAAAAACCCCGAAACCCTCCACTCCCCATTGCAAAATGTAATGCCCATGAAAAGGGTAGGTGGACGCAGTGTTATATAGAACATAGTCCTGAGAGCACGATTGAAAATGAAAACTAGATATAGTATATGGTATAAACTATGCACCAAAAAGTGTGATATAACCGGGGCGTGAAATATAATATGCAATACATTGTGTGCAATGACAGATTCATTGGAGAGCGCGAGATAGCACAGGCATTAGCGCGTGCTATGCGATATGCGCCTTGGAGTGTAATATGCACAGGGCAGTGTTGTGTAACCTAACTAGTCCTTAAAGTTGTAATATAAAATATGTGCTGGGGAGTGTAACGTTGCATATGCACTGTGACAAAGATAAGGATACCAGATTGTATTATGTATGGCATAGCGCTATACGTTATAACATAGGCATCGAGGAAGGCACGTTAGATGGGGCAATATAACCCGTGCGAAGGCAAGTGTGGCATGACATATTCACGGAGTGGTGTTACAGTGCACATGGGCTAGAGAGTGTCATGGCATACGCACTAGCTGGTGGAATACAACACAGAGGTGTGTGGCACTCGGCGGGCACTGGTGGGTGTAACACAGCATTGGGCTCAGTCAGGAGCACGCTGTGACTCTTGTCGTAAGGACTCCCTTAATACGTACATACATTGTTAAGTTAGCATAACCACGTCAGAAGTTAGAAAGCCATCCTGCTGCCTTTGCACACGACACTGCGTTCACATGTTATTGCTTAAACGAACTGCTGACTCGAGTTTTGCCTCACACGAGAGCAATCTGTTGTTACTATCCCGAGCTCTGCGAAGCGACCTTGGTCTGCACACGATGTGACAAACAGTCTGAGTTGTTAGACAATGCATGTTTTCCACTCTAGGTTGATCGACCCACTATTTAGTCATAACACACGAGCAGCTGCACATACCTGAAAGTTGGTGCTTTTAATATCACGGACATCATGTTTATTATTCAGACCGAAGACGAGCCTTCCTGCGAGAAGACTCCTGATGCTCCTGTGATGTGATTTCACTAAGCTGATCTTTGAGGTATGGGGTCCCCTATTCAAGCCTAAGAGACCTTCTATTAGACTAATAATAATATTAGCTTCTTAGTAAAGGGAAAGTGGTAGTATCCACTGTCATTATAACATGATCACCCCTTTTATATTCTATGGAATTGTAACTATGTTGATGGTTTTGATTTTAATCATTTGTCTGCTTGTATTAGCCAAAGTACTGCATATTAGGACACGTGGTCTATAAAAATAAACTCTTTTTATTTTCACCGTGTCTCTGTTGATTCTTGTTGTGGACTGATGTGAGAATAATATACGAACAGGTATTTCCGATTCCCACCATTCCTGAGTATGTACTGAGTCGCGTGTTCTGGGTTGTCTTTTCATTGGGACCGCCGAGCTAAATCTCGGATAACGAATGGGACACTTATGCTAGCCGGATACTGGGTTCTGGGTTCTGAGGTGAGTTTCTGGTACACCACAACTCACTGAGGTCCTGGGGTTCTACGCATAGTTCTGTGTATAAGCAGAATCCCTGCAACATGGCGCACCTAACGTTTGGTCTATGAGTTGAAACGCCTTAGTAGTGCTCGCGTTTGTCCACAACACCCTCACTCTTGTTTCCGGATAACAAGTCTGATGGATTTAAACCTACCTAGGTCTATTGATATAGGTTCTTTCAAGCTTGATAATTAAAAAGGTTAGTGAACCCTTGTGCTACTGATAGTTTCACGTGTGTTGTCCTAATGTCGGTGGATATTGCGGCGCATAGCCGTGCGGCTCTGAAACGTCATTTGACGCAGTATGGGGTACCGGACACTGGTATGAACGTCATCTTTGTGGTGGGAGCCGATGCGGCTCATCCCTATGAGTTGTTCTACTCTTGGGTGACGATTCCAGCGGTGGGGGATGATGACACCTTTCATTCTTATACTGCCGCTGCAGTGCCGGCGAACTATACGCCGTATAGGACACAGGAAATACCAATATCTGCTTGGCAGCATCTTATTTGGTTTAATGGCGCCCTTCCCCATGTGGTTATACCGCCGAGAATGGGCCCTTTATCAATTGCAGGGGCCACTTGGCCGGTACTAGCCGGATTTACGCCTCATCCCCGTTACCTCACGGTGACGGTGGCTGAGTTGCGTGTACTACACACTGCCCTCATTACGGTATATAGGGTGTTAGTGCAGTATGTGTCGCGCAATATGCAGGCGGGGGCACCTGCTGTTGCGGGACAGCCTACTGATCATCACGCGGTGGTCATTAGTCCTGTTATGGTTAATTCGGTTATGGGCAAGCGCCCCCAAACTAGGGATGATTTCCCCTTTTGGCTTACTGAAAAATTTGACCAAATAGAAGCGGTTTACCCGAATACTTCACCTGTGGAGAAACACAGGATCCTCACCATTAGTTTGCCTAAGGACTTGGTCCCCCACATTAATGATTGTACAAATTGGGGCAAGGTCTTTGCAGCGACGTACGCGCAGTGCTATGGCACTCCGTCTATGTTGCAGCTGCCCTCCGTAATCAAAAGAGTTCAAGAGAACCATGGTGCGGAGTCTGCGATAGAGTTAGGGATGCGGCTCCTCGGGCAATTTGACCTGGTGGCTACCATGATAATTGGTAACCTGAAGGGTGATGCTTTGCATTTCCAGGTTCGTAATGAACTGAAACGAATTCCTGAGGAGGACAAACCGCAGGAATTTGCGAAAATAATCGCAGAGGCATATCGGGATTTGGGTCGTAGCTCTTTGGGAGTTAAGCCTGTAATAAAGAATCCCGATCTAAAACAGCAGGGTAAGGCAGAAACGTCTGGTAAGGACGACCGGCCCTTTTTTCCTAAACAAAAATGGCAGGTTAAACAACAGGGGAAGCAGCAGCAGCAGAAACAGGGCTCTCGGCCTGCCTCTCCCGTACAGTCAAGTAGTGAACGCACTTATGATCTGCGCGATCGTGCTGCTATAAAGTCTCCTGATAGATTTCAGGTTTCTGAACAGCGCTCTCCTCGTTCTTCACAGGAAACATCGGCTACACAGTCCGGTGGCGGAGGCGGTGGCAAAGGTCGGGGTGCTCCACAACAGCATGACCAGCCCCGACAGACTGAGGGTAAAGGCAAGCAGGACGAATTTGCACGACAAAGACCCCCGTTTCAGAAGAAGAAAGTGGCGGCTCTGACGGCAAGGTATTCCTCAGATAGTGCGGACACAGCTTCGGAACCGGACATGGGCGCTGACGCTCCTGGACAGCGCAGCGGAAATTACCATAGTCCGTCAAGCTCTGCGTCCATTTCTGGCGGTGACAGCAACTGATATATCGGTTACTGTGGAAACAGCTGACACCAGAGTGGCTCCCCCTGATAGACTTTATGAAATAGTCTTATTAATTGAGGGTGACATACAACGTAAAATTAAAGGGATTTTTTGGGATAATCTGACCACCACCTATGATATCCTCCTAGCGGAGGCAGATTGGCCCCCAGCTTTCATTTTAGAGGCTCCTAGAGGGAAGGAAGTAATCCTCCCGTCCTTTGCGCACACGGTGCCTAAGGACCAAGCTGAAGTGTATGCTGAGGAGTGGGCGCTTGCGCTTGCGCCGGCGGTGTATCGTACTCAGGTGGGATGGGACAGATTGTCCCCCTGCCATGAGATTCCATTGCGGTCTATGCCCCAGCCTCAACCTCAATATCCTATGCGTCGTGAAGCGAGACCCCACGTCGCGGCAATCCTTGAACAATTGGAATATCAGGGTGTTATTGAAACATGTGTGTCCCCTATGAATAACCCTTTATTCACTGTAACGAAGCCTGACGGCTCGTACCGTTTAGTTTTGGATTACCGGCACCTAAACTCCCACTGCCGGACCTGCGCGGTACAAAATACACATAGCTCGGCTTTGGTCGACAGTCTCGTGCGTAAGAGATTTAAAACGACACTTGACATTTCCAATGGCTTTTTTAGCCACAACCTGTCCACACTGAGTAGCCAGTGGACAGCGTTTACTTCAGGCGGAAAACAAAAACAGTTTACAAGATTAGCCATGGGTTACAAAAATAGCCCTGGCGTCTTTTCTGCTCGCGTGGTTTCTCTTTTAGAAAGAATAGACCCCGAAGCATACTCATATGTTGACGATATCTATCTTACGGATGATGAGCTGATGCCACATCTGTCTCGGGTTGACAATATTATCGTGAGTTTTGCAGACTATGGCTACAAATTCAATTTTGCGAAGTCACACATCGCAGAATATACGGTGTTGTTTTTGGGCTACGAGCTCAACAATGAAGGTAAGGGGTTAGCCCCCCACTTTCTGGAAAAGTGTGCACGCTTGAGTGCTCCTACGACACTGAAGAAATTACAATCTCTGCTGGGTTTTCTGAATTTCGGCCGTACGTACATTCCTGATTATGCCCAGCGTATCAAGCCGCTTTACGCCTTGGTACAGCCTTCATTTTCGAAGTCTAGCTGGCAGCTAGAACACTCTGCTATTTTACAGTCTTTACAGGCTGACCTTCTTGCTACACAATACTTGCTGACACGTGATAACCGCACTAACCTGGTGAGAAGAATAGTACCAGGCGCGGTGGGGTTCACGTATTTGACGTTTAATGAGGGCGACACAGTCCCCATTGCGTACAAATCCCACTTGTACACCTCTGCTGAATTACGTTTTTCCACGGTCGAAAAAGTTCTGACTGCTGTGCAGATGGCGATCCTCAAGGAACGCGCACTGTCGCATGGGAAACAGATTCTGGTTGTAACTCCATATCCTGCTTTAGAGGCAGTGACTAAAGCAAGTGTACCCAATTCTAAAGCTTTGCATCCACGGTGGATACAATGGGCTACAACACTGACGTCGCCAGACGTCACTTACATCTTTGATGCCTCATTACAGACTCAAGAGTACTTGCAGTATGAATTCGTTCATCCGGCACCTCTGTCTTTGCGCCCGCTCGAAGAATACCATTGTGTCATATACACTGACCTGACGGGTCTGCGCAACCCGCAATTGGATCGAAGCACGCTTATTCAGCGGCTTGCGCAATTGTCGTAGGTACATTCGTAAATGGTGAATTCCAATCTGAGGCAGTGCATACGCAGTCGTTGGGTGATTGTACCGCGCAATTGGCGGAGCTCCGGGCTCTGGTGCTTGCACTGGAGTTTGCTGATCCCCGAGTCACTACTCTAATAGTGAGTGACTCCTTCTACTGTGTCCAGTCTTACAATGACAATTTACACTTCTGGTCTCAGAATGATTACCGCGACACTAAAGGTAGCACAATTAAGCATAAAACGCTTTGGGTTCGAGTGGCGGACTTTAAAGAACGTCTCCCTCTCGTAAGTGTTATTCACACTCTTGGTCACCAGCGGCTTGGTGTCCATGCTGTCGGCAACAGCTTAGCTGACGAGGCAGCGAAAACAGCAGTGGCTACATACTTAGTGGCAGCAGTTACAAGATCCAAAAGTAAGATTGATGATGACATCTTGGCAGCTATTGCTGCTACAGAGAAGGGAGGAGATTACCCGAAGGGTTTTCCCTCTCGGTATATTTATCATTTAAGTCCTGATAAAGTCCCGTTAGTGAGGATTAACGACGTTGGTGATAGAATAATTCCCAACGCGGACTGCAGACCAGCACTGATCTTGGCTGCACATGAGGGGTTGGCGTCAGCCCACGCCGGTGTGTCAGCTACAATATCTCTGCTACAACAACGTTACTGGTGGTTTGGTTTATATAAACAAGCGCGCGCTTATGTTCTTGATTGTGACATTTGCCAACAGATTAAACCTTCTACTGTTGCGCGCCCACCACAGACACAGCTGTACATCTCTAATAAGCCATTTGGTTGTGTTTATTTAGATCACTGCGGTCCTTTTTCTTCTGATACTGCGTACAAGTACATCTTGGTTGCAGTGGATTCGTGCACACGTTTTCTATGGGTATGGCCACAAAGGAGTGCTGACTCGCGGACTGTCATCAGGGATTTGCGTGTCTTTGTGGGAACTTTTGCGTGTGGTACCTTCCATTCTGATCAGGGCCCTGCGTTCGCCTCTAAGGCTTACAAGGAGGCTATGAAGAATTTGGGGGTCCTAGTCAAATTTTCGTCTCCCTACCGACCTGAGGGTAATAGTGTGGTGGAGCGAATGAACCGTGACTTAAAGCAATCATTGACAGCAAGTGTTTTAGGCACAGGCCGGAACTGGCTAGCCCATTTGTATAACGTCCAACGTGCACTAAATAATCTCCCTAGAAGGTCTCTGGGTGGGCGGACCCCGTACATGATGCTCTTCGGAATCAGAATGTTTGTTCCAGACCTTGATGGTCTAGACATTGCGGCGTCGACCGCACCCTTTGACGTAGATGATCACTGTGCTGTTTTGCAGACTCTACAAGAAGCCAGAGACTCTCTTTCGAAAGAACATTTGCCCTCCACGTCTGAAGCTGAGGTTCAGATTCCGGTAGTCGGCTGGCTACCCCGAGTTGGTGATCTGGTCCGTGAGAAGGTGGAGAACAAGAAGGAGTTCGGCCCCTCTTATCGTGCACCGGTTCCAGTGCTTGGGGTGCAGGGTACAAGAACAGTCATTTTACCTCCACTTCCTGGTCGCAAAGAAAACAGGTACATCTCTATTGACAATGTCAAACTTCAGCGAGTGGCCGATACTTCTTAGTATGACTCCGGCAGTTTCATGCCAGACAATGCAAAGAAATTCAATGATGGTTCCTGCTTCTACCACCTTGTCTGATGTTGCAATCGAGATGCATACAGTTACTGATCCCTTGCTGATACCACCGGCTGGTGGTTTGTCCGATGAGACTGAGTATGCTTATCCTACACGTGGACCTTCGCCTGTTTTACAATCTACAGCACTTGGCCAGTCCCGTTTTTCCTTTGACACTAACTCTTTGCCCTCAACTCCCCCATCAAACATTGCTGTTTTTGTGAGCTGCTTTAAGAGACATTTTTTGATAGCTCCTTGGACATACATCTGGTTGATGCTTTTTGGTATTTTTTTGTTTATGTCCATTGGATTTGTTGTAGTTTTCTTCCGTTTGGTGGATGGCCATTATCTCAAAGAGAGATCGACAATTAGACTTATCAATGGAACTTTGGCCCCCCACTCCTCATCCCACATCATGAAAAGGGACCAGACTTTTGTGAATATTACTGCCTGGCCCGTCATGGATGGAATCGCATGGGATGCAGTTAAATTTCAAATTCATGGGCCTACGGAGGTCATTAATGTGCCTAATGTATTTCGTGTTTCTATGGGTGATGTAGTTAAACAGAACATACGTTCTGATGATTGGGATGTACACGCCATTGAAGCACTGTTTTCAGATTTGAAATATTATGCCGCCTTTGATGCTGAGGATTTGTATGACAATGCGGCTAACTATGCGGAACAGTATTGTTTTCAACATTATGGCAATCACTTCTTGCATAAATCAAATTCGTTTAGAAATTTTGTAAATTTTACCCAGTGGGAACATTGTCCCACCCCCTTGTTTGGCAGTTCACACACATTAGTTGATAAGTTTACTTATTTTACTGATTTCAGTGTTTCAGCCCCGGCTTCCTTTTATTTTAAAGTTAAGCCTGAGTCTGCCTCCAAGGTTAGACTGACACACACCAAATTGCTATATTCTAAGTCCTTTATGGATGAGTTGTCAATCAAAGGTTATGATCTCTGGAAGGCTACTATTGATCTTAAGTCGGTTTGGGGTTCCAAACCGTGGGAGGTTCAGGGAACTGAAGCTTTACACCGTGCCTGTCTAGTACCGAATCATATGTTGTTTTTAAATGCAACCATCTTCCAAACCACCTGCTTCGGATTGGCCACTTCTAAAAAACTAAATTCGCCTTCTGTGCCGGATCTGGGTGCTTACCCAAATTAGAATAATCACACAGATCTGTCCCTTCCTGCTTTGCAGTTCTTGGTTTCCAATTCATCTTTCAATATTTCGAAATTTAATAGTGAGGGATGGTTAATTTGGCAAAGCAGTTCTGATACCTGTCAACGCCGTTTTCTAGGACTGAAACCGGGGTATACTCAAGATCGAGTGGACCCCCGGTTTGAGTCGTCACATACAGTAACTACATACTCTGTGGGGAAATTATGTCAATCCTGGCTGCGACATTCCACCTTGGCATCTGTCAAAGTTCATTTATCAAAGTTACATGACAAAATAGATTTGAATGATTTTGTTAAAGGTCCTGTGGGTGGCAGATCCAAGAGATGGGCGTATGCTATTTACAACGAAGTATGGAAACTGTCGCAAATTGAGGCAGCTTCAAGATTGAGAGCTATTGATCAGGCTAATATGGAAAAAGTATTAGCAGTTATTGATAACAGCATTAACACTCTTTCTTCTCGCATTTATACATTAGATAATATTGTATCTTCAATTGTTGATATTGTGCAGGATGATATGTCTGTGTTGTATCATGGTCAAAACCAGTTGCGTTCTGTTATGCAGTTTGCATGGACATTACAAACATTGAAGGCAGGGAAGGTCCCTTGGGACTATCTGAATACAACATCGTTATTTCTTCCCTTTAACCTTACTGACAAACAGCAGTTCATGTCCATGAAAGATGCTACATATTCCCTGCTCCATATTGAGAAATTGGAGCCGTTACCTTTTTCTGTTGCGGAAGTCGATTCCGCTGTGTGGCTCTTACACGGATTGATAAGTCTACCGTTTGCGCTTTTTAAGTTTACCTCTTGTATGAAACACTATGCTCTGGGAAGATATGAACAGCTGGGTACCGCTTTCATACATGAAGTCTGGTCCCTCCCCTTTACGTATAGATGTACAAGGGACGGTACTGAGGTTTATCTGAAGGGTGAAGAATGTACAACGTCACCTGATCATTCTGTTGTCTGTAGGCACATTCAATTACACGGTGCTTGTAATGTACACGCTCCGAATTTGGCCTGCGTCCTCAAAGGTATCCCGGTACCAGTGATTACGCCATCTTTCACGCTGCTTGCAAACGGTAGTTATTTAATTTTAAACAATGAAGCTTGCTGCGGGATGTTAGTAGGGATCCCGTATATAGTAACTGTAACACAGAGGGTTGTCTGCTGCAATAACGTCCTGTTTCCACCCCCGCATGGGAGGCTGGATGCTTCTATCTGGCCTTCAATTCCAACCTTGAAAGCAGAGTTCGACAAGATGAGCAGAATAAGAGCGCTATTGTCCCAAAAGGAGGTGCCATTGACTTCCTCCCGGGAAACATTTGTCCTTCACGTAGCAAATACGCGCACCGAGGTACAGGCGCTTTTGAATACTGACCTCCCCCTGCATTTTGGTGCTTTGATCCAAACAATTTTCAATGCCTCGTCCACGACTGGCCTGGCTCATTTTTTCAAACTTGTGGGCTCGGGCCTCGTGACCTCTTTCCAAACTATTTTTGGTGTGATTCCGGCATTTTTTCATTCTATTTTCTCCAGCGTCTTTGGAGGCGTCCCGTTAATTCTGGCTCTAGTGGCAGGTGTGCTACTTTTACTTTTCATCTTGCGGAATGGCTGCTCTTTCTGTGCCACACGACAGCCTGTCCCGTCTGCAGCTTCTTCGTGACAGGATGCTTGATTACTATGGTGTCCTGCCGTTGGCGACTTTGAGCCTGGCATATGGATTATCCTTCCGGTATTCCTACTTCACCTGCGTGCAACCTGTCTTCCACTGCCTAGATTGTCCCTCTGAATGGCCTATGGATTTGTGTTTAACCAACATGGTGTCTCCGGACCCGGATTTTGATCGACTGATGAGGCCCTTAGTGTCTCACGAGTCTGCCTGTTCTGGTGTTCGGATTATGGCCTGCGGTGCGGCACATGGTATCCTGGGTAATTGGGACATCGTGAGAGCGGCATATGACTTCTTGAATATGAGTTACCTGGAAGTACACGCTGGTTGCCCTCTGATGGTGCTAGAGGCTCCGCTGATAGAAGAACACGTATGTTCCTTTTCTTTACTTAACTGGATGGCTGAAACCTTCAGTGGCCGTGCCAATGATTTTCTGCTGGAAGCAGTGGCCACATATGCTGCATATACTTTTATGGATTGAGTGAACTTTCGTCCACAGTGTTTTCCTCACGTGTCTTGAACTGTCCCTGTACGTCTGCACTTCTGCCCGGTGAGGCGTTTTTTCATTTTTTTCACCTCCCACGTCACGTTTGAGTTTTTTTGTTTTTTCTCTCTATTTTTGATTTTTTTTCCTGTTCGAACTTTGCCTGAACTGACCAGTTCCTTTTTAAATTGGATACGCCTTGTTCTGCTCTGTCGCGCTTGAACTCTGCGTTCTCTCTTTTCTTGCATACTAAGTAGTGCTTCGATCAAGGGGGCATGTCGTAAGGACTCCCTTAATACGTACATACATTGTTAAGTTAGCATAACCACGTCAGAAGTTAGAAAGCCATCCTGCTGCCTTTGCACACGACACTGCGTTCACATGTTATTGCTTAAACGAACTGCTGACTCGAGTTTTGCCTCACACGAGAGCAATCTGTTGTTACTATCCCGAGCTCTGCGAAGCGACCTTGGTCTGCACACGATGTGACAAACAGTCTGAGTTGTTAGACAATGCATGTTTTCCACTCTAGGTTGATCGACCCACTATTTAGTCATAACACACGAGCAGCTGCACATACCTGAAAGTTGGTGCTTTTAATATCACGGACATCATGTTTATTATTCAGACCGAAGACGAGCCTTCCTGCGAGAAGACTCCTGATGCTCCTGTGATGTGATTTCACTAAGCTGATCTTTGAGGTATGGGGTCCCCTATTCAAGCCTAAGAGACCTTCTATTAGACTAATAATAATATTAGCTTCTTAGTAAAGGGAAAGTGGTAGTATCCACTGTCATTATAACATGATCACCCCTTTTATATTCTATGGAATTGTAACTATGTTGATGGTTTTGATTTTAATCATTTGTCTGCTTGTATTAGCCAAAGTACTGCATATTAGGACACGTGGTCTATAAAAATAAACTCTTTTTATTTTCACCGTGTCTCTGTTGATTCTTGTTGTGGACTGATGTGAGAATAATATACGTACAGGTATTTCCGATTCCCACCATTCCTGAGTATGTACTGAGTCGCGTGTTCTGGGTTGTCTTTTCATTGGGACCGCCGAGCTAAATCTCGGATAACGAATGGGACACTTATGCTAGCCGGATACTGGGTTCTGGGTTCTGAGGTGAGTTTCTGGTACACCACAACTCACTGAGGTCCTGGGGTTCTACGCATAGTTCTGTGTATAAGCAGAATCCCTGCAACACTCTCAAGTGAGGTTAGTCTCCTTTCCAGAGAGTAAAATAAAAAGTATTACACATCCGGCGGTGGATGTGTGTTTTATTAACCGTGAGGGGGTTTATTGCATAGTTTGGTTGAATTTTTGTCGAATCCCCTTTGAATGGCTTGGTGTGCGTATGTATTAAATGTGCCCGTCAATAGCTACCCATGTTTGTATAAATAAATGACAAGGGTGTCTACTTGGAGAGTACCCACCGCCTGGGGCGCCGGGAGTAGGCACGGTAGGGTGTCAGACACATCAGCGCTTCACTAACGGTGTAAATACATTCCACGTGGATTTATTGTATGAATAGTCGCCTTTTAATGAATATCACGCAAATCGTCATGGTGATAGGTACATACGGTTTGTCCAGCATGTCCTAGGTGTTTCTATAAATATAATTAAAAAAAAAATAATAAAAAACAAAGGCCGGCCCCGGGGGATGGGGTCCCTGGGATCCCTGGGGCCATAAGTGGCCTAAGGAGGGGGTTAACGCAGCCCCCTCCTAAAGAATGTTTTTTTAAAAGGCCATGACCCGGGGGTTGGGTCCCCAGGGCCAATTAAGGCCTTGGGAGGGGGGCCACGCGGCCCCCTTCCAAATTAATTTTTTTCAACAAACAAAATTAGGGTGCAGGCCCTGGGGGATGGGGTCCCTAGGGCCAATAAATTAGAAAAAGAAAGGGGGCCACACAGCCCTCCTTCTTTAAAAAAATTAAATAAATAAAAGACCGGCATCGCTCCGGAGGCCACGCCCCCTCCTTGCAGCACTCTGCAAATGCGCCCCCTGGCCAGTTATAAGTTGGGGAATTAATTTCCCTTCAATACTGAGGGTCCCTGAGGGCCAACTAGCCCAACAGGTACCTCCAGTACGCGTCAGGGAGCTGCGTTGCAGAAAGGTGTTCTGAGGCCACGCCCCTCTTTACACCTCTATGCAACGCAGCTCTGTGGCGCTTACTGGAGGTACTTAGTGGGTTAGTTTGACCCTAGGGACCCTTAGGATTCAAGGGGACTTAATCTCTCAACTTAGAACGGCTACAGGGCGCGTTTACACAGTGGTGAAGCGAGGGGACGGGGCTTGAGGTGACGTGTGCAAACATGCCCTGTGGCGCGTTTTAAGTTGGGGAAATAATTATCTTTCAATCCTGAGGGACCCTGGGGGCGAACTAGCCCACCAGGTGCTTCCAGTAAGTGCCACTGCTCTGTGTTGCAGGGAGGTGGTGCAGGCCGTGCCCCTTTTTACACCTCTCTGCAATGGCGCTTACTGGACGTACCTAGTGGGCTATTTTGCCCCTAGGGACCCTTAGGATTCAAGGGTACTTAATCTCTCAACTTAAAACGGCCACAGGGCGTGTTTACACAGTGGGGAAGGGAGGGGACGGGGCATGAGGTGGCGTGTGCAAACACGCCCTATGGCGCGTTTTAAGTTGGGGAAATAATTCCCCTTCAATCCTGAGGGCCCCTGGGGGCTAACTAGCCCACCAGGTGCTTCCAGTAAGCGCCACCGAGCTGCGTTGCAGAGAGGTGGTCCAGGCCGTGCCACTTTTTACACCTCTCTGCAACGCAGCTCTGTGGTGCTTACTGAAGGTACCTAGTGGGCTAGTTGGACCCTAGGGACCCTCAGGATTCAAATGAACTTAATCTCCCAACTAAAAACGGCCATAGGGCGTGTTTATACAGTGGTGAAGTGAGGGGACGGGGCCTGAGTTAACTTGTGCAAACACGCCCTGTGGCACGTTTTAAGTTGGGGAAATAATTCCCCTTCAATCCTGAGGGACCCTGGGGGCCAACTAGCCACCAGGTGCTTCCAGTAAGTGCCACTGCGCTGCATTGCAGAGAGATGGTCTAGGCCGTGCCCCTTTTTACATCTCTCTGCAATGCAGCTCTGTGGCGCTTATTGGAGGTACCTAGTGGTCTAGTTGGACCCTAGGGACCCTCAGGATTCAAGGGGACTTAATCGCCCAACTTAAAACGGCCACAGGGCGTGTTTACACAGTGGGGAAGGGAGGGGACGGGGCCTGAGGTGACGTGTGCAAACACACCCAGTGGTGCGTTTTAGGAGGTAGTTTTAATCCCCTGCCCTATTATATACTAGGGGCTTACAGAGGAGGTCATGCAATCACAGGGGGACCTCAATGCATAGTGTTCCCTAGTGCATGCAGGTGTTTTCACCGTATTCTGAGTGTCTTTTAACATAGCACTGGCTCTAGGACTAGTTAGTCAGACTCAGTTACCACCAGTATCCGTCTGAAAAAGCTGAGGGTACAGGATGATTTTGCAACAAGGCTTCTTTCTGCTCTTCTGTTTGTTCTTTCTGCATGTTATCCTTCTTCCTGCACTTTTCTTCGTCTTTGAGGACTTCTGTTGCTTCTTTCTGCATTTCTTTTTTTTCTTTCTGTGTGTTTTTCTTTCTTTCTTCACATGTCCTATCTCTGTAGGCATAGTTAGAAATTAGCATTTAAAAAACCTTTGAAATTCACTGAAAAAACCATAGGTTTCAGGCACGTTATAGTTAGGAATTAGCATTTAAAAAACCTTAAAAATTCACTGAAAAAACCATAGGTTTCAGGGGTGTTATAGTTAGCAGGACTTTTCACTCGTACAAAACCATTGAAATTCCTCCTTTATAGTTAGTTCAGCTAACTATAACTCACGCACCCGCAATGCACTGCTGATGACGTCACATATTACATCACTCATGACATGGTCAGTGACATCACTCATGACATCACTGATGACATCTCAAAACCTTACTGAAAAAATTGGAAAAACTATTACGCACAGAAATCACAAAATGGTGGGAGGCCAAGTCACTGCAGAAATACAGAGATGCTGGGTGAGTACCACGAGGCCTGAAGATTATGCTATCACCAAGTTTTGAAAACCCAAACCCGGATATGCTAAAGGAGTGGGCAGGGAGCAATCTCGAAGCATCAGTGCGTCTGGTAACCATTCTGGTCAAATACGCAGAAATCGATCGAGCAACTGTGATAACTGAAATAGACAAAGTGGACAAAGAACTAGAGGATTGTGAACAAAAAGAAGCAATAGCAAAAGGAAGAGTAGAAATCAACGCGCGCCTCAAAAAACATGAAGAAACCATACAAACCCATAAGATCTTTAAGTTTGCCAGAGATAAAGCAGACTGTGAGCAAATATTCACCTTCGCTAAAAAATATGATAAAATCAGACAACAAAGGCTCAACAAAATCACCCTACAAGCGCAACCACTGAACGCAGCCGGCGGAGAAGGAGACTCTTCATTGATATCTGACCTAAGCTCGGTTATAGAAAGTGGTACTGACTCAGAAGACGGTGGGGCCACAAGAGGAAGACTCAACAAAAGCGGAGCAAGTCTGGCACAAGAATTGGATTTTTTAGTGTTCGACAGAAGATAAACACTGAGGCCGAGACCACCGCGGAAGCAAGGAACAAACGCACCAGACGGAGAAGGGAAAGGAGAAAGCTCAGAAAAGCCCAAACAAGAAAACAGGAGAAGAGGCAACTGGAGGAGAAGGTAAACATGCTTTCTGACACCAAAACCATTATCAACATGAGCAATATATCCCTATCCAAGGCGGAAAAACAGTTACTGGCGCTCGGCCCAACTTACTGTTCTGAGAGCTCCTTCAACTCCTGCAACACACGCATTGATGTTTTCAGGTTCATCTGGAAACTAAAAATTATAAAATTCTTTAAACTGAAACAAAACAATGCGGCCTCTCAATCGAATCCTGTCTCCATCCCTGATAATGTGACCAACAGTACTAACACAGGGCTCTGTGTTTCGGGCATAGCACCCATACGCACCCTTACTGAGTTACAGGCGCCAGATGAAACAACCAACACACAGCAACTCTTACTAGATGTGGGCATTGACAATGCCACCAAAGTTACCAGCCCATTCAGACCCACCTCCACATTTACTCCGATGATGCCTAGAGATGCCATAGACATTTTCAGTGACGTCATCACGGATGAACTAAAGACATTGCATCTCAAAACTGCTAGGAACTACAGCAGACACCACTTACTGAAACACAAAAAATACCAAGACCTCATCACTAAACTACATAATGAAAAAGAGGTAATCATCAATAAGGCAGATAAGGGTGGTAACAACGTCCAATGGCCCCATGAACTATATGTGGAGGAAGCCAAGAGACACTTGACAGACAATAATTGCTACGGAACATCAAGTCACAAAGAGATCAACACCAGCTATAAAGAGCTCAAAAAACACCTAAATTCATTCAGGACGCAAGGTATCATCAATAAAGAGGAACGTGCATTTCTTAACATTGAATTCCCAATACTGCCTATACTGTACTTCCTACCGAAGGTGCATAAGAACACCAGCCCAGTACCAGGACGTCCAATAATATCAGCTATAAAAAACGTATGCGAAAATGTTTCTAAATATGTTGAGTTTTATCTTCAGGAACATGTGGTTTCCCTGCCATCCTACCTTAGAGACATGAGTGACTTTTTGCTGAAAATCAGAGAAATCAAGTGGCAGAACGATTATGTACTTATGTCTCTAGATATAACTTCATTATACACCAGTATACGCCACGCAGAAGGAATCAAAGCTTGTAAACACTTTTTAGACAAAAGACCGATCCACTGCTTCAAACACAATGCCATGCTATTGTTCCTCATTAAGTGGTGCTTAACACATAACTATTTTATGTTCAATAATGCTGTCTACCAACAACTCCGGGGAGTGGCCATGGGTGCTTGCTTCTCCCCCAGCTACGCATGTCTACATGTGGGCTGGTGGGAGGACTGGGTCCTCAGGGACACCCTCTCCGTGACTTGGAACAACAACAGCGTATCCTGGCTAAGATACATAGATGACATTTTTGTTATCTGGAGGGGGGATGTGGAAAGTGCTAAGGAATTCATCAATGTACTTAACCATAATCAGTTTAACCTTGAATTCAATGCTAGCATCAGTACCACCTCCATTGATTTTCTTGATGTGACTGTATACATTGCTAATAAGGAAACACATTTTAAACTGCACAGGAAAACCACAGCAGGGAATTCCACACTCCATGCCTCAAGCTTTCATCCACGTCACTTGATTGCCAGTATCCCCTACGGTGAGATGCTGCGCTTGCGCGGGATATGCAGCTCAGAGAATGACCTCAAAATGTCGCAGGAAGAGGCCTTTCAAAGGTTTAGAGCTAGGGGGTACACAAAAGCTTGCATCAAAAAAGCAATCAACAAAGCCAACAACATTCCCAGCGAAGAACTTCTCACAGGGGTACCTACGTCAGATCCCTGCACAGCCACCAGTGAACTTGCTGCACAGGAACACCCAGTAACCACAAGGTTAATCATTACCTATAACACGCAGGAAAGAGCTATAAGATCTGCCATTAACAAGCACTGGGGGATAATTAGATCAGATCCCACACTGGCCCCATGGTAGCCCAACGCCCCAACATCACGTACAGGCGTGTGGCCTCCATGCATGACGCCCTGGTAAAAAATAGCCCTGAAGTCATTGCTAAAATTAACTGGCTATCGAACATCAAAGGCTTTGCTAAATGTAATAGTTGCAGGGCTTGCAAATTTGGCATGAATAGAACACAGGTAAACTCAGAGTTCAGAAAACAGCCCCTTTTAATAAAACATAAACTCACCTGCAGAACAGAGTTTGCTATTTACCTGCTCGAATGTAAATGTGGCCTGCGACACATCGGAAGCACTAAGCTTCAAGCACATGCACGCATCCTGCAGCACATACGGGCCATTGTAAATAACGACCCAGCCTATCCTGTAGCCAGGCACTTCAGGAAAAAACATCAGAACAATCTTGATCATTTGCAATACTCTGTTATTGACTGCATACCGTTCTCCAAAAGAGGCGGTAACAGAGAAAAACTGCTAAGACAGCTTGAGAATAGATACTTCATTGAAGTCAATACCAAGGCACCGGCAGGGCTTACTGCCAGTGAGGAATTACACCACTTCCTATGAGACATCCTTGGTACCCTAGGCTAATCTAGTTGTTGATACACTGATTACTGGCCTCCTCCTCCCTTCTACTGATTTCTGTGTAAATACATATGCTGTACCTTACCGCTCTCTGTATTCTTCATTGTATGTATATGGATTTGTTCACTATTATGTATTCATCTTAGACACCTGTATATACACCCCCTGTGTACTACCAGCTATACCTCATTTTTGTACCATCTTACAATTTTATTTTGTTGTGTCTTGAATAGCCATTGCGCACTAGCGCTGTGATCTCTACTTTAACGCTATTCTGCTTGTTAGCATGGTAGACCTATTTCCATGCTTAACTAAGGGAGACCTATGTCGATTGCAATCACTTGTTAATGCTTCTAATTCCTTTGAGTTCATTGAGATATGTGACACAACCTTGGTCTCACGTGGGGTGAGCCTTATACCCCTTCCTTGGATACATAACGTTTTCTTTTTTTCTTTATTTCTAACATCCCCCGCTTTCTCTTTATATTTATTTTTTATTTATTATTTCTTGCTGGGTAAGGTTGTTTAACCGAAATTGTAATAGTAAAGACTGGCTTCATTTATCTATAACCCTGACTTTGTTCTACTTAGGGTTCGTTATCCTGACTTTTTAAATTTACATTCACTCATAAATTGAATCACACATAGAGCACCGGTGAACCTGCGCCCACAGTAACCAAGCGTCGGTTTTCTTTAAATGAGCACGTCAGGTTCCTGACTGTCGGCACCACGTTATTTAGCTTCTGGTAAAGTGCTACAAGCTTTCCCTTCACCTTCCCTCTCCCCTCTCTCTCTCTTTACTGCACATATTTAACACATACTGACTTATTTACTAATCACCATCTATGTGTTACATCACATTTGCCAAGCATTAAGTAGACGCTCTTTATTTTCTAAATAATTAATTAAAATTATTTTATTTTATAAATCCTTTTTGACCAGCGCTCGCTCACTATTTTTTGACAAGCGATTCCCCATACCTTGACACACACGCGCTATACTAAGATCTCCATCTATACTTAGCTTTGGCCATGTCAAATAGTACCCGTGTTTGCCTGTTACATATTACACTAATTACCTTAATAGACTGGCTCTCTTTTCATAGTGTAAAAGTTCTGAGCTTACCGCAACTGAGCATTATATTGGCAACTTTGCCTCTGGAGCTCCATAGTCCTTAGTCGCAGGCACACATCACACCTTGTTGCACTGCCATCAATCGTCCAACTGACACTAGTATTTCCTTTATCAGCCTCTAGTGCCACATGGCACAGTTAGTCTTTTTTCCATATCGCTTGATGAGTCACAATCCTGGACTTACTGTAATCTCTGACTGTAAAGCATTTCTTCTGCTGTAAAAACACACGGTCATGTTGCAAAACGTCTACTCACTGCATGAACATAGTAAAGTTACTATTCTTCTTATGTGTCACCATGTATGTGTATAAATATTACTCACTGCTATGCAGCCCAATGTGTGAACAAGGCCGCATGTCTGGCGGTCGAAACGCGTCACTTTTGGATATCTTTATGTTGGAATAAAGACACTTGATTCATCATCGCTTGTGGAGTCTGTGCCTTATTGTTGCGCCGGTGTTACTGGACCAGCCCTAGGATTTTCTTTGGATATATATATATATATATATATATATATATATATATATATGTATATATACATATATATATATAAAGATATATTTGCACGTATATATATATTTTTTTCAATTTAATTATAAAATTTGTTTTTAATTAATTACCCCCTACAACACATATTTGCCCATTTCTATCCCATAAACTATACTCCCCCAAAAATGTTAAATTACACATACCACCCCAATGCCCATTCCCACTAAAATCTTTAAAAAACCTTTGCACCCCAAAACTTTCCTCTACCCTAAAATTTCCCTCTGCACCCCAAAACCTAGACCCATCTGGAACCCTTAAAATACCCCCCGCACCCCAAAACCCTAACTCACCTTGACCCCTAAAAATACCCTTGCACCCCAAAACCTAAATGCACCCGGAACCCTAAAAATACCCCAGCACCCCAAAACCTAAACACACCCTGAACCCTAAAAATTCCCTCTGTACCCCAAAACCCTAACTCACCCTGACCCCTAAAAATACCCCAGCACCCCAAAACCTAAACGCACCCTGAACCCTAAAAATACCCCAGCCCCCAAAACCTAAACTCACCCTGAACCCTAAAAATACCCCCTGCACCCCAAAACCCTTACTCACCCTGACCCCTAAAAATACCCCAGCACCCCTAAACATAAACGCACCCTGAACCCTGAAAATACCCCAGCACCCCAAAACCTAAACTCACCCTGAACCCTAAAAATACCCCAGCACCCCTAAACGTAAATGCACCCTTAACCCTGAAACTACCCCAGCACCCCAAAACCTAAATGCACCCGGAACCCTAAAAATACCCCAGCACCCCAAAACCTAAACACACCCTGAACCCTAAAAATTCCCTCTGTACCCCAAAACCCTAACTCACCCTGACCCCTAAAAATACCCCAGCACCCCAAAACCTAAACGCACCCTGAACCCTAAAAATACCCCAGCCCCCAAAACCTAAACTCACCCTGAACCCTAAAAATACCCCCTGCACCCCAAAACCCTTACTCACCCTGACCCCTAAAAATACCCCAGCACCCCTAAACATAAACGCACCCTGAACCCTGAAAATACCCCAGCACCCCAAAACCTAAACTCACCCTGAACCCTAAAAATACCCCAGCACCCCTAAACGTAAATGCACCCTTAACCCTGAAACTACCCCAGCACCCCAAAACCTAAACACACCCTGAACCCTAAAAATTTCTTCTGCACCCCATAACCCTAACTCACCCTGACCCCTAAAAATACCCCAGCACCCCAAACCTAAACGCACCCTGAACCCTAAAAATACCCCAGCACCCCAAAACTTAAACTCACCCTGAACCCTAAAAATACCCCCTGCACCCCAAAACCCTAACTCACCCTGAGCTTTAAAAATACCCCAGCACCCCTAAACCTAAATGCACCCTGAACCATAAAAATACCCCAGCACCCCAAAACCTAAACTCACCCTGAACCCTAAAAATACCCCCTGCACCCCAAAACCCTAACTCACCCTGACCCCTAAAAATACCCCAGCACCTCTAAACATAAACGCACCCTGAACCCTGAAAATACCCCAGCACCCCAAAACCTAAACTCACACTGAACCCTAAAAATACCCCAGCACCCCGAAACGTAAATGCACCCTTAACCCTGAAACTACCCCAGCACCCCAAAACCTAAACACACCCTGAACCCATACCTTTTGCACCCCAAAACCCTAACTCACCCTGACCCCTAAAAATACCCCAGCACCCCAAACCTAAACGCACCCTGAACCCTAAAAATACCCCAGCACCCCAAAACCTAAACTCACCCTGAACCCTAAAAATACCCCCTGCACCCCAAAACCCTAACTAACCCTGACCCTTAAAAATACCACAGCACCCCTAAACCTAAACGCACCCTGAAAATACCCCAGCACCCCAAAACCTAAACTCAACCTGAACCCTAAAAATACCACCTGCACGCCAAAACCTAAACACACCCTGAACCCTAAAAATTCCCCCTGCACCCCAAAACCCTAACTCACACTGACCCCTAAAAATACCCCAGCACCCCAAAACCCAAACGCAACCCTGAACCCTAAAAATACCCCAGCACCCCAAAACCTAAACACACCCTGAACCCTAAAAATACCCTCTGCACCCCAAAACCTTAACTCACCTTGACCCCTAAAAATACCCCAGCACCCCTAAACCTAAACGCACCCTGAACCCCAAAAATACCACCTGCACCCCAAAACCTAAACTCACCCTGAACCCTAAAAATACCCCCTGCACCCCAAAACCCTAACTCACACTGACCCCTAAAAATACCCAAGCACCCCAAAACCTAAACGCACCCTGAACCCTAAAAATACCCCAGCACCCCAAAACCTAAACGCACCCTGAACCCTAAAAATACCCCCTGCACCTCAAAACCCTAACTCACCTTGACCTCTAAAAATACCCCTGCACCCTAAAACCTAAACGCACCCTGAACCCTAAAAATACCCTCTGCACCCCAAAACCTTAACTCACCTTGACCCCTAAAAATACCCCAGCACACCTAAACCTAAACTCACCCTGAACCCTAAAAATACCCCCTGCACCACAAAACCCTAACTTACCCTGACCCCTAAAAATACCCCAGCACCCCTAAACCTAAATGCACCCTGAAGCCTAAAAATACTTCATGCACCCCAAAACCCAAACTCACCCTGACCCCTAAAAATACCCCAGCACCCCAAAATACAAAAATACACTTTACACTATAATTTCCCCAGAACCCCAAAACGAAAACCCCTATACCAGTGGTTCCCAATCTGTGTGCTGCGGCACCCCAGTGCGCCATGAAATCCAGCTAGGGGCGCTGCGCAACAAGCACACAGTTTCGGAACCACACATTCCTGGTCCCAATGCTTCTGCATTTTATAATAAATTGCAGTTCCAGTTGAGAGTCTACACGTAGTTTCTCATAAAATTCTTGGCGTATGCTGCCATCTAGTGGTTGCTTTCCAAATAAATCTAGCAGTGAATCGGCCATAAACATGGCAGAAGGCAAGAAGTGGGCCCAAGTTCTTGCGTCTGAAGGAGTGAAAGCGTAACAACAGATAGACAGCTGCTGGTAAGTTTTGTAGTTCATAAGGGCATCATCACCTGTCCAACCAGTCCTTCTTACCAAGGCTCTTTTATTGATGAGCGATTCCCCGCCTATTATTCTGGGCTAGGTTGTTCAGAGAGCTCAAACCCCAACTGCCTCCGCTGGACTCTTTACATGCACCAAATCATTTTTAACCGGAGTTGGACTCTTAGTATAGCAGGCTCCTTCTTCCCCAGGGGCGGTTATTTATAAAGTCCAGCTCAAAGTCACTTCACGATTTTCCAATATTTAATTAGCAAAATATTGTCACAGGCGCTAATATCCAGAGCAGATATCATTCCCCCCCCCTGCAAAATAAATCCACACGTTTCATGTTTCACTTTTTTGACCAGATGAGAGTGGCGCCCTGATGATCAATTGATGTCTTTTTTGTGCCTTTAACAGACCCTGCCAGGGGCATATTATCAAGACAGGTGATAAAATCATCACCGCATTAGCGGCAGAAAACTGCCGCTTAAACGGCGATAATGGGCTTGATAATATGCTCTATGGAATTTCAATTGAAGCTCAGGTTAGATGTTCTTCACATCTAACATGGGCTTCAATTGGAATTCCATAGAGCATATTATCAAGCCCATTATCGCTGTTTTAGTGGCAGTTTTCTGCCGCTAAAGCGGTGATAATTTTATCGCCTGGCTTGATAATATGCCCCAATGCGCGGCTTGGTTCTGTGACTCGCACAAGATCAAGACTTTCAAATGAGCCGCACACTTCTAAGCCTCTGGGCGACCGCTTTCGAGCTTATCACTCCTGACCTTGCAGGATCCTCCCATTTTGTCCCTCTTCCTATCTTAATCCGCAGAGCCCTAGAAGCATCCTTTGAAACCAAGTCAATGCACAAACAGATTCTAGTAAGTCTAGCCCTAACACCCCATTTCTTACTTTTAATTCCAACATTTGCACCCCATGTTACCCGTTATCCTCCTATTTATGACACCACTATGTAGGCATAGAGAGCTGATATTATGGATGCCATTATCATTCCCCCCTTCTGAGGGCAAACCCCAATGCGCTATGGGGGATATTACCAAGGGCCGGCGATACAATTATCGCCGCTTTAGCATCCGATTTTTGGGTGCAAAGCGGCGATAATTATATCGCATTATTTGCAAGGACACGCTCCCGTTTTTCACACGCCTCGCCTCGCATCGATAATGAGATGCAAAGTAGGCTTGGCTGTGAAAACAACATGGGAAAAAATCGTGAAGGCAGCTTCGCGATATTAACAACGAGGTGTAGCAATAATTTAAATCGCACTAACTCTGCCTTAACTCAGGAATTTAACATCTGTTAAATTCCTGACTAAGCCATACCTAACATGGGAGGTGGATTGTGGGGCTAAGGCCACAGGGCCTATCATCAAGCTTATCGCCGTTTTCCATGGAAAATCGCTGGAAAACCAGCAATGTTCCATGGAAAACCCCGCTGTCACTGGAATATTTATCGCCATAGCGCTAAGCGTTGATAATACAGCGCTAGCTTGGCGATATATTCCAGCGATAGCTGGCTATAATTAAAAGCGTGCTAAGCGCGCTCAGCGATAATTATTGCTGGGGCTTGATAATATGCCCCTATGTTTCTTGATATACGTTTCACGTTTCTTTCCTCACCACTGTCTTACATATATTGCGCTCTTCCATTGTTTGCATCTAGAGTGTTTTCATCCCCTGCTCTTAGCCAATTGTGCCTCAGCAGTGTGAAAATATACCTTGAACATTGAATAATGCATCTAGTTTTCGATTTTCATCATATAGTACAATGTATTACTTAATTCTTAAACATGTAAGTCTTTCTAGTTGACACCTTAATTGTGCTTCGCTGCATATTTTTTTTTTGTAAATCCAAATTTAATAAAAAAGTGACTACATTATTTGACAAGAAAGACGTTTCTAGTGGTGGTGGTTTTCAAAATATGACCACATTTCGGTTTTTTTCAATGTGTGTAGTGTGAGAACAAACTCAAACAAAAAATATGTCCATCTCGACGAGTTAATCAGATCATGCTTTCCCTCTTAATTTGCTGTCTTGCGAGAGATAGGAGGCTAAGTTTGACACAAACCGGTGCATATTCCGTATGGTCATGGGTGACGTTTATTTTACTGTGCCAAATGAGCCATGGACTGAGCCACATTTGGAGGTCCTACTTAGATGGAGCATGTTTTGCACATAATAATTTCCAAAATAGCTTTTTGTTGGCACGCTTTGATTTATGAATTTGTAGTTCGTAGAACTGTCAAGTGCGACTCAATTTATTTTATGCCAATGTTCGACTCTTTATAAAAATTAAATGTTTGTTCAAAGCTTTGAACAATTGTATGCTCATCAGTATCTGATAAGTTTACAAAACAGTGATGGATGCAACCTTGAATCAATCTCAGCCACTGGCAATCACTTGGCCACATACCACACCATCGCTGTTTTGCACACCCTACAACCTCTGTTAGGACACAGCTACATGCAAATCAATCTTGACTCTACTCCAATAGGAACAGTCCAGCCCGAACTGTCAAGCCAGGTCCTTCTTGACCAGGAACACAAGCAACCCAGGACAGGCTTTGCTCTAGTTATAGGCTCAACAGCCAGGCCAGCTTGGTTCCAGTGACACAGTGTGCACAGGCCCACTTCTGGGCATACCCGTCCCACTTAGAGTGACACTAAGTATACAAAACAGTGATGGATGTAATGCTAGAATTAATCTCAACCACTGTAATCATTCGGGCCCCATCCCAATCCATTCTTATTTTGCACACCTTCCCACCTCTGTTAGGACCCAGCCGTATGCAAATCAATTTTGACTCTGCTCAAGCTCTACCAGGCAGATGTGCCCATAACTAGGGCGAAACAGTCCTGGGTTGTTTGTGTTAGGGTTCAGGGAAGACCTCGCTTAGCAGTTCGGGCTGGACTGTTCCCATGAGATACAGGGTCAAGGCTGATTTGCATATGGCTGGGCCCATGCTGAGGTAGCATTATGAGCAAAACAATGATGGGTTGAGGGGCTACCCTGATCTATGGTCAGTGGTTAGATTTATTGCAAGCAGCCTCCCATCACCTTTTGTGTGTTTCATGAACTGTATCTGTTGTCTCCAGCTGCACAGAGAAAAGTGACTGAGTGGAATAAAAAAAAACTCTTTGGGAAAGCAGGCAAGAAGAATGTGCTGTGCTAAACAGCCCTGACAATTTCTCCACTATTAATATTACAGTCCAAACAAGAAGCACTAAGAGCATTGGAGCTTTTGGAAAGAATTACAGTATCCATCTAAGGACCAGTTTTAATGTTAAGGGGTGTTTTAAATAAGGGTTGTGTGGGCGCTCACCCGCTGCAGCATAATTTTGCCGGGAGCCCAATGGTTTCATAAAGAAGCTTGACTGCCTCAGCAAAACTTTAGTAAATTACCCGATGAATAGTGCAGGAAGTCGTCATGTGATGCTTCACAATGGAAAGAGCAGTGCAAATGCCTTTAGGTTGGTTGGTGCTAAACCACTGCTAACCTAAGCATGCTTGCAAGTAGAAATGTGTACCGGAAGGTGTACATGGGGAACAAGGGGCATAGTTACAATAAAGTTGTGAAGCGTGTCCTTAAGTCAAGAAGGCTAACGACACGCTTCATCACTTTAAAAACGCAGGACTGCACCATATTTAGTAGAATGTGGTGCATATATGGTGCAGCCCTGCATTTCCCCCTGGCCTGGTGTTAACTTTAGCTGCTTAGCGCCAATGCAGGCACCCTTGCACCGTAGTGCAAGGGTGCCTGTGTTGAGGGGAAGATTGATTATGTCCGGGAAGGTTTTTCGTGTCAGTCTCATTGCATCTAATCCCGCACAATTCTCCAAAATCACATGTAGTTTATGTTCACCTCCTGTTTTTGGAAAAAGGACATAACCAGAATATTGAAAATGGGACAACAGAAGCACAGAGCATCACTTTCTTGGTGGTTTCCTGTCCACACTCCTGCCTGAGCCTGGCTGAGACATCAGCACTGTGTCGGGATTACTTCCCACAGTGTGCACCGGGGCTGCAATCCAACATGGGATGTTAAAATACCACTCCTGCTTCCCACAGAGTGGGTCACTTTGTTGGCGGTTTCTGTCCGCACTCCTGCCTGAGCCTTGCTAAGACATAAGCACTGGGGTGGAACAACATCCCCCACTGTGCAGCAGGGCCACAATCCAGCACGGTATGAGTAAATCTCTCTCCAGCCTCCCAGGATGCACTGGGCCAAGATGGGCCATCTTTGCCTGTCATCGCCTGAAAGAGGCTAGGCTGAGCTACCCCTCTTGGTTCCCATGTTTCCGTCTTTATTGCTCCATCCTGGTGAAATTGTGCTGCACAAAGGAACTGTGGAGTATCTTATCAAGCACGGCGTTAAAATTATCGCCGCTTTAGTGGCAGAAAACTGCCGCTAAAGCGGCGATAATGGGCTTGATAATATGTCGCAGAGAATTCCAATAGAAGCCCATGTTGACACCAGAACATGGGCTTCTATGGGAATTCTCACGGGCATATTATCAAGCCCATTACCGCCGCTTTTTTGGCAGTTTTCTGATTTTAACGCCGTTTCTTGATAATATGCCCCTGTGTTCTCTGATTTACTCCGATTGCTCTCCCTAAAAGGCCTGCCTCCCAGTCTACCTTAGGACAATGGGCAAGTGTAAAGCTCCACCTATGGCTTAGGGGCCTTCTCAAGCACTACTATTGACAGCTTCCTGGTTCGTGCAGTAGATGTCATTGCTAAGGAGATTCAATGGGCTGAAAGAAGACTTTCTCTCACAGCCAAAGATGTAGTTCCCTTGCATTCACAATCCTCTTCCACACCCTCATCCCTACCACCTTCCCCAGCAGACCGCCTCATTGACAGTCTTGTGGACGCCCATCCTATTCAAATGATTGCTGGCACCTCTACTATAGGCATTAAGGATGCTGTTTATAAAGGCGACAGGCCAAGTGGAGAGTGCGCTAAAACCTGCACAGTCCTAAATCTGGTCCCGTGGTCAAACTAGAAAGGGGGCATCAAAGCCTAACGGGGGTAATATTAATCCGCCTTGGTCAAACGCAAAACAGCAGTCTAGGGCACCTACCTCCTTGAAATCTGACAGAACCGCCTGGGATATTATTAGTGGACCATTGAGTGAGCTACTCGAGCTCAAACTCTGCCCTCTATATGATCGGCTTACTGCTATTGAGGATATTTTGGGCAGAATTAGCAAGTATAGAGAGGGTTTTTTTCCTGGCATATCCAAGGATGGGCATAGTATGGGCACCAGATCAGTAACACACGCATCTTTGGTTGAAGCTTCAACTGGGATCAGCTCTGATGAAAATCACAATAGGGAAAAAATAAAGATCTGAGGGGCATATTAACAAGCGGAAGCGATAATTATCGCTGGCCGCTCTTAGCGAGAAAAATGTTATCGCTGGCTATCGCATGAAATTATCGCCATGCTAGCATTGTATTAACAACGCATAGCACAATGGCGATAATTTCCCAGCGATAGCGATGTTTTCCATGGAACATCGCTCGTTTTCCAGCGATGTTCCATGGAAAACGGTGATAACCTTGCTGATACGACCCTGTGGTCGTATCAGTATAATCTATCCCCAATGGTAAGTATAGCACAGTCTGCATTTTAGCAGAAGTTCGTTTTTGGAGAAAACAGCTGTTTTCTCCAAAAACTAACATCTGCTAAAATGCGAGGGCAGCCTTGTAAATATCGCGATGTGTACATCAGCGATATTTACAAGGTTGTACTGCCCAGTGACGCCCACTTTGCATCTCATTAGAGATGCAAAGGGAGGCGTCAGATAAAAGGGTGCTAACATGTGCTAATGCATGTTATCACCCTCTTATAAATAGGACAATATTTTTATCTCCGCTTTTTTGGCTTTAAAAGCCAAAAAAGCGGAGATATGGCCCTTGTAAATATGCCCCTGAGTGTCTGTTTTTCCTAATGCCGCACTTGTGCACAATAGTAACAGCCTTTCTAATCATGAGAGATTTAGAAAAATGAGTTCATCACTTGCTGTGGCTGCGGACCACGCTTGTGGAGAATCTCTCCCCATGATAGATTTACCCCCCGCTTTTTGCCCTTTCGTGGCAATTTTAGCCAATGTTCCAAGTCTGGCCCATGGAATCACAGAGTATACCTGTAAATTAAAAAACAAAGTGGCACACTGGATTTATAGGAATATGGGAAGTGGTTGCAACCTTCACTAGGAAATTATTTTTGTATGGAGAGTTGGGGGAATAAGGCCGCTACCCAGTTAATCACAAGAGAATTGCATTTTCATAAATTTTCATAGGCCTTCAGTAGCAGTAGAAGTTCTTCGTTAAGTTAGTACTGGCACAGCCCAGCACAGGGAAAACAATTGTTGCACCACTGGGGAATTCTTATAAACACATAGCCCCTAAAATAGGAACCACAGTATTGCTTCCAACACACAGACTAGCCCCTGTATGGGAACATGTTTATGGTTCTCTCTGGCCTGGAGGACAGCGATTGACAAGTGGAGAGGAAGTGTGACTTTGCTAAGGTCTCGGATAGTAGGGGACCTGTACGTCCATTTAAAACTCTCCCTAGCATTAACCTACCCTTTGTCCATCAGCATTCTTTGAAACTACGTATGAGCCACTTGACACGGAAGACATTGAAATTACAACAGAGGAGGACGAATCATGAGCTATCCCTCAGTTTGAGCTTGCTCCACTAAAAGTACTCCCTATTGAATTGGGTGTTAGGGCCTCTAAATGCCATACAAAATCAGATTCCAAGGGGGATGTATGACGTAACAACGTGTGTGTTTACAACGCGTGCAGTTACATCACGGTTTTTACAACAAACGCGATGTAACCACGCGATGCCATTACAACGCAAGTCTTTACATCGACTTGAGCTAGATGGCATGCTAACATTAGAAAAGCGTAATTTACTATTCCATCTCCAGTCCACTTAACAGTAGGGAAGGTGTTGGGATAGTAAACTACACTATTTGTAATGTTAGCACGCCATCTAGCGCAAGTCGATGTAAAGACTTGCGTTGTAATGCGATGTAACTGCACGCGTTGTCAAAGTTTCGTTGTAAAGGTTGTTTCCCTTTCAAGGGGTATATAATTTAATAATCTTTTGTCTAAAATTTGGATTGATTATGTTTTCGTTGACTTAAGATTGTGGTCCCAAGTTGTCGATACTTTAGTTCGCGAAAGAGTGGAGAGTGACCTCAAGCCTTTTTTGCCTCACATTGCTTGCATTGCTTTATATGCATTTAGTTGACCCTTCAACTCTAATAAGCACTAGTGATGTTATACATGTGCCTGATAGGCGCCACCTTAAATGGCACCAGGTTGCCACAAAACCAGAAATTCTCTCAAACATTAGGAAAAATGTGATGGTGACATTGACCATGATTTCAGAAAGCAATGGAAAGGAGGGTGACATTATTGATTTTAGTGAGCTGCACAAAGTATTCTTCCAGGATACAGCAGCTTATTTTTTAATTTCCCCTACAACTATGAAGAGGCCCCCCTCAAAAAACAATAGATGGTTTAACAGGGAGTGCCGGTATCTAAGGGATACACTGGCCAGGTCTATTAGGATGAAAAACCCATCTATGAGTTTAACTACCAGAAAGGAATATAAGCGTAATATGCTAAAGACTAAAAAGGAGTAGGATAATAATAGATGGCGGGAATTAGCACGTGTGCTTATCCAGAGACTATTCGCACTTCTGGAAGATGGTCACCAGAAGAGTGAATTTTATGGGGTTTGAACTGCAAAGTCACGTTCAGTCTTCAGAATGGCTCACTCACTTTCAATCCTATATTATGAGGAGTAGTTGCCACATCTGAGGGTGCCCTGATGTATAGCAGCCTCCAGAATTTTATCACCCCGCCATCCACTAAAGAGGATGTAATCAACTCTTTGTCCACCTTTGCGAGAGGTAGGGCTCCGCTCTTAGACGATCTACCAGTAGACATCTTTGTACACAACATAGACGCCTGGGCTGACTACACATTAGCTCTATCAAATGCGATTGCGTTGGGTGCTCCCATTCATGAATCGTGGCAAGGAGCTGAGGTTATACTGGTATACAAAAAGAAAACCCCAAGTGGTCTGCAAAAACGTTTTTAATAGATTTGGTGTCTTTTCTCAGGACCAATGCCTAGAAATAAACATAGCAATTAATATGACATCTTTGAAACATATGCAGACTGTTGGTGCCATTCTAAATGAACATCGAGCCTCCTTACAAAGCCAATAGCTCCAGCTCCACAGGTCTATGAGGCCAAGGCCCTTGGTGCTGTGCTATATGGTGCTGAGTTGTGGGGTTTTAGTGATGCCTCCGTTTTGGAGCGTTCACAGAACAGATTTTTAAGATCATTAGCCTCGCTTTGACCTAGCACGCTGTTGTATCCTTTATTTTTGGATGTGGGTGTTAAAAAAGTAGCCCTTAAGGCATCTTTATGCCCTTTGTTATTTCTGGCGAAGAATATGAGCTACCCAAGAGTTGGCCTACTATGCCGCTGTCCTACAAGATATCATCATGATAGATAGATTCAAAAAAATCCCTTGACTGAGCTAGATTAAAAAATTGCTGCACTTTTTAGACCTTAGTGATTTTTGGCACTATCCCACTGTAGCCCAAATTCCCTCTAATGGTGTATTAAAAAAACAGTACTGGGCACTTGCACTATGTAGGGAGGAGCAAAAAGTAGCAGGCACGACAGTACCACTAGAAAATTATGGGGCATATTAACAACGGCCAGTGATAATTATCGCTGGCCGTGCTTAGCGATAATTATATTATTGAAGGCTATCTCTGGTATTTATCGCTCTGGTAGCGCGTTATTAACAACAGGTAACATTGTTGGTTTTCCTGAATTCCTAACGCCCATCTTTGCATCTCAAATGCGATGCAAAGTGGGCGTAGGAATTCAGGCGCTAAGGCAAGGTTTCACGCGATAGTGTGACCTTGCTAATTCAGCGATAATTTTATATCGCCGCCTTGTAGATATGCCCCTTCACAAGTCTTTAACGGGATAAAAGATCACGGGCATATTATCAAGAACGGCGTTAAAATTATCGCCGCTTTAGCTGCAGTTCATGATAATATGCCCCCACATGCCTTTATATCCCTCAGCTTGTTCAGAGATAGCATAAATATAACTTTTCGCGCACCCGTTCGCTGGAAATAACCCACCAATCCGTGTACCTGAACATCACCGCGTGCGCGTCGTTCAGTAGCATTTATTTATTGGATATCGTTCGTCATCAATGGCTTCTAATCTGTTCCCTGATTCATTTTTCGTGAAAGCTTTTTGGGGGTACTGTTTCAGAGTAGTTATGCGGTGGGGTGTATGATTATCAAATGAGTGTGCCATGTATTATGGCAGCAAATGTTCATGTTGCATGGAGGCACGTTCTTTGTTTAGTACAAATAATGACAGCCCACCACGGCGCCTCACAGCAGCCAGTATTCAAAACAAAATGTGGAAATCAGATAATGGCTGTGCTGGGAATACTCTCGGCTGATGAATATGGTGGTTAGAGAAGCTTCCTGCTGAGGTATTATGGGATGGAACGTTGCTGTCAAAGCCACAGTGTCATGTTCAGCAGCGGTCATTAATCAATGTCGCGTGTACAATTAATTAATAAATGGCTCCGTAAAATGGGATGAATTTGCATCATCTACGATTTTTCTTTCTCTGATTTTTTTTTGTTTTTCTTTGCTTTCCCGCTCAAGATGTGAAGAGAGGATTTTGATGATGAAACAAAGCAAATTCACAAAATTATTCCGTTGTTATTATGACCTAAGGCTGTGTCAAATTAAACATCTCGCAGTCACATTAGTTTTAATGGTTCCAGCGCAGTAATGCATCAAGAATGCATGTTTAATGAAGCTGAATAAAGAGGCCCAAATGATGGCTGCAAATGGCTTGTGTAAAGCTCGATTCCCAGGCTGAATATGTGCCCCAACAGAGAGTTTGTGGCATCATTAAAGTCCTGTTTGAGAGCGCACTACAGGCATGATTCAACGAGTTTTTCCTGCATAGACGTGAAACTTACCTGACCTACGAATTCACTTTAGCAAACAATCTGGCGGACTGTCCATTAGAGTGAATCGATTTTTGCCCAGCAGGTAATATTTATTGCTATATTACTTTGTATACTATATTATCAAAGGCTCTGTAAATGTCCTACTAAGGTCACTGTGTTGAACTTCTTTCTATGGGACATTAAGTTGTATCCCCAGCCAACTGACTGTCCAGAAAAGTTGTCCAACAAAAGTTGATCAAAACCCTCAAGCCCTTAAATGTGGGGTTTTCAGTGGGATTTTCAGGTAGTTTCCTATTCCAGAAGCATTCTCTTGAGAAGAGCAGTGGGGTTCAGTAGAATGGCTTTCAACGCTGGAGAAAAAGGATTTCCTACCTTCGGAGAACACAAAATGGGTCGAGAGTTTTCTAGGGTACGAGGACAGGGAGTATACCTGAAAACCAATAATTGTCATTCATTTTTGGATATACTGTCTTCATGGTTCTGAGAACCCTAATTTAGGGGTCCCAGGTCACTGTAGGTTTATTGAGTTTTAAGTGTACCTATTCGAGTTATTTTCCACTGACGTCCTGGGGCCACCTTACTCTACTGTACCCCAACTCGATAATCAAGTATTCCTCTTCATTACTCTTCTCTCTCAAGGTAGTGAATCAGAGTAGTCCAAGGTTTCTCAAGGAGGTGGTGCTGGCTAGAAGCTCAGAGCACTGTAAAGCAGCCAATGTCCCTTAATAAAACAACGAGCAGTCAGAGCTTTAGGGCCATATTATCAAGCACGGCGTTAACATTATCGCCGCTTTAGCTGCAGAAAACTGCCGCTAAAGCGGCGATAATGGGCTTGATGATATGCCGCAGAGAATTCCCATAGAATCCCATGTTCACCCCAGAACATGGGCTTCTATGGGAATTCTCAAGGGCATATTATCAAGCCCATTATCGCCGCTTTAGCGGCAGTTTTCTGCCGCGAAAGCAGCGATAATGTTAACGCCGTTTCTTGATAATATGCTCCTTAATTTTATAAAATGAAAGCACATTTTGTGCAAACTTCGGTACAACAAGTAAAATGAAGATGACTAGAGAATTCCAGATGTCTCAAGTCCCTAATTAGCCACAGGAATTTCCCAACGTGTCAGTATAGTGTTCAGGAGCCAAGCACTACACTCCGTTTGGTATGGTATAGGACTATCACTGGATATAGGATATGTTAGCACATTATTGGTTGTTTCATCATTTTACTTAATATATGTTTTTAATGCTGTAGCCAGTGGTATAGGAAGGGGGGTGCGGTGGGTGTGGGCTGCCCCGAGTGCCATCACTGAGGGGGGTGACAAAATGGCAAAATATGTGTTTTTAAAATAAAAAATGAATATGGGGCTCACAACCATTTTTTAAAAAAAAATAACCGGGTACCACCAGACCTTGCTACACCACTGGCTGTAGCTATGCCCTTTGTACTGCACAAGCCACTTTACTTTTCGACAACAGTTCCAGATGTAGGGTCTCATTTATGAGGTTTTGATGTAGGGCAGCACTGCAAGGGCAGGAATGTGCTCTATCTATGAGATACGAT
Organism: Triturus cristatus; assembly: GCF_964204655.1. Classification (NCBI taxonomy): domain Eukaryota; kingdom Metazoa; phylum Chordata; class Amphibia; order Caudata; family Salamandridae; genus Triturus; species Triturus cristatus. Next base: position 371,931,364 of record NC_140582.1, on the reverse strand, counting down.
GCATTCCTGTCCGTTTGCCTGCGCTGGCGCACAATGGACGGCCGTGTGCCAGTTCAGGCATCCTTGCACCATGGTGCAAGGGTGCCTGCATTGTGGGGCTGATTGATTTTCTGCAGGGAGGGACACCTTCCTGCACAAAATCAATCAATTCATGTGATTTCCTCTTTCTATGTGTGCTGCAGAATGCAGAACACATAGAAAAAAAAAAACGAGGAGAAATGAAAACATTTCTCCTCATTGTGCCTTCCTAACAGCACCTAGGGTAGCGTTAGATTCTGAAACATTCACAGGTTTACGATTTCTTGTAAATCTGGGAATGCTTCAGATTTCATGGGTGTTGCGTGGGAGCACCCACATCAGCACCCATGGAACGCCCCTTCAGCGTGAAAAGGGCACATATTTACAAGGTTATGAAAAGCCACGTAAAGTGGCTTTACGCGGCCTTGTAAATATGCCGGGGCACTGGAGCATCAGAAAAGTGACGTTCCGGTGGCGCAAAAGTGCCAGAAGGGGCCTCATAACTGAGGCCCCACACGTTTCATATGATGTGGGAGATATATGTTAACATCTTTTGGTCCATGCATTTTAAGAGATTGTACTGAAGAGCTTATTGAAATAACAGATAGTATGCATCAATATACTTAAGAAAGCTGATTGGACTTATGGGGTTGGTCCGTTCTACCTGCATCTAAATTTGACTATTGCACTCTTTCATGAAATTGCATTTGAATTTCTGTAATTTTATCTCTATGCCTATAAATCGAATTTCTATCTCGATCTGTGAATATTTTGCCCCCTTTTGCTCTCGTCTATAACTTTATAGTATTTGACTATGATGTATGCATTCTGTGGTCTAAGCCATGATTTGCACATAATCACGGAGTTACTATACTATTTTTAAACAATTGCAATTTAGCACTTAATCACTTTAGCTTTAATGTATGCATGCTAAGATGCATATATCTACTTTGGAGCAGATTTAGCAATTGAATAGTCAAATTATTTGAGCTGGATCACGTGGTGTGTAGCTTGAGGACTGTGGGGTGATCCTTGATTGAAAGTAGGCTTTGTAATATTTGTATACCTACTCCTTTAAAAAGTACAATATAGTGCCTGTCTTTCTCTTTCGACGTTCGTCTGCTCCCTTAATGTTATTGCTTATTTATATGGTTTTACTATATTGTAATCTACAATGCAATACGTGAGACATGAATTTTCAGAATGTTTCTGTAATTAGGTTCATAGAAACATGTGATGTGGAATTGTACAGCATAAACTCTATTCAAGGGCGGATTCAGAAGAAAGCGTAGGTGTACAAAATGGCGGCTGATATATGCTGAGGCAATTCAAATTGTGCATTCTAGTAGATGAGGCTTGAGGGCAGTGCAATAGTAGAGGGACTATTTATAAAAACGGGGTGAGAGATTACAGATTGTCCAGATAAAGGCATAAACAGTAACGCATAGACGTCTTGTTTTCAAATCGGTGCACTTTATGGATTAAATAAAGAGGAATTGATTCACCTTGCTGAGTCCAGTGTCCCTCACATGATGATTCCCTGAATGTGATGTGGTGGCTGTTGGTGAACGAAGGTCACTGAGAAAACGTGTACATATGTCAAGCCCAATAAACAAATTTATTGATATTCCCTGAGGAGTGCACCTGTTACTGGCCGCGTGATTGTGGCAGCTTGAGTTGGTTGTCTCTCTCTCTCTCTCTCTCTCTCTCTCTCTCTCTCTCTCTCTGTATACATATATATATATATATATATATAAAATACCTACTGTCACCTGTAGGTAGTTATAGTTAGGACCTAGTTTCCATAGGAAGAGCATTTTTTGTTTTCCGAAAATCTTTGGCATCGATTGGTGAAGCCTCGCAAAATTTTCAAAATCTAGTTTTACGCTCAATTCAGCTGCTATCGTAAAAGTTTTGATGTGATCCGTCAAGCGGGGAGCGAGAAAAAGGGCTGGTCCCAAAACACACTTTACTCATGTTAATTTCCATAAGGAACTTTAGACATGGCTGCAGCCCGAACTGCTGAACTGAATGACACGAAATTTGGCAGGAAGGTAGGTGTTGGTCCAGAAAGTGTCCTTTTTGTTAAATTGTGTAAATCTGTTCAGTAGTTGTTGAGCTAATTAAAGCTTTTTCAGCTAGACAACAGGGGACACAGAGGATGAACAACCCCGCCCGAGATCTCGTGCTGAGCTCTGATTGGCTGCCAACACTTCAAACCAGGAAGTGTTGGCAGTCATCTTATGACATGTTTGAGCCAAGTCACTGAAAATAAGGTTAAAAAGAAGAAAAAAAGGCAGGGTAGAAACACGCTGACCCCCGAGGCCACTGAGAGCCCGCAGGGCCCAAAAAGCATGTTTTTGTAAAAAGTTTGTCTGGATCCGGCTGAAATTTTCTTTAAAAAATGAAGTGTAGAATTCTGTTCTTCATTCATTTTTGGTGCACAGGTGAACCAGGTCCCGGGGGCATTGTACAAGTATAGGAGGGGGGCACAAAGGCCCCCCTGCTGGGGCTTACTAATGCCACGGGGCCCCCCTCCTTGGGGCTGCATGTTAGCAGGTCCCTCTATGTCAAAGCAATGCCAGCACCCACATGTAACGATGAGCTGGCAGGGACCACCGGGGCCTTCAGGCTCCCTCAGTGTTCTCCATCATTGGTAGTGGGTGTCCTAGGCGGGACCAGGGCACCCACACTAGAGGTCGGGCCCCTGGGGATTAGGCCCAGGGCACAAATCGACCAAGGAGGGGGTCACGCTGCCCCCTCCCATTATTTTTAAAAAAAGAAATAAAAAGAGTGGGCCCCAGGGGATGTGGTCCCCGGGGCTGAAATCAGCCTGGGAGAGGGGCCACTTTGCCCTCCTCCCTTTAAGGTATAAAATAAAAAAGAAAAGGCCGGGCCCCCATGGATGGGATGCTCGGTGTCAAAATCAGCCTGGGGAAGCGGGGTGCATGGCCCCCTCCCCCATTAAAAAACACCTGGACCGGGGGATTCGATCTCCTGGCTCAAATCAGTCCAGGCAAGTGGGGCCACATGGCCCCTCACCTGCAAAAATAAATATGCGGGACGTGCAAGTACCCAGAAGCCCTGCCCCCTTTCTCCACTGGGGGCCAGGAACCCCTTCTGCTACCTCCAGTAATTCCCAGACAGGGGGATTGCTGAGAGGTTGTTGGAGGCCACGCCCTCTTTCTCCACCACTCTCCAAACATGCCTCTTGGCACACAGCTTTTTGTGAGATATAGTCACCTTGGCTGCTGAGGGTCCTTGGGAGCCAACTACCCATCCTGTTACCTCTAGTAAGTCCCACACAGCGGGATTCCTGAGAAGCCATCGGTGGCCACACACCCTTTCTCCACCACTCTACAAACACGCCCCCTGGCACACTGCTGGTTGGTATAGGAAGTCCCCTGGATGCTAAGGGTCCTTGGGGGCCAACAAGCCCACCTGTATCCTCCAGTAAGTCCCAAACAATGAGCTCCTGGGTGTCAGTGAACACTGGCAAAAAGGCACATTTGGTGCAGGCAGGAAAATTTCAACTTTTTAAAAGGGTCAGTTTCAAAATAGTACTATAAAATCCGACTTGACCATTAAGTTGACTTTTAAATTACTATTAAATGAGTTCTTAAATCATTTTTTCAGATACTTCCAAACTGAAGTTAAGCATTATAAGGTGTTAAAATGTAATCCAGTACTTTACTATGGGAGAATCAGCCTTGTAACCTTGAAAAAGGACTTCAGAGGTTTATCACTGTCAGGATATGTTAAACATAAAATACATATGTCCTACTTTTTAAATATCATGCACCCTGCACTATGGTTTTTAAGGGCTTATTTTAGGGGTGACTTATGAATGAATTAATTAACTATGCCATTTATAGAGTGCAGCTATCACTCCGGGGAGCATCATGGCGCTAAAGCAGAAGGATAGGAGAGTAGCGGTATGATCTCCCAAATCAGATGAGTAAAAACACTAAGTTGTCCAGGGCTCCAAAGATCCAAGTTTTCAGGAGTTTCTTGAAAATAGATTCTGACTGAGAGAATCAGGGATGAGTGGGTAGAGAGTTCCATGGTTTGGTCCCTAGGACTGCCATTGATTTGCCCCCTCTGGATGCGAATTGAAACTGGGTGGCTCAAAAAGGTTAGCGGATGATGATCTTAAAAGGGGATGTGTCACATACGGTTTGATTCTGGCTCTGAGGTACTTGTGAACTGATGACCTGGAAGCTGTTTAAGTTATTACCAGAATCTTAAAGAGGACCCTTTTATGTATAGGCAGCAAGTATAAAGATTTTAAGGCGGCTGAAGCTGAGGAACCTTGTGGTAATATTAGGACCAGGTGAGCTGCTGCGTGATGTACTGTCTGATGTACTATCTGTAATTTTTTTAAGACAGCTTTATTGGAGCCTGCATAAAGGCTGTTGCAGTAGTTAAGATGAGACATGATCAGGGCCACTGCAACTGCCTTTCTAGCCGCACTTGGTAGCAGATCGCAAAACTTTTTAAGACACTTTGGGCCAGATGTAGATGGCAAAATACCGGTTGGTAACGCCGAAATTCGGTAAATTTCAGCGTTACCGACCGGTATTTAGCCATTCCTAATGTAGGTAAGGAATCGGTAAATAAGGAATCGGTAAATACAGATTCCTTATTGCCACTTGCATTTAAGGAATCGGTAATACCGAATCCTTAAATGCAATGTGGGAAGCACATTAAAGAGTGCTTTTGAGCCTTAAGAAATCTGTAATTGCCACCAACTTCAAGTTGGTGGTAATTACCGATTTCCTTTAAAAAAATCACTTTTTTGTTTTTTGTTAAGTGCCATGTGGCGCACATTCATGCCCTTAGGGCATGTATGTGCACCAAATTTGCACACATGCACATTTCAGGGGTGCAACAGGGTGTCCTTTTGACACCTTGGCACCCTTGAAAGTGCTCAACTATTAGCGATTCGGTATTTCCGAATCGCTAATAGTGAATGTCTTCACATTCATTCCTATGGGACTCCGATTCAATAGAAATGAATGGGTAGGTATTCCTTATTACCAAATCTCAATTACCGATTCGGTAATAAGGAATATTAAGGATTCGGTATGTTTTACCAAATCTTTACCTACATAGGAAATACCGATTTCTTAATAGCAAATCGGTAAAATTTGCTATTAAGAAATCGGTATTTCAGATTTACCTACATCTGGCCCTTTATCAGATGGAAGCATGTTCCGGCTACAGAGAGAGCTTGCTGATGGAAAATAGTGAGGTATCAAATTTTACTCCCAAGTTCCTTACTACATTCACTCTCTTTGGTGGTGGGGGAGTGTCGTTCGGCCACCACCGTTTGGGCAAAAAGGTACTGGATTTGCCAAGCAACAGGAGCTCAGTTTTTTGGCTGTTGCATTTCCAGTGATTAGATTGCATCCAATGAATGGCAGCAGAAGGTAGCATTGGAAATTATCCTCTGCATCAGTGTAGTCTTTGTCTAGTTTTAGAATTAACTGAGTATCATCTGCATAGGAAATAGTTGTGATGTTAAATGATGATATCAAGTTAAGCAGAGGGACATATAAATGTTAAAGAGTGTTGGTCTAAGGGCCGAGCCCTGGGGCACCCCAGAAATCAAGGGTTTCTCCACTGATTGGTATTGGCCGAGTGTAACTATTTGTTTTCTATTAGCTAGAAAAGATTTCAGTCAGGCAAGGGCCATGATTTAAGTTGGTCTCCCAATGTATCATGGGAGACTGTATCAAATGCGGCCGATAGGTCCAACAGAATCAGCACTGCATTTTTTCTTTTGTCCAAGGCGAATTTAAGAGTTTCCGAGGTGTGTAACAGTGCTGACTCTGTAGAATGGATGGGCCTGAAACCCGATTGACTTGAATGTAGAATAAATACTTCTTCCAGCGAGAAACCAGATTTGGGCCTGGCAAAAGGTTTAGTTTGCTAGGTGGAATTGACAGCCTACCCAGGTTGCAGGAGTAGGCTTGGAAACATGCTTTGCATTGTCACTTTTGTGATGGCACAATATTTGCTGCATTCCACTAGTGACACTTATAGCCCCAGGGTTCACTTATGCATACAAGGTATTTGAGCAATTGTACCAGTTTGTGTATTTATGAGTAATTTGACACAATAATCCTACAGCAGGAGCACAGAACAATGAATTTAGCTAACACAAGCGGCTGCTGCGCAAAACCTTTTGTCAGGTTTAAATTTTCCTTTTTAATACATATATGTCACTCATAAGGTGGGTCCTAAAGGCTCGTCCGGCAGTGTGCCTTGTATTTAAAAAGTAGGACATGTGGGTTTAAATTTTACATGTCCTGGTACTGAAAAAATTTGAAAGTTCTATTTTAATACTGTAAGGCCTATCCCTCCCATTGACTAACATGGGAATACCTTATTACATTTAATAAGTAATAACTTTTGATTGGGAGCAGACAGAGATATGCTGTTTAGACTCAAATGTAAATGTAAATGTAAATGTATGTGTCTTGTAAAGCGCACTGCTGCCCTGAGGCGTCCTGGCGCTGTAGACCGCTGGGGAACCCGTCCTGGCTATCCCTGTGAGATGGTCCCTCCAGGGTATCTCCAAGGTGAAACCAGGCATCCCCGGCGAATGTGGGGGGCTGTTGTGGAGATGAGGCAAGCTAATGCCCAGAGTCACCGAGTGTGATCCCTGGTTAGAGTAGGCACCGAAGCGAGAATTATCGAGTCCGCTGGCCCTGGTCCACGACCCTGCCGCGTCGGGGATTGAACCCTGGTCCCGGGCCGTCCTCTGCTTCTGGGTCTGCTTCCTCTAACCAGTGAGCCACACCTCTCCAAATGAATTGTAATTTAAAATCCTCTTTAATGGAAAAGTCAAATGTTGGGTCAATATTTTGTTAATGCCTCTTTTAAAAGCTGCAAAAGGAATAATTGATGGACGAAATGCTGAACAATGTTGAACACTCATCCCTGGTACAGAGATCTGGGCCTTAATCCATCACTGTTTGATCACCACGCCATGTCAATTTGGACCAAACCAATGCAAATCAGCCTTGACTCTGCGCCCCATGGGAACAGTCCAGCACTAACTGCCAAGCCAGGCTCTCCCTAGACAGTAAACAAGCATCATAGGACTAGTTTCTGAGTCTCACGCCTCATCAGTCAGGATAGCTTGACTCCACTGGCATAGCAAGCACAGGACCCACGTCTGGGCATAGCCGCACCACAATAGGAGACACATGCAAAATAAATAATTGATGGACAGAATGCTGAACAATGTTGAACACTCATCCCAAGTACAGAGATCTGGGCCTAAATCTATCACTGTTTTGCTCACCTCACCATTCCAATTTGCACCTAGCCAATGCAAATCAGTCTTTAACCTGCTCCCCATGGGAGCAGTCCAGCACAAACCTTCAGGCCATGTTCTACCTGGAACAGAAACAAGCATCCTAGCACCGTTTTTAAGAAAGTTGGCATTGACTTGTCCTAATTTATGCTGAGAAAATAGTGCTTAATGCAGTAAGAAGTTGCAGAAAAATCATATCCCCAGAGCACATTTAGTGAGTGTGAGTGGCTGCTCGCTATTCATGTTCTGATGCCTTTAGTACTATTTCATATCTCAAAATGCTTTGGATATGTGGGGGCATATTTATGCTAAACACAGAATTACTCTTCTTCTGTAATTCACATTCTGTGGAATTCTTAGGAAATTCCATGTGATTAGGCTACACAGAATTAATTCCACCCCTTAACAAAATTGAACCTCCAGAGCCACTCTTCAGTACACTCCTGGACCTGTGGACATTACATAATAAAGACTGCCTTATTCTCCAGAGTATTACCCTGTTGCTTGAGGCCTGCTTACCCCAAAATGACTGTCCTGCCTCTACCAGTGGACTGCCTCCCTTCTTGAGGACTGCCTTGACTCTAGGAGGCTGCCCTGGTGCTTGAGGTCTGCACTTCTCTCTGAGAAGGAAGACTGGAACTGCTCCTTTCATTCCAGGCTACCTGAGTAACTCCAAGGGTCAATTGAGGTGGATGTCTTATCTGAGCTACAGGGACACAACAAGCTCCAAAATCCTCCCTACAACTGCCCAGCTGACCTGCAGCACTGGACCACCCGGTCCTGCAACTGGACCTGCCTGAGCCTTGCTGGCACCTACTGGAGTGTGTTACTGATCCTCAAAAGGTGCCTCCACAGGTCCTGATCACTGGGCTGGCATAAGTTGAGCTCCTCCTGTGAAAGAAGGTGAAATTCTTACGTTTTTAGCTCTTTGAGACTTTGCCACCTGTGATGGCTGCCAACAAGATGCTCCGGCGAACCGGACGCTTTGCACTACAGCAATCACCACGACGAATGGCAACGGGAGAGTTGCACTTCGCGATAAAGCAACTACAGACCATGGTGATCACCAATGTGAAGCTCCATCAACAACCATCTCTGCAATGCCCAACCGGCTCTTCAGGCAACTGCAATAGCCTTCTGCGATGCCAGACCTGTTCTTCATGCTACAGCGAAGACCAATTGTGAGGCTCTTCCTGCTCCTCCCGACCTCCTCCCCCGCAAATCGAACTCTTGGCACCAGACTTTGAGAAGGCAACTTTTTCAGCAGCACTAACCTGGTCCCTGTATCTGGCCCACACTCCATCGCTAATGGCCAGAACTTGTGACTTTCCCCTGGTCTACCATGACTAGATGACTGCAAGTGTCGCTTTGTGTTTTTAGGTGTTATATTTACCTAAAACTTTGAAATTGAATATCTCTGGTTCTACTGTGGAATTCTGTTGTTCTGGTACCATTTTATTTATTAAAATTGGTTTGTGATTGTTCTTGTGTTTTGTTTTCATTTTATTACTTTTGGTATGCTGCATAAATACTTTACACTTTGGGCCCGATTCACAGAACAAACTTAAGACAAAATCCTAAACTTAGTACCATTTTGGTATTCACAGAATGCACTTACTACTTCTGGTATTCACAGAATGAACTTACTACTTTTGCGATTCACAGAATAAACTTACTACTTTTGCTATTCACAGAATGGATTTACGACTACTAACCCTACGTCCGCACTCGGGCCGGAATTTCTGCCTCCGGAGCGGAAATCCCGCTTCCGGAGCGGGAAATCCGCTTACGGGCCGGAAGGTCCGCTTACGGGCCGGAAAGTCCGCTTACGGGCCGGAAAGTCCACTCTTGGGCCGGAAGTTCAGATTTGGGGCCAGACTACAATAACTGTGGCCATTGATAATTAGAGCCAAGGGTAAACACCTGTCCAAGTCACTACCATCCCCCACCATGCATCAGCTGACACACTCCAGCCAATCCCAGCCAACAGCTCCAGTTTGCCATGATGTTGCTAGTGCCTACCATCCCCCACCATGATCCAGCTGAAGCCAATTAACACTAATTGACCAGCAGCAAAAAACCATTAAAAGCAGCACACAGTGAATGAACAGGTTTGGCCACAGCGAGTTTGTGTTTGCATGCTGACACTGGCTGAGAACAATGGAGACACTGAAAAGGAAGAGGAATTTCACAGCAGAGGAGACCACCATGCTTGTGGAGTTCATAGTGGGCACCACAAACGCCTCTATGGACTCCCACCCTACTGCACCAGTGGGGCACAGAAGGCAGCCCTGTGGCAGCAATTATCCACTGCTGTCACAGCATTGGGGGAGTAGAGGCGCACAGTCCAGGACATAAAAAAAAGTGGCAGGATGAGCGGCTGAGGGTGAAGGAGAAATACTCCCGAATGGAATTACATCGGATCCTCACTGCTGCTTACTCTGGACCCCGCATCCGCCTCACCCCACTGGAGAAGGATATACTGACCACGATACACCCCCACTTGGTCCATGGGCTGCCTGTTAGTGACGTCCGCTACGTGGTACCAGGTAAGTGGGATGAAAAGGAAAAATGCATGAAAAGATTGTCTGTGTTGCACTGTCATTGTGAATAAGGAAGTAATCCAAAGTGTATATAAAAATCATAGCCAGAGACTCATGTGTCACCCTCTGTATGTAGCACCACAAGTCCCAAAATCCTTAGCGATGGAAATGGCAAATCCCTCCACCACTTTAGAAAACATGGGCACTGTACTGTTGCAGTAATACACAAGCCTGCTAAGTAGCAATTGACAAATCTCAGCAGAGATGCGCCAGTAACAATGCGACACGCAATCCAACTCTTGTGCAACCGCGGATGCGTCACATTTACAATGCGGTGCACTGTGGTGCAGGGATAGACAGATGTGTGTCGCAACTGATGGCATTAGGGGGGTGCTTTGCTGGAGTAGTGTCGCAAGTGTGACGTAAATCCTACTATGTCCATGGACCGCCTACACCTAACGTTCTGTGCCACTCATTACATGTGCCTCAAGCAGGCGTACGTTTGCATAGCACCACCCGATGTATGTACGAGGCGTAACCAAAGAAACACACACCCTGCCTACATCACAGCTGATGCATGTTTAATGTTGCGCAGGACTGCAAAACGTGACGAATCCCCATAGATGCATTACGTTGTGAATAAGTCTAAATGTGTCACCTGTATTACCCCACTGCTGTGTCACAGAAGTGATGCAACTGCGGTGTAAAAGTATTACAAGGGGCATGTAAACCTGCCACTAAATATCAAATAAGTAAATCACCCTGTGCCAGCTTAAAGCACAAAGCAGAAGGTGAGAGAATCATCAGATCCAAAAGTCAGACACCTATTCTGTTGTACATTTCCCACCCTGCCACGCCATTACGTCCCCAATGCACCACTGCTCCTACCTGCCCAGTCAGCGGCAGTACTGCACAACACTGTTAGCATGCAGAAGAAATGGGGAAATCACAGAAATGTCCCACTAGCACATTTCCCATTTGTTTACTTTTCTCTCTTCTCACCCATTGACACATTCAGCCAGAGCACAGACAACTGGCGTTGCAGAGGTCCCTGCATCTACTGGGAGGAATCGCCACTGCACAGAGATAGGCATACCACCCTCACCGACTGGTAAGTCAAAGTGGGCAGGAGATGGTCAAAATGCATACATTGTCAGGAGGGACATATAGTGGCCACATATGAAAGTCAACCAGAGATGAAAAAATAGCTGCATTACTACTGGAGTTGTCAATGGACATCCACCTTCAGCAAATTATATTTGCTAACAGCAAAAGACAACATATTAAATGTCTTGGCTCATCAAACCTTCGTAATTGCGGAACATGACATGTTTTCCAGCAACAGCCCCAGACCGGGGAATCCAATCCTGTTATTGAGTGCCACAACTAGTCAAAAGGGTGTCCCCACTATGTCGTAATGGTGTCTGTAGACGTAATCAATAAATCTAATTAGCAGAAATATGGCAATGATGAACAAGAAGTGAGATACCAGGGTCAGTAGTATTGACAATGCATACACTGTCCAACTTTGAATGTTTCCAATATAGATCAAATGCCCAGTCCACACAGCTGGTCATGTACCACTTACATTGGCTGGCCTTTGTGTTGTCCATCAACAAAACACGATAGTGGACCTCACATCATGATCCGTAGACATGTCATTGTGATATAGGTTGCATCCAGGTAGTGGGCACATTCGAAGTTATGTGGGAGCAATCATGATATTAAGTATAACACACTTTAGCAACGCTGGTGCCCACAACTGCTTGTGCTCATCCTTTGTGGCAGAAATCTAGTGCATCACGTGTGGCTGCAGGAATGTAAAGTAGCAAAACACACTTATCATTGTAGGAACAACGAGGTCCTCCCATAATCTAAGACACCCACTGACTTCGGCTACAAGGTTGGCTGTGACAACTGTTCAGGGCCCACACACTGTTCTGGTGCTGGGCCAAGGGAAGTAAACCCAAGAAAAAATCAGGCTGAATGCTCATTAAATGTGCCTTTCACCTCCACCGTATGTTGTATGTGTTGTACAACACTGTAGTCCTGCATCACAAAATGCTCACATATGGCATTTGAACCCATGCAAGATCAGACCCTGCTGGCTAATGAAAGGATGACACAAAATGTATGCCAAGTGAGTGCAGAATGGACATACAATTGTACAATGTGTCATATGAAGTGACCAAAACACAACCGGCTTGCAATGCAATGATCGGAAACACCATGATGAAAATAACATGGCTGAGGCCAACAGTGATGCCAGTTGTGTAGCTTTGAGATGGGTGGTGGGGGTGCTAAGGTGAATCTTCATGCAGTTACACCTGCAAAATTACTTGGCTGAAGAGCAACACTCCAATCCAGTGCAGGCGGAAGGCATCAAAGCTTCTCAGCGTATCCGCAATGTGAAACTATGTGGTGGTCTTACTGTTGGTTCAGATACAATCACGCCGAATGTGAATGGCGCTGTATTCGCTTGCTGCGTGAATCGAGCACTGGGAATTGTTGCCACAATTGGGGGGCGTTTTACTTAAATCCCACGGAAATTACTGGCGTGAGCACAGCAGTCATCTCATGCCGCGATTCAATTGAGATGACTGCTGTGCTCACGCCAGTAATTTCCGTGGGATTTAAGTAAAACGCCCCCCAATTGTGGCAACAATTCCCAGTGCTCGATTCACGCAGCAAGCGAATACAGCGCCATTCACATTCGGCGTGATTGTATCTGAACCAACAGTAAGACCACTACTAGTTTTTAAATACACGAATGCCGTTCTCTGCCGGTGAAACCACACAGTACCGCTAAAACTTTGACAGTTTTGCTTTTCAAATATCCTCAAATCTAAAAGCGCCCACCGAGAGGTTATAATTTAAATCTCGATACAAAGAAAGGAAGATATCCGCGAATTTCATAATCAAATCAAACATTACGAGGGGTCAACTTTTAAACTTCTTGTCCTGAAGATGGTCTCACAAACTCACGTATGAAGACCGAAACGTCGACTGTCACACTTCTTTCTAGATAATTGGTTATATATCTTTGAAAAAGTGTTTGATATACTGTATAGTGGAGTAATAACTGGATGTATAATCATGTCTCTCCTTTGATATACAACTGTCTCATTTTTATGTACCCTTATCACCATTCACTGATATAAATGAATTTTGTTCCTCACACACCTTTTGTCCATTTTTTCATTTCTCTGTATTCTGATTGTATAACTGTTTTGAAATTAATGTAAATAGAGATCTTTATACATATGACTATTGCATGGTGTATAACCTTTTGGAATCTAAAAGATAAGATTGATCTCAGTTATAGGTATATATTTATCCTATAAACAAGTTACACAATTAAGTTTTCAACAAACCCCTTGAAGGCACTTCCTACCTATACATATTATCTGCCCAAGCCCTCAAGGGTATATTGGGTTATCCACTACACAGATTGTGTGGAGGTAATGGCTGGCAACTGCTGCATGTGAGCAGGTGCCCACATGTGAAGTTCAGGATCTAAACATGCTGCACATAGTTCGTGATTACCCACAAATGGTCATTGAGAATGACATGTTGGCTCAGAGCTACCATCTGTTGTTGAAAAATATAGACCTGTATGTCTCATCACAGCTGCTGACAGGATGACACCACAGCAGCGGACATCATCCCGGGGACTGCATGACATCCTGGCTGCAGCAGTGAAACCCTTGCACACCCGTCCTTCAGGTAATTCTAGCACGAGGTGTGTCTGTTGATGTGTCATCTTATTGATGTCACTTCTGTGTGGAGGAAACGGCTGGCAACTGCTGCATGTGAGCAGGTGCCCACATGTAAAGTTCAGGAGCTAAACATGCTGCACATTGGCCATGATTACCCACAAATGGTCATTGAGAATGACATGTTGGCTCAGAGCTACCATCTGTGGTTTAAAAATATAGACCTGTATGTCTTATCACAGCTGCTGACAGGATGACACCACAGCAGCGTGCACCATCCCGGGGACTGCATGACAGCCTGGCTGCCGCGTTGAAACCATCGCGCACCTGTCCTTCAGGTAATTCTGGCATGAGGTGTGTCACTAGCTTAGACTCCGAAGCCATGACAGAGATCCTGATTCCCCTCTGCATGTAATCAGCAGTTGTTGTTTACAAAGTGAAATACAAATCAGGAGTGTAATGTGCCTGTCTGTCAATTAGTATTGCAGATCATTGAGAATGTTGTCACTTCCCTCTAAAGCTGCTGGATCAGGGACAGCTATGCCTACAAATGCTGTGAGGAGACAGGTCTAGCAGGTGACACTAGGGGGGAACACCAAGGGACAGAAAGTTGTGGCTGGAGCTGGTGAGTTTGCTTGTATCATGTACATCTCTGTGTAACACCTCAGTGCTATGGTGTGAGCTGTTATTTGTGGTGGTACCCTACACAGGTCACATGATCCTCATCTGTTGATGCAAAGTACAGTTAATACAAACCAATGTGTTGCACCACATGTTATACCAGGTCAATCCCCAATCCGGTTGCAACCTCTGTTCCAGGGGATGCTGAGGACGAGGATGACAGGCCTATGACCAGTGCGGGCCGACGGGGAATCAGAGGGGAGAATCCCCTGAACCTCCAAGCAGTCATGTCGGCAGCAAGTACTGCTCAAGAGGAGGAGGAGGATGAATTTCCTGACGACGCCTACTTGGTGGATGATGAGGACAACATGTCTGATGACGATACAAATGCCAATGCAAGCTTTCGTGCCAGATTGGCAACATCGGTCAGGCCATCACATCCTCTGCCAAGCAACGTTCGTCAGCCTCCTCCCAAGCATAGCATGGCCTGTCCCCAGCATCGAGCAAACCAGCCACAGCTCCCACGCATCACAACACAGACATCACTCCCTCACAGCCCTCACGTCCAGGACCAACATGGTGGTTCCCCTACCCGCACTTCCCTAGACAGTGTATCCCTGCCATCCTCTCCACCATCTGGGGGAAGTACCAGCCCTGTTGTGGTGCCGGTATCCCCTGGGCACCATTCTCCTGCCCACAGGCTCCCACCTGCCACCCCCTCCCCTGCTGTTGGACCTGCTTGTCACATCCATGGCAGACAGCTGCAAAGAGGGCCTGCACCTGGCTGTGATGGCCAGTGGGAGCAGGACTTCTACCAACAGCAGATAGATGTGAGGCAGGACATTAGTGCCATAGGGGCTACCCTGTCCGACATGTCGGAGTCCCTGCAGGACATGGTCCACTTCCCTCAGGTGGTGGACAGGCTGAGCCAAGTTTTGGATAGGATGGATAGGACTTGGCAGGACATGTCCAGAAATATGCGAGACATGCTATCCATCCAAAGGGAAGAGGGTGCAAGACACCATGCCTTGGCCATGAAGATGATGGAGGGCATATTGAAAGTGATCCAAACTCTCCCTTCACGGTCAACGCAGGGAGGGGAGCCATCATATCTGCCCACAGGACAGCGCATCCCCACACCTGTACCAACTGCACAGCAACAGAGCAAAGGGAGACATCCACACCAGCGGGCTGAACTGGCACTCCCACCACCAACCCCTGTACAGGCACTCCCACCACCTGCACAACCACCACCAACCCCTGTACAGGCACTGCCACCACCTGCACAACCACCGCCAACCCCTGTACAGGCACTGCCACCCCCTGCACAACCACCACCAGCCCCTGTACAGGCACTGCCACCAACAGCACAACCACCACCTACCCCTGTACAGGCACTGCCACCACCTGCACAACCACCACCAACCCCTGTACAGGCACTCCCACCACGTGCACAACCTGCCCTTGTCCAGGTACAACCATCAAGTGTGCATACACCATCGGCCCCAGCACACGTAGATGACCCTGGACAGTCCCTTGGACAATACCCACCACCACGTAGGTGACGAGCCAGACCTGACCACTCTGAGCGGTCATCCCCCCCAAATTGCGATGTCGCAAGCATGATCGCCGGTGACAGCAACCCAGGACAATGTAACCACGTGAATGTGTGTTGACCAAATAAAGACCTACAAAAAAAGAATCTGTTGTGTATCATGTCCTGTGTAACGGTGTAGGTGGCCTTTAGATGTGAGAAGGTATGTGTGTGTGTGACACAGTTACCAGTGTAACCCATCATTTCAACAAGCCATTATGTGCATAGCAGATGACTCACCAAATATGTGTCCATATTCTGAACCAGACATTCCAAATGAAGTCAAACAAGTGGAAGTAAGTAGAATTCCTCAAAGATATTTATGTATGAACAGGAGAACAACAGTCCGTTTGGAAGGGAGAAAGGAAAACAAATGATTGGCCTTGATGCAGAGGGAGAATGGAACCTGGATTGGGGTGGGGCAAAAAAAATATAACACGTCAGGGAGCGTCAGGGAAAACAGTCTATTTACAAGAGGAAAATGAAATAATAGTTCACGTCAACGTCTCCATCAAAAGTCAAGTGTCCTTCAGGTCATCCTCTAGGACCACAATGTCCAGATCCTCTGAGTCCGATGCAGGCACACGTCTGGCGGGTGCAGGAACAGGCACCACTTGTCTTCGTGACACACGAGGAGTATGGGGGGAAACAGTGTGGGGCAACATACAGGGGGAGACATTGACGGTGGTATGGGAAGGGATTTGGGAGACACCAGACGACATGGCTCTGGTCAGTGAATTGACACTGGTGGTGAGGGTGTCCAGAGATCGGAGAATCACCGCTCGCATCATGCGTACCTCCATACACACTTGTAGCATGATGCGAGCGGACATGTCTGGCTGACCCTCACACATCCACATCAAGTCCACTGGCACAGCCACAGGAGGAACAACACCGGGAGGGACCTGGGGGGGACAGGAGGGATGTGGTGCCTGAGGTCCGGAGCCAATGATGTCGTCGAGCTGGCGGCTACGATGAGGGGGACTGGTTGCAGGGGATGCAGCTGGAGCCCCTGATGGAATGGGGGACTCTAGAGGTAGGGAGGGGCTGATGGCAGGCCCAGATTGTGTGTTGGCCTGCCCCGAGGGCACCTCTTCAGGGCCCACAGGTGAAGAGTCTTGGGGAGAGTAGCTCTCCACCACATCATGGTCCGAGGTGTCGTGTTCACCCCCCCCTTCAATGTCTGCAGCCTCCACCCGGGATGTAGCACCAGCATCAGGGTGTCCCTTGTCAGTCCGGGTGGGCGCAATCCCCTTGCCTCTTGATGTTGAGGGTCCCTCCTCATCCTCCTCTTCCTCACTGGTGGAAAGAGGGTGTAGCCGCCGCCGCACTGGTGGCCTTGCGCTCCGGCCCTGGTCCTGCTGCCCTTCCGTTTCTCCTGCTGTGCCTGCTGATATGTAAGCAAAATCCGAATGTTATGGTTGTGTCATGCAGGATGAGACACATACATAGAGGAGCCAAGGTCAGACTTCTATTCCTCTGATCAGACTTTATAGTTGTCAGTGTCTATGAGCTGACATTACGTGTATGTTCACTGTCATTTCCTGGATTGAGTCTGACATGGCCATCTCACGTGGATGTTTGTGGCTTACACTACTGTATTGGCCAACCCTCAACCTGGCATTCTGGTGATCTGTGTGTCCTGCCACTGCTACATGTGCAGGTTCCAGAAGAAGGCCACCAATGGATAACATGAAGAGTCTCGATTTTTCGGATTTTGGCCATTTATAGGGAGTCACAGCTATGGAAAGTCTGGACAAGTGTCATCTGCTTTGTAGCATTGTATGGGACAGGACAAGTGGCGAATGTGGGTCACACATCCACAAGGGCTCTGGGCTATTTCTGTAGCTTCATTGTGAGTCTAGCCTTTTGCTGTCCCCACACATGATCTGACAATCCAGTGGCACATATTGGCTTTGGTGACTGATATGGTAAGGCAGTACACCACTGAACAGTGGGGGATTGTTGTGACAGCTACCTGTACATGTGAAATGTCAAACAGGCCACTGAGGGTGAGACGTCTGTCAGTGGACACCCCTTCCAAATTTGGAAGCGCTTAAGAGTGATGCAAGGATGTCAAAGTCTGTATTGACTCCATGGCACATGATGATTTGTCACAATTGGAACCCAAACTCTACAAATGCAATGCAAATCATAGCATCCAATACCTGCCATGCGCACACTGGACAGTGTCTGTACCATTGCTCATCCAATGCACACATGATTTCTTAGTGCCAATTGTAGTGGTGCGGGAAGAGCAGATTTCAGTATAAATGCACAATTGTGGCTCATTTAGCCAGGTGTCATGACGAAACTACAACTCCCAAAATGTACTCTGCTCTGTACAGTCCATATGCCACAGTGTGCCTTTTTAAGCTTGGTGACTGCTGCATGGACACGGAATCTGTGAATGGAGGCATCGCACACACAATGGTACAGCACTGTTTCACTCACATCATACTCCCAGACACATTTAGCATATGATGCACTTACCATGTCCCTGCTGCTCACGCTCCTCCAGCTGAGCATGGAGGGTCGACCAAGCTGCTCGCAGGACCCTCCTGTACAGTGGGGATAGGCGAGGACGATGCACATGGTGCTGGGAAGACTGGCCCACCAGCTCCTCAGCCTTGTGCCGGGACCACCGTTTTAGGTCCTCCCAGCGCTTGCGGCATGCCCTCGCACTCCTGGTGTGGACTCCCACTGCACTGCAGCGCTCCCCGATGTTGGCCCACAGCCTGGCCCGGGCTGCATTGCTCAGCTGGTGTTCAGGGTCCCCATATAGCTGAGGGTATTTGGCCAGCACCCCTCAGCCAAGATGTCTAACTCACTTTCAGTAAAAGGGGGTGCCTTCTCTTAGTAACCCTCAGCCATTATGGGGAAAATAAGGATGATAAGAGCAGCAGGATGTCAGAGGATCTGATCTGTGATAGAGGATGACTCAGAATGAACACAAAATGGCTGGCAACTATTTCCTGTGATGTATTTCCTGTCTCCCACTTCCTGAAAAACATTTCCTGTATGAAATAATGTGTTCCGGGCCGTTTTCAGAGTTTACGGCCCGTAAGCACAGTTTCCGGTTCCGGAGCGGAGGGTCCGCACATGCGCCTTACGCGCCGTAATCGGGACTTCCGCTTTCGGGCCGTTAACTCCGAAAATCACGCGGAACACATTATTTCATACAGGAATTGTTTTACAGGAAGTGGGAGGCAGGAAATACATCACAGGAACTAGTTGGCAGCCATTTTGTATTCATCCAGATCCATCCACAATCAGGAATCAAATCTACTGCCATCCTGCTGTTCTGTTGTGGATAAAAAAGAAATGACAGTGCATGTGAGAATAATGAAAATGTAACAAGAGGGGGAAGAGACCATTTAATGACATTTCTGCACTTATGGGGGGGGGGGCTGACACAACATCAAACCACTCTTTCAGTTTCTCCTACTTTGCATTATGGTACATGTAGTCCATATTGGGTGCTCATTAGCAGCGTTGGGTGATGTGTTACGTAACATTGGGGTGGAGCAGTGTGGATATATCACAGACACATGGGGGCAGATTTACAAGCCCCTTGCGCCTCATTTACGCCGCCGTTGCATCACTTTTGTGACACAGCGGCGGCACAAATCCTGCGCCATGGTGAGGGGTACTTACAACGTGACGCATCTGGGAGATGCGTCACGTTGTAAAGCCCTGTGCCACATGTAGGCGTTCCTGCGCGGGGGGGCGTTCCGGCGCAGGACCGCCTCCTAAAAGTGGCTGAGTGAAATTTACAAGATTTCACTCAGACACATTTAGGCCCATGCTGCGACAAAACCCTTCGCCTGCCTGAAGCAGGCGTAAGGATTGACGCAGCATTAGCAAGATAGTGCCCCCCAGACCATTGCTGGAGCTGCGTCACGCTTGCGACACAAATCCAGCAATGCGCCACATTTACGGCACAGATGTGTCACGCATCTGTGCCGTTTTTGCCCCATGGTGCGCCGCATTGTAAATGCTGCGTATTGATGGTGGCGGAGCTGTGGCGCACAATAACTGGCGCATCCCTGCTGATATGAAGGGATGCGCCAGTTATTGTAAATATGCCCCATGGTGTCTGATTCACCCATGACATCATTCACGTTGTGGGTGTATCATTTGTGGGGGTCACATCTGTTGAGGGCACAGGCCCGACAATGCTATGGTTATGGCCTTTTCTGATTAAGTGACCCATCCTCATGAGGTCCGGCTAGGTCTCTCAGTACATGTATCATTTTCCATCTGCGTCAATTGATTCTTTAGGGACATCCACTACACTGGTCGCTGACATGGGCACATGAGCTTAAGCACGCTCAACCTTTTGACTACTGTCAACAGCTGTGATTTACATGCAGTTAGTGTGGCTTGCAAAGTTGTCTCAGGAAGGAATTTATTGACACAGTCGTGTATATCCAAGTTTCATCATTGGCAACAGACAGCAATCCACATTTAGTCCATTCCACTACAGGTTGCTCATGTGAAAAATGTGGCAACGAGCTGCTCACGGACTTGCATGCCCTGACCTCGGTTATGTGCCATGGCCCGGTTTCCCAGATTCAGAGCTAGCCGAGGTTCCAGCGGTATGTGTAAGCCATGCGTTAAGGCAATGTTGTGTAAGACACAACAGGCTAATATGATCTTGCACACGACTTCTGGGGAGTACTGCAGCACCCCCCCTGTACGGTCAAGACAACTGAATCGCGACTTCAACAGACCAAAAGTGCGGTCTATGATGGCTCGAGTCCGTATGTGTGCCCTATTGTACCTACGCTGTGGTACAGTGTTTGCACACCTGTAAGGGGTGAGGAGATGTGGGGTGAGTGCATACCCAGCGTCACCTGAGGAGAGGAGAAAGGGCAGGTGGTTACATTTCCCTCTTTGAAGTGCACAGGACATGATCTACACTGTATTACATGCAGTATCTGTTGGGCCATGTATGTAGCTGTATGATTCTTATAGTACAATGGTTATTGTTGGGGGGCATTCAGACATTTCTAATACACATTTTCCTCTTTTCTAACGCTTGGTACTTACCCAGTAGCCACATGTTGCCAAATTCTCCCACAGCCATCCGCCGGGCAAGAGGTGACATGCGGAATATGAAGCTGTCATGGGTACTGCCTGGGAACACCACATGCACATTAATGAACCTCCCCCTGGCATCACAGACAGCTTGCACGTTGATGGAATGCCATCGGTATCTGTTGCAGAAGATGTGTGCAATGTTGCGGGGTGGCTGAAGGGCCACATGGGTACAATCAATTGCATCCAGCACACGTGGGAATTGTGCAATGAGATAGAAATCTCGTGTTGCCCTTTGTCTCAGGGCCAGTGTACATGGCATTTGTATGTGGTTGTGGGATCTTGCAGTGATGCATCTCAGTACCTGATGCAGGCACCGCGACTGGCTCGCCTGGGATATGCCCATATGGTCACTGGAGACCCTTTGGAAAGACCCAGTGGCAAAGAAATGGAGCGCAGAAAGGATCTTGAGATATGCTGGGATTGCATGTGAGCAGCAGGTCACAGAGTCAAGTTCCTGCTCCCACTCACATACCATATCCAAAATGACTTCTGGAGGGAAACGGTACCTGGCCCTTACATCTTGGCTGGAAATTCCAAATAGGTTGATCCTCTGTCTGAAGATCCTCTCTGGTCTCCTCCTCAAGTAGTTTTGCCGCACGGCAAGGGGCAGTGCAACAAACACATTCAGTGACATGTTGGAAGGGTTTGTGTGTGTGTCTGCTCTGCAGTTATACATGCTGCCGAGCTAGGATTGGGTGGAGTGTGTCAGCTGATGCATGGTGGGGGATGGTAGGGACTTGGACAGGTGTTTACCCTTGGCTCAAATGATCAATGGCCACACTTAATGTAGTCTGGCCCTAAATCAGTACTTCCGGCCCGTGAGCGGAATTTCCGGCTCGTAAGCGGACTTTCCGGCCTCTAAGCGGACTTTACGGCCCGTGTGCGGACTTCCCGCTCCGGGTGTGGGATTTCCGCTCCATATGCGGAAATTCCGGCCCGAGTGCGGACGTAAAGTTAGTAGTCGTAAATCCATTCTGTGAATAGCAAAAGTAGTACGTTTATTCTGTGAATCCCAAAAGTAGTAAGTTAATTCTGTGAATACCAGAAGTACTAAATGCATTCTGTGAATACCAAAATGGTACTAAGTTTAGGATTTTGTCTTAAGTTTGTTCTGTGAATCGGGCCCTCCACCTTTAAGTTAAGCCTGATGGCTTTGTGCCAAGCTACCAGAGGGTTAAGCACAGATAAACTTAGTTATTTTTGGGGTTTACACTGACAAGGAATGTGGTTGTTGCCTGAGTGGCACTTCCACCCCCCCAGAACCAATAGCCCAATATTTTACACAGACCCTGCTTTCCTGCATTCCCTGTCCTGTCTCAGTACAGAGAGATGTCTAGATGTAAATGTAGCCCTTCCTACAGGGGATACATTGGCAGCACTAGATGTATCAATTACACTTGATACAGGTTACTTATTAGTTTCCAACTGTTGTGATGGCTTGTAAGTGTCAGGTAGCAAGTGGGGGAAAGCAGTGTGGTGCCCTGCTGTCAGTAGAATCGATGTGAGGTAGTCAGGATTCTAAAGAAAGATGGTTGGAGAGTGAAGCTGAAAGAACCTGGGTGGAACACATATACCTTCACTCCTTTGTTATGAGACTCAACTTTCCATACCACTGGATCTCGTTTGTCTGGTCCTTCACGTAGACACAACTGATACAGTCACAAGTGTATGAAGAAGGAGAATCAACGATGCAGTTGGCAAATGGTTGCCTTTCTGTTGGCTGATGTCATTTTTGAAGGTTGCATGAGCATTCCAAGCTGCTAAAGAGAGGATAAATAAGGATTTCTGCTATGCTGGCATTAAGGTTGGAGAAAGTTATTAAACGTTCCATTGAGCTACCTGCACAACCAGGAGAGCGAGGACACACTTGCAACAATGGAAAGGACGTAATTAGATGTGATGTCACTCTCCCACCTGCGTTTATCAGGTCACGCAACGTGACCTTACATGGCAGATAGTTTGGAATGGTTGTTTGCTTTACATAAGACAATGGAGAGGCAATGGGAGCACCATGCATCTTGTGCTTGGGCATGCAAACACTTTAATGAAGTGACTTGAGTAAAGGTTTAGTAGGTTCTCACAATGTGGAAAAAAAACAAGCCCTAAGTTGTGCACAATTTGCCAGCTTTGAAAAAAATCTGGCAGCCATGATAAGAGCACTCAACTTGATATATTGCGTACCACTGTTTATGAGACACACGCAGTACACAATTGGCAGTAGTAGTGTGGTAATGTGGAGCACACAAGATTTGGAGGTGAGATTTAGAGTGCATTCTAGCTTTCCTGTTATGATCAGTGAGCACTTGTTTCATTCGGCAATTTTACAACATGATTAGGCACCAGTGTTGTTGCATATTATTGTACACAAAGGATTTTGAATGTTTTTTAAAACAGAAGAACACTTTGGTTCTTGTGATTTTGCAAGATGTGTGCTCAAAGGTTCACAATTAGTCTGCCTCACACTTTTTGGCCTGTTGGAGAAGCACCTACCATGTTATGGGTTGAAAGGAGAGAATATCTTCTTAATTACATTGCAACAATAGACGAACATAATACCATGTTGATGGGACAGAAAAAAAATATTTTATTACATTCTTTGTGTCCGCAAGGAATAAAACTTACAACCAGATGCCACAAAGATTAGTTACTAGAGATAATACAGTTTTCATGGTAGTATTGGTGAATTTACATAATTATTTTGTGCCGAATGTGTCCACTGAATATGTTTATTTGAGAGAAAACAAATGAAAGGGGAACCTATAGAATTTAGATTCATAGAGGAGCCAAATGTAAATGCGACTGCCTTGCAAGTTTAGGATCCTGAAGCACAAAGTACAGTGACACCTAAGCAGAAAACGAATTGATGTGGTTTTCATGCAGTTTAATGGCCAAGAAGTGGAAATTGCATATGCTTCCAGATCATTGCCACCAGCTGAAGAAAATTATTCAGTGATTGAATATAAAATACTGGCTGTGTATGGGTGCTAGAATATTTTAGGATGTATGGGTGGTGTAAGTTGCACATTGGACGTTGTGACCACTAACCTTTGTTTAAGGTATTGATGACTGAAGGTGGAATTAATGTGTCAGCAAAGATTGTTAGGTTTTCAATGAGCTTACAAAAATTCCATTATAGAGTACACAATGTTCTTGGGAAAGACAGTGTGATTGCAGATGTTAGAAATGGGGGCTCTAGTTGGCAGCGGTATGTACCCTGCCCAAGTAGGGACCCTTCCTTTTAGTTGGGATAAGGGAGTTGCACAACCAGATAAACCCTGCGCACCCCCTTGGTAGCTTGGCATGAGCAGTCAGTCTTATCTCAGAGGCAATGTATAAAGCATGTGTACATAACACACACAGTAACATAGTAAAAACACTAAAAATGGACAACACACCTGTTTGGAAAAATAGTCACTCTTTATCTAAGCATGACAAGACCAAAACAACAAAAATCAAACATACATAAGTATAGATGTCACTTGCTTCAAGCAGGACGCTTTAGTTGTTCTTAGGGTTACATAAACATTCCTCAGGGTATGAAAAACGATGACTCTTGAAGCTACTGCGCTTCTAACAAAGCAATCATGGTAACTGGGAAGTTGATGCTAGGAGTGCAAAAGAAACACGTTGGAATCACTGGGGTTCGAAGTAAAGAAAAGCATCTTGTCCCCAAATATTGCAGTAAGCTGTGCTAGAAGTGCCAGCGCATTTCAAAAGCAGGAGATATGCCGCCACAGATTTAAGGGTTGAAACACAAAGTGCAGTCACTTCTTTTATGGGAATTTATGGCTGTCTTTGCTTCTGAGGATGGGGAGATTTGGATCAGCTCTGCCTGGGGATCTCAAATCATAAGTGAGTCTCTGAGAATATGGAGTCACAAACAAAGTGCCCTCGAGTGACTGGGAATGTTTGGGTCTTTGTGTCTAAGTACCTTACAGTTAGAGAGGGCAACACAGGGAAGGGTGTCTGTCAGGACTCTGGTGCAGTGCTCCTCTCACCGGCAAGCGCTGGCTCACACTCTGTAGTACTACGGTGACCTCCCGTAATGTTTGCAACCGACACCAGCAATCCCTGGCTCTCGTCCTAGCCGGTTGTAAAAATGGGAGCGCTGGTTGTAGAACCTGGAGCACACCACAGGACAATGAGGCAGCTCAGTGCAGTGAGCACATATAGGGCACACTGGAAACACCACACTCAAGCCCTCGTTCTCGACTGGCACACTCCTGTCACTTAGAGTGCTCAAGTCAGTCAGTTTGGAGTAGGAGGTCCCTGATGTCCCAGGGACCTCTATGAAACTGGAGGCAAGTACACACAAGCCCTTGGAGAACCTTTGGCAACCCGGATAGAAAGACAGTCCAGTCCTTTCACTACCCTAAGACAGAAGCAGCAACTGCCAGCCAACCCAGCCAAGCAGTACACAGCAAAGGGGTAGTACTCCTCCTGGCAGCTCGTCAACTCTTTTTCTTGGCAGAATCTCCTCTTCATCCAGAAGCTTTCTGAAAATATGGGGTTACTGGTGCAAAAACCTATACCCCTTTTGGCCCTTAAAGTAGGCACACTTCAAAGAAAAGTATTTGTAGTTCACACGTTCCTACCTTGCCCTACCTTGGTTCCAGTCACACTCCGGGGAGGGGGGAGGAGGGGTTGGGGTGGAGACAGCATTGTGAGAGGACAGACACAGCCCTATTCAGGTGTCAGCGACAACTCCTCCCACCACACTAGCTCAGGAAGACCCATCAGCCTGGTGATGGGCCATTAGGATCTGCAGGGCACACCTCAGCTCCCTTTGTGTGACTGTCTAGAGTGAATGCACAAACAGCCCTTGTCAGCCGAAACCAGACGTTGATTCCACAGGCTGGCAGAGACACAGAATTGTAAAGCAAGAAAATGACCACTTTCTAAAAGTGACATTTTCAAACACACAATTTAAAAATCAACTTAACTGAAAGATGTATGTTTAAATTCTGAGCTCAGGGATCCCAATCTCCAAATCTCCATCTCTTCCCACTTGAAAGTTACACTTGTAAAATGTTACAAGGCAGCTTCAACGATAACCTATGAGAGAGATAGGCCTTTCAATAGTGAAAAATGAAATTGGCAGGATCTCACTATCGGGACATGTAAAACACATCAGTACATGTCATACCTTTCACGTACACTGCACCCTGCCCAGGGGCTACTTTGGGCCTACCTTAGGGGTGCCTTACATATAGTAAAAGTGAAGGTTTGGGCCTGGCAAGTCGGTGCACTTGCCAGGTCGACATGGAAGTTCAAAACTGCACTCACAGACACTGCAGTGGCAGGTCAGAGTCAAGTTTACAGGGCTACTCATGTGGGTGGCACACCCAGTGCTGCTTGCCCACTAGTAGCATTTTATTTACAGGCCCTGGGCACACATAGTGTGCTTTACTAGGGACTTACTATCAAATCAAATATGCCAATCATTGTTAACTATTCCTAGTCACAATTTACACTGATCAGCAGTGGTAAAGTGCCCAGAGTACACAAACCAGCAAAAACGATGTCCAGTATACGGTAAAAAATACAGGAGGTGGAGGCAAAAAGACAAGGGAGACGACGCCAAGGATGCCAGGTTTAACAGCAAATATTTTTGTCATGCATGCCGAGACAATTAGAGGACTGTGAGGAAGGTGGTGGAAGTGAGTGCATTGGTACAGGATGATGATATATCATCAATTAGCAAAGGTTTGTGGGAATTTAAAAGTTGGGAAGATGTGACGCTTGAAATAGTAAATAGGTATGTGGAGAAGGGTTGGCAAAGAAAGGAGAATGTAGAGGTGAAACTAAGTCCTGGGGGGGGGGACTCAAATCTCAATTATCATTTGAGAAGGAAGTAATGTTGAGAAGAGGATGAGCAATCCTTCTTGAATCTCTGAGAAAAATGGCGGTAAAGACATTTTGCAATTTTGAGAGCCAAGGGTCAAGAAGTCATAGCAGTGGCCTGATTTGGATATTTATTGAAAGAATAGTAAGAGAATGTACACAATGTGCTATGACCGATTAGTATTTGAAAATGTTGAAACCACTAGTGTGTGAAGGTCGACCACCCCAAAAGTCTTGGTATAGCTGTGGATATCATGGGGCCCTAGGTCCAGCATTACAGTACATGATTGCTAATATTGACAGATTTTCATGATGGTATTAGTAACACTCTTGGAGAAAATGAAAGTTTTGGATGAAAAGCTTCTGGAGGAGGGTATCATGCAAATGTATTAAGTGACTGAGGTGTACGTTTTTCATCACGGAAAGCTAGGTTGTATTTTGAGAGGCTAGGTGTCCGGCATAGAACAACCTCATTTTACTGTCCCAGTAGAAATGATATGGTGGAAAGATTTAATAGGCTTACCATACAGTTTGCAGTTCAAGGCGGTTTGGATTGGGAGGTACAAGTGGCAAAGACAGCGAAGGCATACAGAGAGGCTGTGAATGAAACTACAGGGTATTACCCATATGTAATTATGAGGGGTCACAATTCTAGAACTAAATGGATGGCTATTGAAATTTTAAGTTCAGTAATGGTCTGTTTAAAATATGAGTGAGAGGGTTAAAGACAAACATGGAAGAACTTATTCTTACTTTGATGATAAAAAACAAAACAAAAGCTGTGTGAATCTTACTAGGGTATGGGCTAATGCAAAAAGCCTTGGGGAAATGTGCAAAGATGAGAGTCAATTTTATGAACCAATTGAAGCATGAAGTTTTGAAAAATTACATTGGAGTGAGTAATGGGAAAGTGGAAAATCTTAAGAGGACAGCATTGGGATATGGAGGTTGCTGGAAACTGGATTGGAGGGCTGAATCTGTAAATTATTATAATGGATGGGATTATGATTAGCAAGAGGGTCATGGTGAAAGGGAGAATGGTGATTAAATGGGTTTTCAGAGATCAAATGGTAAAAGAGATCAAGGGTGCAAACAGGACCGAGTCCGCACGGGCCAGCTCCTTTCAGATGCCATCCGGGTCCGCAGAGGCACTAGACAAGGCTGCCCACTGTCGCCATTGTTGTTTTCCCTGGCCATGGAACCCCTGGCTGCGATTCTCAGGGCACATGGACCGGAATGGGGAATCCCATTAGCGGACGGCTTGCATGCGGTGTCACTGTACGCGGACGACCTATTACTATACGTCAGAGATATAACTGACATCCCCGCCTCCCTTACTGACATTTTCCGCACCTTTGAGGAAGTGTCGGGCCTGAGAGTCAATTGGTCCAAATCGGGGGCCTACCCCTTTAGTCCGGACACGCCTGAATGTGACATCCGTCTGGGCGGGGACAAGCTGCAGTGGTACCCTACTACCTTTCGCTACTTGGGGATACGAATATACAGGAACCCAACAGACGTCTTGGAGGGGAACCTCCTCCGAACAATAGCTTCCATCCGAGCGCAAATCGACTTCTGGAACACCCTACCCCTCAATGTGCCTAGCCGCATTGCGCTGACTAAGAGATTGTGCTGCCTAGACTACTCTATTATTTTGCAAACATACCCACGTATGTTACCACCAAGCTATTCCGCGATCTAGAGGTGCTGCTGCGCAGCCTCATCTGGAACAAGGGGAGACCACGAGTGGCGCTGACCAAACTATACATGCCCACAGACTCGGGAGGCTTGGCAGTCCCTAACATGGAGCTATACTACCTCTCGGCGCAGATGCAATGGGTGGCGGGATGGCTGAGCGGCAAGCACCTCGAGGATACCGCCTTGAACACAGCTGCCTGGACACGGACGCAAATTAACACGCTGTTCCATCCGATCACCCGCACTCAATGCCCCTCCCAGATATACCTGGCGGTGGCGCGCAGGTGTTTCCTGCGGTGCCTTCGTCTCACACGAGCCACTAAGCCATATGCCCCGATCTTACCACTTTTAGGCACACCTGGCCCGACGGGACCGCTTACTGAAGCCCACTTGACTAGCTGGGAGCGTGCAGGGGTGGACACGCTGAGTGACCTATACGCGGATGGTGAATTGCTCACCTTCACAAACCTGACTGATAGCACAGCTCTCCCGACGGGGCAGTTCCTACTGCACGCGTCCCTCTTGTGCACGCTTACTACTTCCTGGGGCGACATCACAGAAGAACTCCCGATGCACAGCTTTATCCAATACCTGCACGTCATGGGCAACGGCTCGCACATCATACACTGGCTAGCGCAAGCTCTACAGGCACACTCGCAACCATCCACACTACCGCTGAGAGAACAATGGGCGACAGACAGGGGAAGAGATTGGACAGATAAAGAATGGGCATTGATCCTGGCTTGCCCGACCAACATCCCACGTAATCCCCGCTTCAAAATTATACAATACTACATATTGCAACGTGCATACCTCACGCCCGACAAGATAAATAGATACTTCTCACTAACGGACGCAGCTTGCCAGCGCTGCTCGCTACCGGGAGCAGACCTCCTACACATGCTGTGGCACTGCCCTGTTATACGGGCATATTGGGACGACATATTGACACTACTCGCGCGCGACACTGACGAGCAACTGCCACACACATGGGAGACATGCATATTAGGATTGTATAAGCGCACGAAAAACAACAAAGTGCAGGCACGCTTCTGGGACATGGGACTCATAACGGCTAAGCGCTTGCTCACTAAACACTGGAAGGCCACGACCCCCCCGCACACTAGACACTGGAAAGCCTCCTTCATCAACTGGGCACAAGCGGAGAGTACGGTGCTCCTTCGGGAGGAAACCGCGGGACTCCGGAAATTCCCCATCGCACAGCTTTGGGATGACCACCTTAAAACATTTCAGATGGCCTGCCAGGAACAAGGGATAACCTGAGACTATAGATCTAACCGATCTCTTGATGTTAGTCAGAGACGGCTCTAATGCTGCAGCGGAGCTAACTCCCTCCCCCCCCACTCGCCTCTGGTGGCCTCTGCTCCCGCCCTAAATGAGACCGACACCAGAGATGCATCACCATGCGAATATAATACCAAATGAACGCTGCTGCCGCGATTCAACGCTACTCACACATCAACTAATTGGGAACACAAACGAGAAGGCATAACCACCTCGCCCCACTCTGCCCTTCTCCCCCCAATGTAGCTGAGCACCCTGCGCACCAAGAAAATAAGTGTGGGCATCGATGCTTTGGATTCACAACCTGACTGGGGGTTCTTCCCCCCTCACGTCCGCTGCTTCCCGCGCACAGTGCACAGCCTAGCTGTGCCCCACTGGACGGCTGCTGACCCCCCGCTGCAGCACCTGATGATCTCCCCCCCCCTCCCCTTGACCCCACCTGAATTTACAACCCTAACCCCTACTCCCCCTACTGGCACACAAGCGTAGGGAACAGTTTGTTTACTGGTCAAGTTCCCTGGCCGGACTCCTATCTTATCTCGGATAACAGATGATGGGCGCATCGTCTGGACTCCCCGAAGCGATACCCTATTAAACACACACCGCTCTCTGGCGGCGGAGATGCGATGGCATACGCGCCCTGCAAGGGATGGGTACATCTAGTGCTCTCAGTGAGATCTTGACAAGGGCACATTGAGTTGAATACTGGACATAGCCCCGATAACCAGCGGCTTCAGGGGTGTAGCGATGGGGGGACAGATGTGCGCCACGCAGCCCGCACATGGACCCTAACTATAAAGCTGTAGACTAGACTCGCCGAACTTAAGCGTTAGCTTCGATGCCTCAGTGAGCTATACCGAAACACTACTGCCACGCTCCGGCAAGCATTGCGAACACGACGCTGACACAGTGCCGCCCGGGGACCCCCACGCTAATGATTAACCACGGCGCTTTGCGCAACTCTCAATAAGGGCTTGGGTGACGACCGCAATGGCCACAATGCTAGCTGGAATACTGCGTTATCTCTGTTACCGACACTAAGAAAAAGGAAAAACATAGACCTGTCATTTATTAAGATAACTACCTAATGACTGTAACAATACCACCATGTACAACGCCGCCGGACCCCCGGGTTACCGGCTGAATGGCTGTGTCATATTATCTGGAAACCTCTGCTTAATGTCTAATCGACTAGCCACCATGGATGGTGAATGTATACTGTATGATGACACAGCTGTGAACAATAAAGGTCTTCCAAAAAAAAAAAAAAAAAAAAAAGGGTGCAAACAGGATGTATTTATATAAAGCCAATTCTCTGCTTGGTAATGTTAAAGATTCTGCACACATCACCTTGGTCAAGGAGAATGTACTTTATGACACTGGGTCTGGATATGAAGTTCAGACTCAAACTGCAGACAAGGGGAGTTCTTTCTATATGTCAAAGAAAGGTCTTAATGTACCTTTGCTCCTTTTTATATAAAAATATACTTACCTTACCAAATGGTCCTCATTGGTATGGTGCTTTAAGTATACACCACATAAACATAGTACCCATTTCCTTCACATGTCCATCATCTTAGATATTCAGTAGCATCCAGATCTTCTATGTCTCATGTGTATGTCTTTCTGATCTGTTAGGGTGTTTCTGAATGGGGACATATGACTTCTGTAAATATTGTGTTTATATTTTATATGTGTTTATATTTTATATGTTACATACATTTATATTTCTTTTGTTATAATATTAAATTACACTCTCATTTTAAAACTACATTTAACAAATTCACCATACCATAGCTTACACGTTTTTTTTATTTGCTGGTATCTACATATCTTTTCTTTTTATGTTAATAGTCTGAAAAAACTAAGAACTTTATTACCCATACTTCTTTGTAAAACCCAACATGGATTTCTATTTGGATGTTTTGCAACATAGTTTTTGTAAATAGTTATGTAATTTCTGTATTCAAATATACAATGTTACAAGTTAATAAATTATCAGTGACACAATGTAAATATCTTTATTTTCCTTCCTTTGTGCAGAAAAGTCAACATTAGAAACTCCTGATACAGCCTCCGGCTGGAGAGTTGGCTTGATAGTTTGCTCCCAGGTTGATGATGTTTCCTCTCTGCTGGATCTACCACCTTTTGCAGCTGCCTCCTATCTCCAGGTGGCATTTCTTCTTTTTCTCTAGACCTAAGGTTGAACCACCTTTTCCTAATTACTTTCACATTTCAATTAGTCACATCAATTGTATTATTTATGGTTTGTATTTGTCTCCAAAAGTGATGACTTCAGAACTGCAATGGAGAACTTTCCAAACAGCCTTTCAATCTCCACTACACACTCCTGGTCAATTTATCATTACTGTGGGGCACTGATAAGGAGATCAAAGAATTGATCTGGGCGATACCCATTCAAGTTTGAAAATTTTCAAACAATTGGCTGATAGGCAACAACACACCCTTAGCCTGCCTAGCATTTAATATTACTACAAGGCCTTACAGTTAATCCAAATGACCATGATGCACAAACTAGTACGGATGTTCCTTTGTGGTTTACCACAGAGTGCTATATTACAGCTAACAGACCAGACTCCAATTTCTCTACAAACATAATATCACCTACTTCTTAGCATTGAATCCCATGGTACAAACCACCTTGATATCCTGTTTCAGTGCTCATAATTTATTGCAGATAGATGCTAAATTAAATAAACATGCACCCATCTCTCACACAACCGTTATTTGTGTGAGAGGCAGTGTCATACATTGACATCACTGGAAATCAGCAGGTATTCAAATCCTCACGGAAAAATCTTAAATCCTATGATGCTCAACAGTAAGAATTTTGCCTGTCCACCCATGAGAAATAGAAATGTTAATTTGCGACACTGTTTTTTTGGAGTAAATTTTGGTCACACTTTGGGCTATAAAGAATTCCCGTGAAATATTGAGGCCTTTTTGGGGGTGGAGTGGTGGGTCTCTACAGCCTCCTCATGTCCCAGCTATATATATATTTTTTTTTAAAACATATTCTTATTGTCATTTAGGTCAGTATCCAACAGGAATTTGACATTTATCATTGCATTCCATATCGATAAAATATAACACATCCAAAACAAATGTAGGTCTGTGCTTGCTGTTTTGCATTCTCTTTGGTGGGGATCTTCAAATATGTATACTCTTTGTTTGCGTACATGGTGAACGTATTAACTAACTGACTAGGCAGTGGGGTCAAAGCTGTGTAGCCATGCCGAAAGTACAGAGTAATTATCCGGGAGTGTGGAGGGTAGGGTGGGCAGGGGCGGGCAGTGGGCTGCTGTTTCTTACCGAGTTTCAGGCCACTACTTCCCTCTAACAGCGTGTTATCAGCGCTGGGAGGGGGGAAAAGATATGGGAGGGTGGTGCCCATGACTTATCACTCATCGTTCAGTGTACTGGTGTCTAGTGGTATTAGTACTTTTCCTTGTCGACATCCCAGTGGTTAACAACCAAGTGTTACTTCGTCAATCCTGTACATCTGTTATTTAAGCATCATTGTCATCTGCTTCTTCCTCGCTCTGGTCTCACTCTGGGTTTTCCCTCACCTCTCTCTCCAGTGTCCTACAATAGGGTGTTTTCTCAACTTCCTCATCTCTTCCCTCGCCAGGACTCTGCCCTCTGCCCTGACCAAATAGGTTATGTCTCGCTTCCAGGTGTCAAATGTCGGTCTCGTCTCAGACTTCCATGTCATTGCTATTCGTCGTCTAGCCAGGACTAATGCTATGTCTAGGAATGTCTACCCAGTTTCTGTTTGGGCCGTTGGGGAAAAGCCCCAATAGGCACACCCCTACTGTGTGTTCAAGTGTGCGTCCCACTGTTGTCCCCTAGAGTTGCAGTGCTTCCACCCAGACGCCAGAGAGCCCTGCGCATACCCAGGTCATGTGCACAAAGTCTGCATTATTATGGGCGCATCTCGGAAATTTTTTATGTGTCGCCCCCATAAGCCTTTTGCAGCCTGTGAGGGGTCATATAGGCCATATGGGTATAATTGTATTGTATATATTTCAGTCTCGTATTACGTGAGATTTTCTTATGATATGCTAAAATTTTAGTCTATTCCGGGTCTGTGAGGTCTCTATTTAGGGTGGTCCCCCAGCGGTTACACAATTTTGTCAGGGGTGTGCAGGCCATCTCCAGGTATGAGGTGTATAATCATTTTGCCTGGTGCCTCACTGCGCCCAACGTTAAAACTGCATGTAGCACTGAATGCGTCTTAGGCTTCTGTTGGCCCCCTCCCCATAACTCCCTAAAGGTGGGCAGCACAGTCTTATAGGTTAAGAATTGGCCTGGTTGCAAGCCATAGCTCTCCATTAAGTCCCAAAAGGGGACCAGGGCCGAGTGCTGGTAACAGTCCCCCACCTACTATAGTCCAGCCTCCGTCCATGTCTTCAGCAGGACTGTGGTTAATGTCGTCCTTGGGTTCCCATGGGGTAGACCAACCAGGGGTAAGACCGAGGTGTATAAGGGTGCATTCCTCATCTTAAACAGGCCGTGTTTCTAGCAACGTAAGGCTGTAGCTTCTAGCAAAGATAGGTGGGGAATAGTCACTGTCGGGTCAAGCATTTTAGTCAATAATAAATCAGTGTGGGTCCCAAGGTCGGTCAAGTCAGTCCCCTCTGGGCCCACTCCTGCCAGCCATGTGCTAATCATTACACCTGTGAAGCCAGGAAATAAGTCTCGAAGGTTGGGACCCCCAAGCCCCCCTCTGTTGATGGACGTTGTAAAGTCTTTAAAGCTACCCACCACCTACTTTTTCCCCATATGAGCTTTTGCATCAACGCATCCGGTTTTCGAAACCATGAGGCGGGATCTATGGTGGGGAGGTTAGTGAAGGTGTGAAAGCATAACCATTTTAGAAAGGGATACCTGGGCCTTTTTATCGGGAGTCAGAGTGAAAAACACTCGATCTCGGGGACCTGAGGGCCTCTCCGAAATTACCTTCGAGTGGGTCATCTAGCAAATGAAAAACCTGGATTCTCAGGTATCAGAAGGTTATGGGAGCCCAAATATTGTCTTCTATGAGGTTTGGGGGGACAGGCCGTGTCGGCAGACACAGAGTAAAGATATGTCTTGGTGCAGTTCACTTTAAGTCTGGATTGTGACTCAAACTGCCCTAATAAGACTATAGCTGTTTTAGTTCCCTCAGTCGTGTCTTTAAGACAGATTAATAAGTGATAGATTAATGAGTCATCTGCATACAAGGAGATAATATGCGTGTTCCCCATAAGGTTATGTCGGGTCCTTCGCCACCGCATCTAAACAGTGCTGCCAGAGGTTCCATTGCTAGTGCAAACAGGAGGGGTGACAGTGGCTAACCCTGTTGTGTACCTCAAAAAACCCATATTGTGTGGACACTGTTTTGCCAGTTTTTACTGTGGCTATGGGGTTCTCACAGAATAACAACACCCATCTTGCCCAACCCTCACCTAGGCCCATGCATTTCATAGTCTCAAACAGGTATTCCCATCTCACTGTGTCAAAGGCCTTCTCAAGGTCTATTGAAAAAACGACCACTTGTGGCAGTTGTCAGGTGTCTGGATGATACAGCACTGAATACATTCTGCGTAGGTTGAACAACATGTACCTGGCTGGGATAAAACTATTCTTGTCTGTGTGGACCAGGTCTGGCATGTGGGAGAGTAAGCAGAGTTCATGTTTACCATGGAGAGTGGTCGCAAATCTGTGACCTTAGCCTCGGTCAAAGGCTTCTTGGGGGGAGGGACCACCAATGCGACCCCTGTCGTGTCAGGGAGATGTCCCAGCTTCAGGGAAACTGCATATAATTTATCCAGTTGTGGGGCAAGTTTTGAGGCATATGTAGAGTAACATTTGGTGGGGAGGCAGTCAGGTCCTGGGGTTTTCCCAGTGGCCATGCTTTTGGTTACTGCTCGAATCTCATGTACTGTCACCAGTCCTCTGAGCTTCTGGAGATGTCAATGGGAGGGGCCTTATATAGGGTTGTGTAATAGTCACAAAACGTTGCATTAATGGCCTCAGGGTATATTGTGGGATCCCCTCGTTGGTTCTGATTTGACTAATCGGGGTTCCATGTGTCTCCGGCCTAATTAGCCATGCCAGCAGTCTACCAGGCCTCCCTTCTTCCTCCTGCACCTTTGTAAGATATCCTCTGTAATCATGGCATCTCAACCGTTCGAGGGTTTGGTGGTATAGTGTGCGTGTTTGTGTTAGGGTTGTTTGTGCAATCGGTTGTCTAGTCTGTAAAGGTCCTCCTCCAGTGCTTCCAATTCCAGATGGAGTTCTCAGGCACTGCCCCCTCATCACTACCTTGAACGCTCCCCATTCCACCAGTGTGGTAGATGCCGTTTGTACGTTACTGTCAAAATAAGTGCGGCTGTGCCTATGTTCTCTTTAAAGCAAGTGTCCTATAATGTTGACAAGTTTAGTTGCCACAGTGGGATCGGTGGGCGTGTCCTTGTAGGTTGGAATATTAACAAGAGGGGGCTATGATATGAGAAGGTGCGCCATAGGTAATCTGTGTAAGTGACAGAACAACCCAAGCCAGGTGTGTTCAAGAATAAATCCAGCCTAGTGTGTAAGTGGTGTAAGGGTGAGTAATAGGAATAATTCGCATCTCCCACGTGTTGTGTCCTCCAAGCATCATCTAGCCCCCAATGTCTCCTCCAGTTTCAGAATCCCGCTGTTATACGGTGGGCTTGGGCACTCAGCGATGGTGGGAGTGAGCAATCTAGGAGGATATTTGTGCCACAATTGAAGTCGCCACCTAATAATACGTTTCGAGTTAACAACTCAGCCAGTGAGGCCGAAAGGTTCCAAAGGAAAAACTGGTCCTGGTTAGGGGCATAGACACTGCTCAGTGTGGTGTCTTTCCCAAAGAGCCTGCCCTTTAAAAGTACATATCTGCCATCCTTGTCTATGAGTGTTTGCAGGGGTCTGAATGGGATACCAGCTCTCACCCATATCAATGCACCCCTTGCACACGCAGAGTAGGAGGTCGCAAATAATTGCCCTCTCCATCTCCTGCAAAGTTTCTCCACTTCACCATGGGTGAGGTGCGTTTCCTGAAGGAAGGCATTCTGCACCCCCCTCCAGCATAGATATCTGTGTATATTATGGCGTTTAGTGGCTGAGCCCATTCCTCTAATGTTCCATGTTAGTACTTTTAGTGTGTGTTGATCTGGGGACATATTCAAGTGCCTAGGTGCTTAGGTCTGCCATCTCCCCTTACACCTCCATGCCCCGAAGTAGTAAGGCAGGACCCCACCTCCCGAAGAAACAACAAAATGAAATAGTAAAAACACCCATAAACATAAAATCCCCAGTCCCTGGAGCTGTCTGGCAATGAAAAGATGCTCAAACTACAAGCAAGCCATCCAAATGGTTGGGACGCCCCTTCCACGTCTAGGTGAGGCTTTCTGGAGGGAGCAGGCTGCAGCGGGTGTAGAACCATCTGGTTTGTGGTGTTCTTGTGTACGGCACAACCCACCCAGCCCTTGGGACCTCAGGCACCAGCCCGCTGGACCTCGGCCATAATGGGAGACTCTACAGTGTCTCAGCTCATGACTCCCTGTGAAATAGGCTCAATTCAGTTAAAGGTCATTGTCTAGTCTGGGAGTAATAACCGGTAACGTGACGCTGTCCGCTCGTGAGCTGTCCAAGTCTGAGCCCCCAGTCCCCTTGGGTGATCCAGAACAAGGCTCCGACATAGACTTGGTTGGTCTCAAGATTTCGGCTACAGCTTGCAAACCGGCAGCTCTCTCCTTCTTGGTTTGGGAGGGGCTGGGTCTTTAGGCGATTTCTACTTTGACCGGGACCTCACTCTCTTTCCCGACCTTGTGGCGCCACAGGAGTCCCTGGTACTGGATTTCTCTGATTTGTGCCCAGCTTAGTAGGACTCGAGTCATTCCCAGTCTGCTTCCAGCTTTTCATAAAAATGTGTCTTCCCTTACAGCATCATGCAGAGCCTGGCAGGGAACATCAGGGAATATTGCAAATTGACTTCCCTTAGTGCCTTCTTGATCTATGAGGTATGAGGGCCGCTGTCTCCTTACTTCGGCCGTGTAATCGGGAAATATGGAAACCTTATTATTGCCCACCATGAACGGGCTATCTGTGCGTGCCTTCTGCAGGAGGACATCTCTGTCTTTATAGTGGAGGAGTTTGGCTACCACTGGATGCGTAGGGTGGCCTGGAGTTGGCAGGCAGGCAGGGACCCTGTTTTCCCTCTCGAGCGTATATAACAGAGCCTCCGGCGCCACCACTGTGCGAAGCCACGGTTCCAGGAATGTAATCATGTTACAGCCCTCCGTTTCTTCCTGCAGCCCGATTATCCATACGTTATTTCTCCTATTAAGCCCCTCTACATCTTCAGCCCTACACTGTAATGTGTTGACCCTTTCATTGAGCTCAGTGACCAGGCGGGTTAATCTTTTTTGTGTGGGGTGGAGTTCCGTGAGCGAGGCTTCCATCATTTTCACCCGTTCTGCTAGTTTATGGTGCTCAGCTCTGTGCAGGCCCAGCCCCTCTGACACAGTGCTGATGTCTTGCTGAAGGGTCGCTCTGGTATCTGCAATTGCGTTCAAGATTTGAATCAACTGTTGTTGTTCTGGGTCTGTCATTGCTGGTGAGGTTGCTGGGGCCTCTTGGGGGTCCACGGTCTCTTCTCCTCGGTCCGAAGGGGCACCCGTCGTCTTCGTTCTAGATTTCCCCATGTTTTCCCTTTCCCCCTTGGAGTGCAGTGTGTCTGGGCCTCAAGCAGGATTGTCCGGGGTGGCACCATTACCAACCTAATGAGAAAGGCAGATATATGCCCCTACTGTGTATCCTACAGTCACTATGAGGGGGCCTTATAGCTGTATGCATGTGGTGAAGATGGTGTGAGGGAAGGTGCTACGTGTCGTCCCCAGCAGAGGTTATGCGCAGGTATGTCTTTGTGTTTCAACCAAAAGTCAATTCTGGCTATCCAGAAATGGCTTTTTAAGCAATCACGGGTGTTAGGCCCTGTACAAGTCCTCGCATAGTATGCGCTGGGTATAGAGTCCATCCTCCTGCACTGGGCCCTTCCAACAAAAAGGACTCAATGTTGCCCCAAATCCATGAAACAACCTTATGCTGGGAGCCACTACACTCTCACCTGGGCTTTTATGTCCTTGCCACTCCCAATGGGGCAGCTGTGCTTGGCCTGTCGGTTGGAAAGCAATCTCTAGCACTGGTAAGGCCCGTTCAGTGTTCCATGCGTCAGTTCTTCCCGTGGTGCCCCAGATCAGGGGTTTTCGTGGGGCACAGCATATGGTTTCAGGTCAAGGCAGGGCGGCACAAGCCTCTCACCTAGATGGGGTGGGGTCCACTATCTGTTTTCCTGTTCTCGCTGCCCCAACGGTCTAGGCTAACAGGGCAACGAGGATCGCCTCATGTGGCAAACCTTGCCTCCACTCTCAGAGCGGCTCTGAGGGCAGGCCTGGTTCCCGGGCCCCTGGGCTCCGCTCTTCGTGGAGCTCTCAATGGCAGCTAAAGTCTTGCAGCCCCCACCGTGGTCCAGTTCACCCACGGGGGGGTGCAGGTCTCATATTCACAGCCAGCAACCTCACCGTCTACACAGGCCCCGGGATATGCAGGTCCAACACCCTGCGGGGGTTAGGGCCATAGGACGGGCTCACCGCCAGTTTGCCATGGCCGCCATCTTGCGGCTCAGAGTACCTGGTCTTGCAGGTGCCATGCCAGCGTTGTTCAGCCCTTCACCAGGGTCTCTAAGCATCTCAGCTAATCCAGTAAGCCTTCCCCATCGCTGCGGTGCTCTGCTGGTGTCGGAAAGTGCAGGCTGGGACTGTTAATTATCAGGATATACGAAGGGCTGACGTGGAGCAGCAGGCTCACGCATCCGCCATCTATGGCTTCCAAGCCACGCCCCCCTCATGTCCCAGCTATATGTTCAAACTTTATCATTCCAATTGCACAGCAAATGACAGGAAATCTTGAATATTGAATCCTCTGGCTCTCATTGGATTAATGCAATAATTGCTTGGATAAGAAAGTTTGGGAATTTTGGATGAAATGTTGTCTTTTTGAAGTGTTCCAAGTCTGGTACTGAACTCTAAAAAAAATCAATGTGGTGGACATCACTTACAATGCTGGAGATGTGACCAGGAAGGATGTAGTACTGCCCATATTCTTCAAAACGGTCCTGAAATGCTGGGACTGTGGCATGAGCCAGGGAAAACTCTCCATAAGGTCCTTGAGATACTGCTCCCTCACACAACATAACTGACCTTCCCTCCTTAAATGGCAGAGAAAGACTGCTCTCCACAGCATTAACCATGCATCTTACACCACTGACGGTCACCAGATATGCTCAAACATGATGAATGGATGGTTGAGATGTAGAAAACTTCTTCATATGAGAGGTGCATATATATATAGAGTACTAGATTGAACAGATGTCTTCCTGCATACGTGGTCTCCCTTCGTGGTTTCTGATTCTTGAGGGATAATGATGACTTAAGATGAGACCAGAGGGACACTGGTGTGCTCTTTGCTTCCTTCAACCCCCTCCTTCTCTCACCAACTGCTTCCATCCCCATGTGTGGAAACATCAGACCACCTGCCCCCACTCCCCCAATAGGATTGGCATTCAGTGCAATTGTTTGTCTTAATACGATCATTAATTAGACCATGTGACTTAGCTGCCAGCCATAAAATCTGCTTTTCCTTTCCCTCAAAGCACTCATACACCTGCTTATACATGATGGGGCTGATTCACAAGGTAAACTGAGACGAAAGTCTAACTTTATGACTTTCGGTATTCACAAAGGGCACTTACGAGTCGTAAAGTTATACTTTTGTCTCAGTTTTGGTCTCAGTTAAACTTAAGACTAAAACTTAAGTCTAACTGAGACAAAAGTGTAACTTGACTCCTCGTAAATGCCCTTAGTGACTACCGAAAGTCGTAAAGTTAGACTTTAGTCTCAGTTTACATTTGGGAATCAGGCCCATTGTCTTGAAGTGGAGCATAACGATTGTCCCTTTATTTCACTTCATCTCACCTCATTTCCTTGTACTTGTATGTACTATATGCAATGTTGTGTTTTTCACCAACACACAATTTTCCATGATGTGGTCTGTTGATATTTTTGTATACTTGACCATTGTTGCGATGACGCTTATGTTGGTTAGGATTCTTATGTTGGTCATGATGGAAGTGAATACTGTCAACGGACCTGTTGTTTTTTTATGAAATGTAAATAAAGATGTCACAAAAAAGAAAATGTGCTGGATTTAAAGAAATCACTATTTGGTAGCTGGACCGCATAGTATATCATATGTTGCGATTCAAAAATAGCAAGTTGAAAAAATTGCTATTTCAGAATTGCAAAACCACACTTTGGTACATGAGACTTCTTTATGATTAAATAGCACATATTGGTAACTTAGATGTGCCTCATCTTTACATTTTACGTTTGTATGTGCCATTTACTGATATTAAGCGAGTCAAAAACTGGTGATACAGCAATAATAGGTGTTGTTCATGTCCACAGAGAAAATAGTCTAAGGCAATGCTTGATAATTAAAATACCTGAGCACCCAGTTCACTGGATGTCTTCTAAATTAGTAAATTCACGTGCATTGCTCTTTGGACTATCTTACTTCACTTTGTATCTTGCACAATACCCATTTGTGACAAATGGTTTGGCACAGTTTTTTAGTATTCACTGTCCTGCACAATCTGTATGTTACAATTTGTTATTTCAATTATTATATTTGCAAACTAATATTTCACACAGTAAGCCATTTAAGGTTTCTCATCATGTTAGCAGAATAACTGGAATTCATAACAATACTGTGCATCGCTGCTTCTAAAAAATCAATCATAAACTGTTTGCCGAACAATAAGGTACTAAGCTCAATATTTAGTGAATATAAATGCAGGGCATCAAAGCACATCAATCATGCTGGCCTATTTATGGCAACAAATTTAAAACGCACCACTATTTTTACTCTTTAAGGGCAAATGAATGCATTTTATGCAAATTGTGGTCTACCATCACACAAGGTGAATCCCCAATGGTGCAATGCATGTTTCATGCACCAATTGTCTCTCTCGGGCTCAGGTAAAAATAAAAAAAGATGTTAAAAAAAAACTTGAATGCATATTACGTCCATCAAGATGAATTTTAAATTAGGTTCAAGAATTGTGCTTGCGTCTATACGTATACATAAAAGCCCCGGTTCAAAGTGGGTGAAATGCTGTCATTTGCGTACTTGCATCCCATTATTCTTATGACTAAACAAATTACACAGGTATTGCAATTTTCAATGCAATGTCTAAGGCTGCAATGTGTAACTGAAATGTTGTCTTCCATTCTCCATTCACTTTCTTCAAGTACCGTAAAATTGTTATTGAAAGTTTGATGATATCACTAATAAGCTGTACCTCTACAGCATTGTATGCTAAAAAGAGCGATGGATGTGTTTTTAATTGAAATTTTATACAGGACGATATATCAATAATACTATTAAATATTGATTCTAATACTATTACCACTACTACTACTTTTACTACTACAGCTATTATTACATCTACTACTACAACTTACGATAATATTGATAATAATAATAATGATAATTATAATAATAATAATAATAATAATAATAAGTTTAAAGAAAGAAGGGGTCCAAGTATGTTAATTAAAATGTTGCCCAGTGCACCAGAACACACAACATTAATAATAATAATACCAAACATTAATCCTGATGCTATTACTACAACAACTATTACTGCAGCAACTAATTCTATTGTCATTACTATTACTAATAGTGCTTGTCACTTATAGTAGTAGTAAGTAATACTAGTAGTAATACTATTATAATATGTATTATGGTTTTCATTGGTATTATTTTTATTATTATCGTTGTTGTTACTATTACTACTACTACTACTACTAATAATAATAATAATAATAATAATAATAATAATAATAATAATAATCATAATAATCATAACAATAATAATACACATTATTAGAAATGAGATCTCTAGTTGGCAATCGGATTGCACTCTGTCCAAGTAGGGACCCTCACTCAAGTCAGGGTAAGTAAGTTACACAGCTACAATAACTCATGCTCATCCCCTTAGTAGCTTGGTATGAACTGTCAGGCTTATCTCAGAGTCAATCTGTAAAGTATTTGTCCACACACACACAGTGAAAACACTACAAAAGGACTTCACACCAGTTTAGAAAAATATCCAATGTTTATCTGAGTAAAACAAGACCAAAAAGATAAAAATCCAACATGCACAAATAAAGATATGAATTTTGCAAGAATACATTTACAAATACAGTTCCTTGAAGTTGATACCACCAACCAGGGCTATCACAGCATCGTGAACCAACCAAATCCAACAGTTCAGTGATACGGCATCGGACAGACCCACAAAACAGTATCTTTGGAAGTGAAGAGGCTTTGGGGTAACCTTGTGATGAAATCCAAAGATGAGGTGTTGCTAACGTCGGTGGGCATTGGTTCCGAAAGCCGGGCAGAAGTTGTTAAAGCCTTTGAGTCACATGCACTTGGGATGGAGCTCTGCGATGTCAAGGTCCGGAGCACTGGCGTCGACAGGGCCAGGCCGGCGATGGGATCTCAGTCGATTAGTTGTGCCCTTCAAAATTGATGTCCATGGCTTTGGTGGAGGCAGCAGCACGGTGACAGTGCTGAGCGGGGTCACCAGCAGACACGGGAATGCAATGTGAGATGGGGCAATGCATCGTGCTCTTCACGAGGGGTGCCCTCAGCCATGGTGCAGGCGGCAGCATCGTTTGATGAATTAGGAGTCGAGGGCGCTGTCATCAGAAAACCAGAGATTGCGATGCCGTTGTTATTGATGCATCATGCTCTTCACGAGTGGTGACCACGGCTTCGCTGAAAGCAGTGGTGTCAAGTACGGGGTCATGATTGCTTTTCTTCGGATTCCAGCACAGCCACTCAGTTCCAAGGCCCCAGGACTCTTTTTTACACCACTTGGCAATGCAGGACTCACGGCAGAAGAGGACAAGTGCTAGTCACAATATGTGGAGGGAGTCTTTGATGTCCCTGAGACTTCTGCAACAGGAATCCAGCTCAACTCAAGACCTCATAGAACCTTGGAAGGCAGGATGCAGAAAGCAAAGTCCAGTCCTTTCATTGCCCAAGACAGAAACAGCAGCAGCAGGCCAACACAACAAAGCAAACATCAAAGTGGTAGTCCAACCTGACAGCAACACAGTTATTCGTGGCAGAATGTCCTCAATCCAGCTCCCATATTCATTCCAGTTTCTGCCTTTGAACTAGGCAAACTTCAAAGGAAAGTCTTTTTTAGTGCGCAAGACCCTGCCTTTCCCTGACTTGTTATCAGACACACTACAAGGGGCTAGAGACAGCTTTGTGTGAGGACAGGCACATCCCTATTCAGGTGTCAGTGGCAACTCCTCCCTACACTATAGCTCAGGAAGACCCATCAGCCTGGTTATGGCTCATCAGGATATACAAGGCACACCTCAGCTCCCTTTGAGTGACTGTCTAGAGGAAAATGCACAAGAGCCTAACTGTCAGCCAACCCAGACGTGTATTCTACACACAGGCAGAGGCACAGAATGGTTAAGCAAGAAAATGCCCACTTTCAATAAGTGGAATTTTCAAACACGCAATTTAAAAACCAACTTCACCAAAATATGTATTTTTAAATTGTGAGTTCAGAGACCCCAAACTCAAAATCTCTATCTGTACACAATGAAAAATTACACTTAAAAGATATTTCAAGGCAATCCCCATGTTA
Organism: Triturus cristatus; assembly: GCF_964204655.1. NCBI lineage: Eukaryota > Metazoa > Chordata > Amphibia > Caudata > Salamandridae > Triturus > Triturus cristatus. The sequence continues at coordinate 371,886,762 of NC_140582.1, read as the reverse complement.
CCTTATAAGAGACAAGGTCCTTGCAATAGTGAAAAATGAAATTAGCAGTATTTCACTATTAGGACATATAAAACACAACAACACATATCCTACCTTTTAAATAGAAATGCACCCTTCCCACGGGGCTGCCTTGGGACTACCTTAGTGGTGTCTTACATGTAGTAAAAGGGAAGGCTTGGGCCTGGCAAGTGGGTGCACTTGCCAGGTCTTAATTACAGTTTCAAACTTCACTCACAGACACTGCAGTGGCAGGTCTGCAAAATGTTTGCAGGGTTACTCATGTGGGTGGTACAATCAATGCTACAGGCCCACTAGTAGCATTAGATTTATAGACCATGGGCACCCCTGGTGCACTTTACTAAGGACTTATTATTATATCAAATATGCCAATCATGGATAAACCAATCGCCAATACAATTTAGACAGAGAGCATATACACGTTAGCACTGGCTAACAGTGGTAAAGTGCCCAGAGTCCTATAACCAAAAAAACATGTCAGAAAAAATAGGAGGAATACGGCAACAAGTTTCCGGATAACCTTGCAAAAAGGGCCAGGTCCCACAGTTGGTGAGACCAATTATGTCCCTAAGAGTTGCAATAAGCACAAATTGTCATGAATCTGAGCTATCGGGTGCACTTACCTCACACGCAGTTTTTACTTTGCACATTTTAATATTACCCCCTGTTTTGGAGAGTTCTTTCTAAAATCCCTTACCTTACTAACAGCATTTTCTGTCTGCCGCACGCACTCCGGTCCACTGTGGAGATTTTCCCATTTGTGTGGAGAGTGCATGCGGTCTAGCTGTTGGGATCCCCTCACTTCCGGGCTCACCACTTCCAGCCTCAGAACTTCAGAGAGGGCAGAACTAACTCCCCTGGCCAGTCCATTTAATGGACAGGATCTCGCAGACATGCAGCAGATGCGTGCAGCAGGCGCGTCGCTAGGGCTCTGAAGGTGCCTAAGGCACGCCCGTCCACACCCTGCCATTGCCAGGAGCCAGGACCCCTGGTCCTGAGAACACCCATTCTTCATCCAGTTTCACCTATACACACGCAGAACTCAAGCAGATACGTCAGTCAGTGAGTTCGGCTGGCACCTCCCATAAATGTCTTCCTAACGCCTGTTTAGCCTATTTGGAGGGGCCATTCGCCTGCAGACACTGTTGCTACCAGAGTCTGATAGCAATACCCTGGGGGGAGGTACAAAAAAAGGCTATTCCTGGTTCGATCGTGAATTGGAAAGCCATTTTATTAAAAGTGAGATCGCTTCCCAAACACTGTACTGAGATATGAGCTTTATTGAACTCCCAGGCCCCTGATGTAGGTTGGTTGAAACCCTTTTCAATTCAGTCCATTGCTTTGACCCTCCCAGAGAAGTACCGCATCCTGCATCTAAATAGACATAGTAAAGTAGGCGGAGGGGTTGCGATTGTCTTCCAATCATCACTAGATGCTACAATAAAAGACACTTTCCTAGATAATTCTATTGAGATCTGTGTCTTAAGAACTGAATTCTCTCCCAAGGATTATTGGAAGGGTGCTCTAGTATATCGCCCTCCAGGGCCCCTAAAGGATTTCTCCCTAAAATTGATGGAAAGGATCACCCCCTCATGTCATTACATCCAAGTACTTTCTCCTACATGGGGATTTTAACATCCACAGCGAAGATAAAGAAAACACAGACGCCTTGCTGTTCTTAGCTGACATGGCTACTTTAGGGCTGGTAATCAACAACGCGGGGAAGACCCACATAGCAGGTCACACTCTCGATCTCATTCTTACCAATTCGCCCCATATACTCTCCCTCCTCCCAGTACCAGTGATCTGGACAGACCACTCTCTTATCAACTTTCAGATAAATAGCCCGTATCAGACGGTTGCCAACTCCCCTTACAGCTGGAAGGCTACACGTCAACGGCATAAAATCTCAGAAGAGAACTTTCTACAGGAGTATAGACCTCCTACTTTCACCAAGTTCAGAGATATAAATATGAGACTCAATGAACTCCATCAAGCTATAGGGACTGCCTTAGATACGTTAGCACCTCTAAAGCCGTTACAGCCTAAGTCGCTAAATAAGCAGGCAGTCTGGTTCTCTCAAGAATTACGTAGAGAGAAATAAAACTGTGAAAAGCTGTAAAGAACCTGGTGTAAATCTCGTCTACAGTCAGAGAAAGATATTTTTAAAGCAGCAATAAAACATATCATAAAAATATCAAGTTAACTCGGAAAAGACACATCTATGCGCAATTAAGTGAAGCAGGAAACTCAGGGAAGGAACTGTACATGATTCTCAAATCTTTTTTCATCTCCTACGGCTTGTACAAATCCTATCCCTGCCTCTCAGACCTTATGTGACAATATCTCCAATTTCTTTGATGATAAGATTTAAAAAATCTATGACGCTTTCCCTAGTGTGTTGAGTGTCGTCGATACTCTCATTCTGCCTCGTACAGTGTCTAGCGAGAATAACGTGCTGGCTCGAATCCCTCCCTTACAGGAGTCTAAAGTAGAAAAGTTGCTGAAAGCAGCTAAATCAGGATCCCCTACTGATATCGTGCCAGCCAAATTGTTTGCCTTATTGGCTCTGCATCTCGCTTCCTCTATCAGTTCATTATTCAACTACTCACTGAGTGAGGGAAAAGTGCCTAGGGCTTGGAAATCTGCACAAATCCTTTCGATTATGAAGAAAACCAACTTAACGCCCACCGTGTTACATAACTATCATCTTATCTCGCTCCTTCCCCTCATGAGCAAACTCTTGGAGTGATATGTTAAGTCGCAGCTCATGGACTTTATGGAAGCTCAGTCATTTCTGGACCCCTCACAATCTGGTTTCAGACCGAAACATTCTGCCAAAACTACCCTGATTGGCGTTACAGACTTTATTAAACTTTTGCTGGATAAGGATAAGGCAGTGTCTTTAGTGCTGTTGGATTTGTCTGGAGCCTTTTACACTGTAGCTCATCACTGACTATTGCACAGGCTGACTGAAATTGGCATAGTAGGGTCTGCCTTTCAGTGGTTTTCCAGCTTTCTGGAACAGTGCACCCAAACTGTGAATCTGGGTATTTTCCGCTCTGGAGCCAAATCTCTAAATAAGGGGCTCCTCAGGGCTCATGCCTCAGTCCCACATTATTTAACATATACGTGGCCCCCCTTGCAAAGAATATTAGAGAACACAGCTTTGTATCTTTTTCATATGCGGACAACACAAAACTCCTGTTTTCATTTGATAATACCTCGGATGCAACTAAACAGCTTTTTACAGAGGGTATGTGGGCAATCTCCAACTGGATGACAAAGAACTTCCTGCAGTTGAATGCTAATAAAACCAAAGCCCTCCTGTTTGGCAAAGCACAATTGTTCGGGTCCCCCGATTGGTGGCCGTCAGAATTAGGCCCGGCTCCTATCCTCACTATCAAGACTAAAAGCTTAGGAGTGTACTTACACCTTTCTATATCAGTGAAGGACCCAGTGGCTGTCGTATCAGGGAGCTGATTTGGTATGCTAAAGCTTCTCAGGAGAGTGTTTTATCTTCTCCCACTATTGGTGCGCAAGACTCTGCTCCAAGCCCTGGTAGATAGTTGTTTGGACTACTTTAATACACTTCTGGGAGCGGCAAATGAGAGGGTGCTAAACAGGTTGCAAGTGGTGCATAACACTGCAGCTCGGTTGGCTTTACATCAACCACCTAGGACTCTCTCCCGGCCATTATAGAAAGGCCTACACTGGTTTCCCATTTGTGACCAAATCAAGTTTAAAATTTGTTGTTTGATTCACAAAATCATCAACGATAGTGGGTCCAAGTATATGAATGAAAGTCTTGTCCCCTATCATTCCAGTAGATCTCTGCGCTCAAATAGGAAGGCTCTGCTAGTAGTGCTTCTGGTCAACAAACTTCGAGTGGGGGACAAATCTTTTGCCTACATAGCCCCGCATCTCTGGAACTCACTCCTCAGTGCGTTACGTATGTGCACTGACTTGCTTAAATAAAAAAACACTACTGACAACAGAACTCTTTTAAAGTATGATTGCCTAACTACTTCTACGCTTCTTTTCGCTGCTAGCGCGGAGATACCCCTGCTGTGGTGAGTCCAGGGCTTTATAAATCCTTCATTAATTAATTAATTAATTAATTCATTCATTCATCCATCCATCCGTTCATTCATTCATTCATCCATCCGTTCATTCATTCATTCAATCTAACACCTTGCTGAATATCTCAAGCTGTTGTTTGATCTGGACGTTCATGTCTTCACAGTCTTGGCCTGTCAGATGTAAGGGTAACTCCTTCTAGTAGCCACATTGCCGCCAACACTAAGTAGTGCCTAAGAAGTAGGTGCCTACCAGATTGAGCCTGGAAAAGGTGGAAAAAGTGCAAAGACAAAATACCTCCATGATGGCAGAGAGACTCCACGTCAGGTTGAGATGCATGACGCAGGCAGCTTGAAGGAGGAGGAGTCAACTCAGTTGGAATCAAGACTCGCTGAATGATTTGCAGATTGGCAGCTGGGTAGACCAGGGACCTAGGAGAGCGGAAAGTACAGTTTGGAAGACAGGACAGACATACTCCAGGTACTGGTACTCCAAGAGAAGGTCAGGAGCGAGAGGCACGATGAAAGAATAACTTGAAGCATTGAGAGGCAAGGAGTAGATCAGGTTTTCCCCTTTTATAGGGAAAAACTGGAAATTACGCCTGGATGCAGGGTCTCTATCTTGGGTTGGTAGAATCTTTATAGAAGGCTGATTGGTGACAGTAATCTTAGTTAGGGAAGAATATAGCGTCACAGAAATTCCAATGAAGCGTTCTGGGAAGGTGGAGACAGCAGGAAGACGGAGACGCTTTCTGCACCTCTGGAAATAATGCCAGGGAGAAAACCGCAGTGCAGTGAGCAAATCTGTAGGCCGACTGCTACAATGTACATTTTTTTGGGAAGCATGGTGGCCTACCAGCACTACCAAGGTGTCTCATGCATCTATGATGTTGGGGGAGTAGCGTGTCCCACTCTCTGAATACAGATTCTGCTAAAGGTATCTGGCAAGGAGCAAGACGCATTAGTGGTGTGACACAAATTACTAGTTTTCCATTTCCGTTCCTATGAACTTTGGTTATATGTTAAGATCAGTGTTGCTACAGCCATGTTGTTGACATACTCATACCCTATATAGAGTAAATAAAAAATTAAATTAAGAAGAAGGTACCACCCACCCATTGAGAATCCATACTGAATCTCACTAGGGAAAGCACAAGAGGCAAAGCAATGCATAGCGCAAAAGACACCCAGTGCCATTTTATTGTTTACTTGTAATTATTTCTTCTTGCAGAGCCCCGGGTTGGCTCTTTTTGGCACAAATAAACTGATTTAAAAGATGTTAATAAGATGTGCATAGACTAGACAGTTCCATGGGGAGTGGACATGAATGTGCTTGACAATATTCCTCGATGAAAAAAATCAAATTACATAACGAATGAGCAATTTTGGGTCATTTTTTTGGTATGTTTTTTTATGACTTTCATGCTACCCCCCAAAAAATTGTTCTTTACATGGTGGGATCCCCCAATGAACAATCGCATATTGTGAGGTGTGAAGAGCAGGCCCCACGATGAAGCATTTCACTTTAAGTGGGTGAGTGCTGAGCGTTCTAACATAAAAGTGCACTGACATAAATAGGTGACTGATAGGAAGCAATCCTGTGTGGATAGCTTTAGAATGGGGGTATTTCCCACTCCCTGTTTGTTTGGTCTGTTTTTCTTTGTGAAGTGAAATTACCTTTCTGGTGACTACTATCTAAAATACCAAGCAGGTGGGTCCTTCTGCATCCTTCTCCAGCTTTTGTATTTTATTATTTATTTCCTGTCAAATATCACACTGTACACTTATATGCAGTGGTTTAACTAAACCTGGGAGCCCCCTGCAAGATGTGATGAGGAGCCCTCCAATCAAAATCTTATTGGACCTCACTGACAGCCCCTCTAATTTCCTCAACACCAAAGCATTTCTTATTTTCACTAACCCTTGGCGGAAAAATCTGGAGCTGAGTTATTTTTTGTTCAGACGTTCAAAATGTCTTTTTGCGCACGCGGGAGTGACTTACCAGGATGTTTGCGATCGCCGACGAGATTTGCTATCCATTTGCGAGTGCCACGAGATTTGGTAGCCGTCCGCATGGTCCCGCAAGAGTGTGCGATCATAAACACATCATTCGGTTGAGCCATTGGACTTCCGGCAGAAGTTTTGTGAAGATCGCGATCACGAACATGCAGAATATGCAATCTGGAGAGGAATCTCTCTCGAACAGCATCAAAACCTTCTCAAAATGATAATTTGGGATTAAAAAAAACTCCTTAGATTGACATTTGGCTGTACTTTTTTTGTGCAAGGAGTCCTTTTTCTTTTTTTACTTTTTTTTAAGAGGAAGGATGTGCCCCAGAGTCTCCAACTTCCTGTTACTCTCCAGCAGGCTCCTACCAGTGCTTTGTCCATCTCCTGTTCACTTTTCATTTGGATTTGGAGCTGGAAGGAACACTCTTTTTGTCTGCTGCATCATATATCATTGGATTTGAGGACTTTTGGATTTAAGATTTCAAAAGTAAGTTGTTAAATTGGTGTTGTTTGTTTGATTGGGGCATTGCACCTACATATTTTTTTACTTTTCATCATGTTTTAAAAATGTATCGTGGTGGGTGGCCTGTAGTTTCAGTAGGGGCCTAGTTGTTTCTTTGTATGTATTTTTTTTACTAGTTTTCTTTCATAAAGAAAACATGTTGCAAAGTTCACTACATTTTCTCCAACTTTTGTTATCAATTTGCAATATTTATTTAATTCACTAGCCCAGTAGTCTGCCATTAGGCCTTTCAGCCAGTAGGCCCAGAGCTACTCATCATGGGTGCATGAAACAACTGCTTCTGTGGTGCATGTTGAATTTAAACATCATTTTGGGCATGGCTGGCATTGGATTGAATTGCAAAATGTTTTTGGGGTACAATTCACTTATTTCGTGTGTGTTAAATAAATGCCTTTGTTGGATGTGTGTGGTGTGGTTGTTGTGTAACATGCAAACCTTTTTTAGCCCTCTGGTTTTTTGTATTTGCATTGTTGCATTGAAGCTGTGTTGTTTAGCATGCCTCCTTTGTCTGGCCATATAGGCCTGCTTGAGTTAATTGTTTTACAGGTCTCCTGCTTGTTGCTGTGTGAGGGACTTACCATGTGGCTTGTGGCCATTTTGTTGTGGTAGTTAGTGTGCTGCTTTTGCCATAGGCCTACATGTCTTTCCTTTGTTCCTCTTGGCTTACTGCTTCCATCGCCATTGCCAGCTGCGGCTTCCTGAATGATACTGCATCCCACGTGATGCACAATCACATTCACAATCACAATGTCAAACGGGTTCCATAACATTTGTATTTTTTGTTTTTGTTCTTCTTCTGTCCTATCATTCCTGAGTGTATATAGCATAGTATACTATGAAATCCCTTGTTGTCAAAGTCTCACAACGGCTACACTGTTATGTTTTTTTGTAATAACTGAGTTAATACAATTCAATAATATTAATAATAGCACTAACAAGTGTGACTGACCATACACACTAAGTTGTATATTATATTTGTTTGTTTCTACTAGTAGTAAATTGAACCACAACAATAAATGCCACGTTTCACTGATGTTCTTCTTGCTTCTTTGCATTTCGGTGCACCAAAGAGGAGGAGGCGTCATCATCCATTGTACTGCCAGACAGAAGTCCTGCTGCGCATGACGTCATGTGATGTGTGACCACAGACATCTCTTCAACTTGTACCACTGCGCGCTGCTGACCTCTGAAGAAGAGAGCTCCAAAGAAAGGTACCAGGTCCTCCAGTATCAAGAAAGTTGCAAGACAGAAGAAGAAGAAAGTGCCACTTACCACTTCAGGTGTGCCGACCAAGATCTTTTTTGGGAAACCAAAAATTGCGCCTGCAGCAGTGGTGTTCGGGGATCAAGCTGGGAGCAGCACCCCTGCATCAGTGGACCCGCCCCACCAACCCAGGCCCAAGCCCGTGTCTGTTGGAGAGTCAGCCAGTCTAATGACGACAATGCTAACGAGCAGCGATGTTGAACTTGACTTATCGTTATCGCAAAGTAGTACCCAATCAACTCAGAAAACTCAGATAAGTGGACAACAACAGCCACAACCACTGCCCACAATAGTAGGTGTTCCTCCTGAAGTAGGGGCAGTTCAGGAAATCAAGCTCCCTGCAGAGGAAGAAGATCAACCCACTCTTTCAGAAGATCCAGTGTCTTCCAGATCCCCAGCAAGGAAAAGGAGGATTAGTCCATTGAGTTCTTCTGCAAGCCCCCCTTCTGATGATCTAGATGCCACTTGGAAGCCACCACCTCAGTCTGAGAGTGTTAGACAACATGAGACATGGCTAGGGAAAAGGAAGGTTCCAGAAAGCCTTAGAGTTATGGAGGTAGATGTAGAAGAGGAGGATGATGACGAGCCAGTCACCATGAACATCACTCCCACCCCAGTGGAGACCGACATTACCCCATCCCAAATTGATGTGAGGGATGTGGCACGGATACCACCAACAGAGGTAACACCAACACCACCTACAGCTTCCATATTTGCATTTGCAAAGGCCCGGCAGTGACCTACATCCAGCACAACCACCTCAGTAGAAGTAGGTAGTGGTAGTGCACACCCACTCTTCAGTTAATCCGGCATTTCAAGTGGCACCTCCAGCAGCTCCAGAAAGCTCACCTCCGCAGTTTGGGACTTCTTTTCGGTTAGCAGTAAGGAGGGAACGTTGCTATATGCTCCATTTGTAAACAAAGTGTTAGTTGGGGTAAGCTTAGTACAAACGATGGTACTGGAGGCCAAACAACCGATCTGAAAACACACCACTTGATCCAGTGGGAGGAACACCTTAAAGGCCAAAAAAGTCAAACTGCTCCCATTGCTGTTGGTGGTGATGAAGAAGTAGAAAATATGATCGCGGTGGAAGGTGAACAAGAGGGAGACACTTTCTCTGGAATAAAAAGTAGCCCTGTCCCCAGCACTGCAGTGGTACCGCCCACATCCTCATCAACCTCAGCAACATCTCAGTGGCACAAGAGTAAGAGTCAAGCTAAGAGTGAGACTCCAAGGCTACAGAGTACCGCAACAAAAAAAAGTGCAACGGTTAGCCTAACAACATCTGGCGTCAAGAAGTCACCTGCATCAGTGGCACCAGAAAGGAAAAAAATCCATCCTACCATTCTCAGCATGTTTAGGTCGGAGGGGCAGTACGAACACAACCACCCAACGGCACATTTGATTAATGCGAAGCTGGCTTAATGTTAGCGCTGGACCGTCTCCTTTTTTCTTTTGTGGAAGGGGTGGGTTTTCTTGAAATTTTCACAGCCATCTGCCCAAAATGGAAGGTTCCCAGCCAGTCCCTTTTTGCCAGAGTTGCTGTTCCAGCACTACATCACGACTTGCTGGAATTGCTTGGACTAGCTTTGCGGTAGAGTGCTGTGCACAGTATCCACATGACAACAGACATGTGGACCAGTTGCCAAGCCACTGATTACATGTGCATCACTGCACACTGGATCTGTTTTGTGGGGGTTAGAGAAAATGTATCTGCAGGTGTTGACACTGCTGAAATATTTAATGCCACTCGTAAACATGCAACTGTAGCCATGTTCGCCATGGAGAAATCTCATACTGCTGCATACATTTTGGAAGAGTTTAACAGCAAGGTCTTTGAATTGCTGCACCCAAGAGGGCTTAACATTGGGTTTGTTGCCACTGACAATGGAAGTATAATAGTTAAGGCCATGGGCAATGGTGGCTATTTCATGGTCCTGTGTTTGCCGCACTGCATTAGCACCATTATTCAAGACTTTCTGAAAAAAGAATACTGAGTCAGCAACTTACTGACCACCTGCAGAAGAATATGCACACATTTCAGCCATTCTTTTAAAGCCCGGAAGCAGGTGAGGATCATTCAACGTGAGTATAGTGCCAGTTAAAGCACTCATCCAGGAGGTACCAACATGTTGGAACTCAGCTTATTACATGCTTGAACGTCTGTTTGAGCAGTACAGACCAATAAATGAATATGTCATGCGAAGACTAGGGAACGCTAGTGTGAAAGGCATGACCGTTGAGCTGGACCATTGGAGCCTAGTTAAATGCCTGACAGAGATGCTACTTCCTTTCGAGCTCTTCACATGTAAAGCCAGCAAAGAGGACTGTACTATGGGCCAAGCTTTCCCATTGTTGCACATGCTACAGGAACAGCTGAAGGGGGTGTCTGTAAAAGTACGCAGGTGGGGAGAAAAAAAAGAAGCATATGAGTTGGTGGAGAGGCTTATCCCTTCGCTTAGCTGAAAATACCAGGGGGCAAACTGAGATTGTGTCATCAAACCATTACATTTCTGCCACAATTCTGGATCCACGGTACAAATCAGTACTGAACACTAACACATTAATTCCTTTTTCACAAGTGGATGTTGCCAAGTACAAAACTTGGTGAGTTGCGGTAGTCAGTCGCTTAGAAAAAGACCGGCTGGAAATTAGAGGCCCGCTATTCCAGCCCACAAGTACTGCAGGGCAGTCTGCGTCAAGTTCAACTTCAGAGCCTGAGGGCAGTGCGGTTGGGTCACAGCAGTCAAAACCACCAACATCAACAACAGCAAGAACTGGATCATCATCACCAGCCCCAGTCAAATCGGCACAAGAATGGTATCTACAGCAAGGGCTTGTTAGGTCCAGTGCTGATGCAAATGCAAAGGCAAAAGAGGTCGGGCAAAGCGGAGGACCCCTGAGTATTGAGTGGATGATCCAGGCCTATCTGGATGACCCAACAGGGGTATACATTGATCAAAACACATTGCTGTATTGGTATGGAAAAAGTCACCATTGGCCAGCGCTCAGCAGGCTGGAGATAAACTATCTGGCTTGCCCTGTTGCAAGTGTCTCTTCTGAGCGTGTTTTTTAAGTGCTGCTGGTGCCATTGTAACAGTGAAAAGGACCAGTCTCTCGCCCCAAAACGTGGAGAGGTTAACCATGATCAAAATGAATCAGCACTTTATACCACCGGATTATACCATACCTGAAGCACAGCAGGAAAAGGAGGACAGTGACTTAGGTGACAAATGTAGTGTGGTAGATGACCTACTTCTGGGTGAACCACCAGAGTCTGACGATGAGCTCTACTTCCCTGACAACTAGGCTTTCAACTTGTTACTTTCTTTCTTCCTTATTTACTTTTATCATTTGTGTGTGTCTCTGTCTTTCTGGTACGAATCAAATCACAACAAATCCATCATCACCGTCTTGTCTTTTTATTGCTGTATTGGAGTTGCAACTGTGTGCATTTATTAAAGAAGTCCACTCCACAGAGACCTGCTCCAATCATCCTGACTCACCCTAAATCCATTTCCCTCAAGCCAGACAATGGATGGAGATTAGTACAAGAAATGTGTGCCTGCCTTGTCGAGTCCCTCCAAAAGAACATGACTATAGTCATCCTCCTTTCAGAGCTGAGAGGCACTGCCCCTTAAGATGAGAACAGGTAATGATGGCATGCATTGGACGCTGACCCTGAGTGATTGGTGTTTGTGTTGTTGTTGTTGCTGTTGTGCATGAAGTGTGCTAGTATTTAATCTATACACTGAAACAAAATTACTCAAGTCAATATTTCCCTTCTTGTTGTTTAATAACAAATTGTACTTTTACTGCAGCGCGATCCATTGCATTTTTGAATATGGAATGTGGACTCACTCGGTACAACACAACAGACTGAGTTGGACACCATGATGTTGAGGATGATGACCACATACTCTATACTCTTCGCAGTCAGTCAGTAGGATTGGAGATGATTGATGGAATAACTCGGGCAGTTCATGAGTGGCATAAAGGTAAACAAGTCAATCAACAACAACCACAGCAGACCTACATGTCTGTGTAGTGGAGTTGTATGACTGACAGTGGTGTATTGATTTAGTTACTTAATTAATTTGGAAAATGCTATGTTGCTGTTTATGTGGGGGACGTGCATTTAGAGGACCTTGCTGGAGACCTTGACACTCTGTTCTTGCTATCGCCGTGAGGGGAACGGCTACTGTGGGGGAGAATCGAGCTCTCTTTCAGCCCAGATAACGCCGTGAGGGAAACGGCCAAAGAACCACAACACCCAGAAGCCTCGTTGCTGGGCGCCCGGCTGTGACGACATCAGCCCGCGCCCAGCCCATTCAAAAGATCCACAGGCTCAACGCAGCGCGGGACGCGCATTTAGAGGACCTTGCTGGAGACCTTGACACTCTGTTCTTGCTATCGCCGTGAGGGGAACGGCTACTGTGGGGGAGAATCGAGCTCTCTTACAGCCCAGATAACGCCGTGAGGGAAACGGCCAAAGAACCACAACACCCAGAAGCCTCGTTGCTGGGCGCCCGGCTGTGACGACATCAGCCCGCGCCCAGCCCATTCAAAAGATCCACAGGCTCAACGCAGCGCGGGACGCGCAGTTAGAGGACCTTGCTGGAGACCTTGACACTCTGTTCTTGCTATCGCCGTGAGGGGAACGGCTACTGTGGGGGAGAATCGAGCTCTCTTTCAGCCCAGATAACACCGTGAGGGAAACGGCCAAAGAACCACAACACCCAGAAGCCTCGTTGCTGGGCGCCCGACTGTGACGACATCAGCCCGCGCCCAGCCCATTCAAAAGATCCACAGGCTCAACGCCGCGCGGGACGCGCGCGGGGCGAAGCCCGGGCAAAGGGTGGGCCGTCTAAGGCCGTCAGAGGTCAAAGGAGGCCGGGCCGGGCCACCCCTTTTGGCCCTGCGATTCTGCTACTCCCGGTAAAGTGACTTTCCACTCTGACTGACTTGGTGTATCATACGTGTAGCATACTGCCTGTCACATCACATGTTGTGATTTGTGTGTATATATTACTCTGATGGCAATGTCTACGCGTTCGGGTAAGGGAGGTGTGTCAGGTGGGGCTTCAGTGAGTGGCACCTTAGATCACTTTATAATACGTGCCTGCTCTGTGCTCGAAAAAGAAATTGCCATCACAGAACGCCGACTTTCTCTTGATCTGCTTAAAGACAAACGCTCTTCAATGGGCGAAATTGCATCAGCTGTCTCCCCTGTCCCAGATAATACCCAACTAGATGGAATTATAACGGGGAACACACAACACATGTTGACTAGTGCGGATATAAACCCTGCTAGCTCTATAGACCATGGTCCCCTAACGCAGCTAGATTTATCATATTCTCCCCTGTTGGTCACTCCTTTAGTCGCCCCTGATTCTATTATCAGCATTATTCCTTCTCTTGAAACTTCTGTTTCCCTCGAGCCATCTACTATAGCAGGCCCAAAATCCGCTCCAAGTAAAAGAAAAAGAGTGGGAAGTGGCAATAAGGGGGACCATATAAAAGCACCCAAGAAATGCAAAAGTAAATCGCGCAATAATTTTGACAAGAAAGTGGGTCGCATAGCCCCCCCCATACTCCACCAACAGAGGACTAGATTATCCTCTGTACACTCTACCAATCTGGTCCCCCAAAGTCCTGCAGAGCAGCTCTCTTTACATCCTGAATTACATGAAGATCTAGAGTCCCAATTTTTCCTTGTTGGTCAACTCGAGCTACTCATCAAATCTCTCATACTTCCCCTAACGGAAAGAGTAAGAGCATTGTCTGAGAGGCTTGAGAAATTTGAGCAGGCCTCCCTGGACAACTTCTTTTCTCTCAAATCTCTGATAAAGTTATATTCAAAGATGGGCCAGGATAATCTTGCTATTGCTGACCCCTCCCAAATTATTCACAATGAGTCTACCTCCCAAGCCGTTCCACCGCATTCAAATGCTGCTTCAATTCTAGGGCCAAAGAATGTAGCTATTACTTTCGGTACCAAGGCCCCAGCATCCACATCCATCCTGGGCAGCCTATTCATAAATAAAAAATCAGTCTCTGGTCCGATTGATAGTCCCATAACTTCCGAAGCATCGGGACATGGGGTAAAACCTGCACAGAACTCTTCTAAATCATCTAGTAAAGACCCCGTACAAGTCCAACTGAATGACATTGCTACCTGCCCTGAACAAATTTTACCCCATATTAACCTCCCACCGGAGTGCCTACCCTTTGTTGCCGTCTTAACAGGAGTTCCACACCTTAAAACTGGCAAGCCAGAATCTTTTACTGAGTTAAAAAACAAAACAACACACTGGCTGAGTATCAATAGGCTGCTCCCTAAACACCTGGATGGTCAAGTTCTTCATGTTAGAAGGGTTTCTTGGGTGGGTAACAGACCAAAGAAAATGTCTGGCGACTGTGTTATTGTAAACTTTAGGGATCCCCGTGTTACCAAACTAATCTGTAATCATCGACAACCAGGTTTCAATACTAATGGCATAGGATGTCTAGACTTAAGTAAATTTTATTCAGACTCTGTGTACTTTCATCATTCACATTCCTTCCACCACCTGCCGTACGATGGGTATTTTAAGGGAGATTGGACCCCCAGCGAAAATGCCCATTTTCCATCTGTCCCAAATAGATATTGTGAACCTTATGGTCGCTATGATTCTTATTGACATGGAACTCTTGCTGGGGATGGTACTCACCTTTTTGCAGGAGTCCAAATCAATGAAGATGTTGAAGTACTTACTGATTTAGCCGGGGATCCTTCCCAAAACAATCTGCGTCCCCATGCCCAACAGCATAGTCCACAGCTTACCCCAATTCAACAGGATATTAACTACTCTTTGTCGCCTTCTTTACATAGCTTGTTCCAGGCTATTTCCAACTCTCCTATTCTTTCCATAACACGAGATGTAGCCATCGACGTTCTCTCCTTTAGGGTTCTAAGTTGGAATGTTGCTGGCCTCGCCCGCAAACTAGATCTCCCATATTGGAACTCCCTAATAGTGCCCTATAGCATCTGTATTTTTCAGGAGACCTGGAGCATAGTGCCCTACCATATGGTCGGTTATACTACCTTCTTCGTACCGGCCACTCTACCCTCGACAGGAAGAGGACGCCCCTCGGGTGGTCTCCTGATTTGGGTTAGTATTTCCCTTGGGTGCACTATTAGGCAGGCCCATATTGTTTCCCCTGACATCTTAAGGCTCACTCTTAAGGGAGCCCAGGGAAGGAAGTCTCTTGATATATTCAACGTCTATGCTAGGGGCCTCAATGGTGGAGCCCTGTCACCTGCACTTATACTTCTTGAAGGCGAATTACGTAAGTGTCACCATGCATCCCACGTCTTGGTAGCAGGAGACTTTAATTGCTCCTTCGAGCCCCTTGCCTCATTAGATCTTCCTGATCTATTTGAGGACGATGCTAAAAGAGGCATTCCAATACTATCATTGCCCCCTATCAAGAGATGGACAAAATCAGTCGTATTCATGATCACTATGACTCTAGAGTTTGGATTAAGGGCGGCAAATGGCAGAACACCTTCTGATCTCCAGGGCGCACACACCTATAATAGGATAAACCACACTTCAAGGATCGATTATATACTCCACGATCTTAATCTTTGGGCGTATGAGGTGGATATGGAAATAATCCCCTCATACGATAGCGACCACAATCAGCTATCCCTTAGCATTAAATCGCTATGGGAGGAAGCACATGGGTCTTTGCTTCCGTCAGCAGCCAGCTTTATGCAAACCCATGAGGTACGTCCTGCTAACTGCGAGAGGCGCCTTAAATGGCGCAAAGTGAGGATGGATGATGAAAAAGTCGAACTGATAAGGTCAACACTGCATGCAGCACAAGATGAGCTGGCCTCACTAAGCACCCATGAGACTGCTTGTGATAAGGCTCCATTTGTTTTCCAAGACACTATCAACAAGCTGGGAAACCTATTTCGAGTACACAGCAAAGGCGGCCCACCGAGAGGTGTGGCCAAGTGCACTCCTATGGACGGCTGGTACACGCAAAATTGCAGGAAGAAGAAATCTGCCCTAATTGTGGCTCTTAAAACCAGGATTATACCTAAGATCCAGATGGCTAGGAAGGACTATAGGATCACTGTCTCTAATGCCAAAAAGTCTTGGGAGGAATAGTATTGGCAGGCATTAAGGGAGGCTTCCCTCAAAAGTGACTCTGGCTCCTTTTGGGATATAATTAGATCTAAAAACAGACCAGCCCACGAACTCCTGACATGTAATATTACTAGTACGGCCTGGTTTGAGCATTTTCTCAAACTTTATTCTTCTCGGCCCGAAGACGTGGGGACGTTCTCTTTTGATGGGGTGCTCTCCTCTATGGACGCATTGAACATTGACCCCTTTACCGATAGGGAAGTGCTCTATGCTATTAAGTCCATTGTCCCCCAGAAGGCAGCTGGTCCGGATGGTATTCCTGGTGACGTCCTTAAATTAGATCCAACCAGATGGGGGAAGCTTCTTTCTACCCTAATCAATGCCATTACTAATGGTGCTCCGGTCCCCGAATCTTGGAAGGGGGCCGAGGTCGTTCCCATTTTTAAAAGGGGCGCTAGAGACGACCCAGCTAACTATCGCCCAATTAGTCTGATCGACTCATCCCAGAAGGTGATCGGGAAAGGGATTCTGGAGAGGATCTTATCCTGGGCCAATGACAATAATATCCTCTCAGACTATCAAGCAGGCTTTAGGGTCGGGACAGGCACCATAGAACAGGTCTTTAGACTGTTTCTTATCTATTGGAAGGTTGTCCTTCTCGTAAAGGGCAGCCTCTACCTTGATTTTATAGACCTTAAAACAGCATTTGACCTTGTTCCCCGCGATACCCTGTGGTGCGTCCTGGCCAATATGAATATTCCCTCTTACTTGTTGGCTCTATTAATAAAACTTCATGTGGGAAATTATGCTCAAGTGCGCTGGGGCCCACAGGGCCAGAAAACAGAGAGAATCCCAGTGAACAGGGGCGTCCGCCAGGGATGTGTTCTTGCCCCTACCCTTTTTTCACTTTATGTGAATGGTGTAGTGGATCATTTGAAAAAAGTCCCTTCTGATGCACCATCCCTGGCGGGCGAACGCATTCCAACTCTCCTGTTTGCTGCTGATACCCTTCTGTTGTCCAAATCACCCATGGGTCTACAAATTCTTCTTGATAGTTTCCAAACCTTCTGCAGTGCTAGAGGCCTTATCATAAATGCTACTAAAACAAAATACCTAATCTTGAATCCACCTAGAAAATTAGGGCGGCCCCCAGCCTTGAATGCAGTTACCCTCAAAAGGGTAAAAGAATTCGACTATCTGGGTATCCGTATTACAGACACTATGCGCTGGTCATCTCATTTACAAAAGATGCTTCTAACCCATAAGAGGGTTACTGGTGCCCTCCTTAGGGAACATCGTTCTTCCACGTCTAGGCCAATAGCCCCAGCCCTGGCATATATAAAGCAAAAGGCGTGAGTTCGGCACTTTACGGTGCTGAACTATGGGGCTCAAATAATATTGATGAGCTTGCCAAGTCTGATTCTAGTTTCTACAAGGAATTGATGGCACTTCCGCAGAGCACTCCTGTAGTGCCCTTACTAATGGATCTAGGGTGCCACGCGATAAAAGACTTGGCAAAAGTACGCCCCTTACTCCTCTGGGCCCGGCTTTGGCGGACTCCTCAGCTAGCCAAGTATGCAGAAGGCCTATCCGAAATACTGTCTATGCCTTGCTGGCATAAAATCAAATGGCTGAAAGACGTAAAGGCCCTGCTTTTTGACCTTGGCCTTAAAGACGCTTGGGTAAATAGAACCTCGCCCCCGAAAGCAGACTAAAGAAATTATACTGGAGTTGGGTTATTGCAAAAAGGAACTCTAACTCCCAAGGTGGCAGAAGAACTATTGAGTTTCTTATGCTCAAAGACGAAGTGCGTTACGAACTTTACCTTGACATTATTTAAAAGTCGTATGACCGAGCCCTGTATTTCAAGTTTAGGGTTGGTACCCTTCCGGTCCGCGAGCTGACCGCACGCTGGAAACCACCTTCCCAGACATCACCATTTTGCCCTTTTTGTGAGACTAAAGTTGAGTCAATTGCACATGTTTTATTTGCATGTCCCGAATACAAAATCCCAAGATCTTATTGGCTTAAACCCCTAGAGTTCTGGGTACACGCGACCATCTCATAGCTTTGCGCATTCTCAAATCAGACACGCGATCCCTGTATGTCTGCGCTTTATCAACATTTTTGAGGTGGTCTTGGCTTATAAGAACCAAAGCCCTTGTAGCCCTTAATCAAGTAGGCTGATTGCTTTTATTGTCTGTTTCTACTCTCTTTTTAAATTGTCTTATTTATAATGTTTATATGTATTCTTAACCTTTTGCCCATCTTGGGATTTTGATGACACTACACCTACATGGCCTGTCTTTTGGTCTCACATATTTTTTATCTCATACTTGTATGTGCTTTTTAAGATATGTTTTTATCGAAATAAAGCTTATTTCATTCATTCATTCGTTTATGTGTGCTCTGTCTGGCTCAGTCAAAATCGTAGCTAACTGAAGGTTGGGTGGTTGCCGTGGGCCTGCTCTGTCCTATTGCTGTTGAAGCGTGGTTAATGCTGGA
The DNA here is from genome assembly GCF_964204655.1 of Triturus cristatus. Lineage (NCBI taxonomy): Eukaryota > Metazoa > Chordata > Amphibia > Caudata > Salamandridae > Triturus > Triturus cristatus. The sequence continues at coordinate 371,868,220 of NC_140582.1, read as the reverse complement.
AACAGAGTAGACATAATTTAGACATGCTGCCTCTGAAACTGTTCTTGTTGCACCCCTCCGTAATTTATGCATTATTTTTCTCCTTGATTTTTCAATATCCCTTTGGTTTTTCCATCTACACTTACAGGGCGGCCTTTACCCTGTGCTAAACTGGGAAAAACAACTCACACTTACCTTACCAATCCGCATCAGCTAGGCAGGCAGTGGGGCACCCAAGATTGATGGACAGAGCGCCCATGGAAGGGAGGACCAAGAGGAATAACGAGATGCAACTTCCCAATTTGACCAGGATAATACAGTAACTTAGTATAATTCATCATCTTTTAATTAATTTGATTAATTTTTTCTCTTCAATCATTACGACTGTGTGTTGTAGTTTATTAGGCTTGCTCTTAGTTTTTGCTTACATCCCTACAGCTATTTTTTAATTTTCTTTGCTAGCTTTAAAAGGAAGTCCGGTATAACATAACATAAATAAAATGTATGTAATTTGGGTCTCTCTGAGGGCAGACAGGCCCTGCAATTGCATAATAATAATAATGAATAATATACTGCTGTCCTGTATTGTCTACTAGTCTACTTAGTAGTAGTACTACTTATCATGATTCATTAACCACATTATGCTTGAATTTCCTTTTTCTCCCTTAACAGATTCCTAAATATGATGGTCGTCTGCCAGGATTGTGTGTTGTGCATGTGTAGTGTTTGTCTTTGTCAAACCTTTCCCTCAAATACTCCTTCCCAACCATTCATCAAACCCTAACCCTCTTACCCGGGCTGTGTGATTTATTGAGGCATGACTAAATTAAATTTACACCACTAATTGATCACACACTTGCTGGGGCGGATGTGGTTAAAGCAAGTAAGCAAAACTAATTCACGCAGGGCGAGAATCTTCTAATTCTGCTCTAAGTATATATATCATCGGCCACACTGGCAACAGATTAGATTGCCCAGTGCCCACCCGTGCTCAGTAGTGTTCACTATTTTCTTCTTTTTATAGAGGAACATAATTATATTAACCCATTCTTAATTATTAATTGCCGTAATGGATTTCATCCTTCCAGCACTAAAGGTTACGCTTTTCTACTTCATAGGTCGAGTCCACTACTTCAGTTTGTTGTAACTTGTACGAGGCTATCCCTGCTACCATTATGTTTTATTTTCCTTTAACATTAATAATATCAATATCATTCATCATCACTTTCTTCTTGTTTGGCAGTCTTCTTCTTGTGCACTTACTAGTAACTGTACTGCTACTAATTGTTCCCTAGTCTCCCTAAAGTGACTGACTTGTCTAAATTTCTTTATTTGCAAATGCAACTGTCTACTACTGCTACCACCACCCACCATGGCACTTTGGATACCAGTACAGTAGACAGTATGTCCTATCAAAGATAACTAAATAATATCTGGTTGGGCATTTTGTTAGTGACAATTTTTGAAAAGCCTCTCAAGAAGAGAGCAAACCGATAGGACTGGACTCTGTGACTAGAGCTATGGTGCATCTCATTTTTTTAAAAGAAGAAAGAGTGGCTAACTGGGCAGACATGTGGTCCCTTTTAGTTGGAAAATGGTGCCATCCTCCTACTCCTCTCATATACTTCCTTCTAGCCATGGTGCACGGTAAAAGTTGTTCAGTGTTCACCGTCAATTGCTGCTACTAAAAAAAAAATACTATGCCTGGATTAGAAAAAGTAAAATATACACCACTTTGGGGGGTACTGCTCCTGTCCAACGTGAGTGACCACCATTACTGATTGAGCATGATGAGACAGTAAAAGAAACGAAAGCCTTCTCATCTCACAATTCACAAACCTGCGGATATACCTTACTTGTCTTGGGCATGCAATCTGCAGTCTGCACAGCACATTAGTGCTACTAGTAGTAGTAAGGAGTCCGGCCTGGAGGTGGGGATTACGGCCGGTGGCGGAGGATTAGCCTTGGCCGAAATCTCCACCTCCGGGCCGGAATCCCCACCTTCGGGCCAGAAATCTCCACCTCCGGGCCGGAATCCCCATCTCTGGGCTGGAAGTCCCACCTCCGGGCCAGAAGTCCCACTTATGGGCCAGAATCTCCGCTTCCGGGCCGGAATCTCCGGCCCGAGTGCGGACGTAAAGTTAGTAGTCGTAAATCCATTCTGTGAATACCAAAAGTAGTAAGTGCATTCTGTGAACACCAAAATTAGTAAGTTTAGGATTTTGTCTTAAGTTAGTTCTGTGAATCGGGCCCTATAAGAACTATAAAAAGTTCTACTAGGACTGAAGTCATGTGAGAGCCTGTGGACGCGTCACTCACGAGTCACGACACAGGCCGCAAAATTACCTAATAATACTAACTGACTAACTACTACCACTATCTTAGTGACAGGAGACTGGACAGCCTGACAGGACAAAGGAAAGGACTGGAGTCTTTCCTAGGTGGATTAAATACCTACCTAACTTAAATTCTCTAACCTCTCTTAGATAACCAGCCCACGTAAGCGCAAAGTTGCAAACAAGTACGACTATTAGTTAGAAGCGCCGGGCACCTGTCTGGAAGTAACAATCACATAATATAACATTTTTAAACATTGGGTACCTTACCTGCATGTAAGCAGCAGCAGCATGTCAGCTATTTGCAAAAAAAATAATATTCGCAATCGCAATACTCACCAAGCCTCGGGACCTCAACACCTAGCAGGTCATGCTCCCGGTACGGGATGCTGGTCCACCGATGCGTCAATTAGTTATGGGTGCGCCGGACCCCAGAGCAGTGAAACTCTGCACGGCGCACACTTGCCCACCACTGGTGATGCTCCTGGGGCCCGTAACCGGACCCAGGCCTGCCGCCTTCTGCCAGGGTTAAGGGGAGGTGGCGCTGGATTAAAAAAAACAGTGCGACCACCTCCGCCTCACTAAATAAGGCCCATACTTACACCACATGTGGGCATCGCCTTCCGCAAAGAAGGCAGTCGCGGCTCTAACTCTGAGCCCTCCTTATCTTCCCCCGGCCCATTGCCATGGTTCTGGGTAGGCGGGGGGGGCGGAAAAGAAAAGGTAGTAACTAAGAATGTAAGTAAAAGAAATGAAAAAAGCAAGTAATAGAAAAAGAGTGAAAAAAATGCTAAATATACAACCTGCCCTACACAATCTGTATGTTACAATTTGTTATTTCAATTATTATATTTGCAAACTAATATTTCACACAGTAAGCCATTTAAGGTTTCTCATCATGTTAGCAGAATAACTGGAATTCATAACAATACTGTGCATCGCTGCTTCTAAAAAAACAATCATAAACTGTTTGCCGAACAATAAGGTTCTAAGCTCAATGTTTAGTGAATATAAATGCAGGGCATCAAAGCACATCAATCATGCTGGCCTATTTATGGCAACAAATTTAAAACACCCCAGTATTTTTACTCTTTAAGGGCAAATGAAGGCATTTTATGCAAATTGTGGTCTACCATCACATAAGGTGAATCCCCAATGGTGCAATGCACGTTTCATGCACCAATTGTCTCTCTCGGGCTCAGGTAAAAATAAAAAAAGATGTTAAAAAAGAAAACATGAATGCATATTACGTCCATTAAGATGAATTTTAAATTAGGTTCAAGAATTGTGCTTGCGTCTATACCAATACATAAAAGCCCTGGTTCAAAGTGGGTGAAATGCTGTCATTTGCGTACTTGCATCCCATTATTCTTATGACTAAACAAAATACACAGGTATTGCAATTTTCAATGCATGTCTAAGGCTACAATGTGTAACTGAAATGTTGTCTTCCATTCTCCATTCACTTTCTTCAAGTACCGTAAAATTGTTATTGAAAGTTTGATGATATCACTAATAAGCTGTACCTCTACAGCATTGTATGCTAAAACGAGGGATGGATGTGTTTTTAATTGAAATTTTATACAGGACGATATATCAATAATACTATTAAATATTGATTCTAATACTATTACCACTACTACTACTTTTACTACTACAGCTATTATTACATCTACTACTACTACAACTTACGATAATATTGATAATAATAATAATGATAATAATAATAATAATAATGATAATAATACGTTTAAAGAAAGAAGGGGTCCAAGTATTTTAATTTAAATTTTGCCCAGTGCACCTGAACACACAACATTAATAATAATAATACCAAACATTAATCCTGATGCTATTACTACAACAACTATTACTGCAGCAACTAATTCTATTGTCATTACTATTACTAATAGTTCTTGTCACTTATAGTAGTAGTAAGTAATACTTGTAGTAATACTATTATAATATGTATTATGGTTTTCATTGGTATTATTTTTATTATTATCGTTGTTGTTACTATTACTATTACTACTACTACTACTAATAATAATAATAATCATAACAATAATAATACACATTATTAGAAATGAGATCTCTAGTTGGCAATCGGATTGCACTCTGTCCAAGTAGGGACCCTCACTCAAGTCAGGGTAAGTAAGTTACACAGCTGCAATAACTCCTGCTCATCCCCTTGGTAGCTTGGTATGAACAGTCAGGTTTATCTCAGAGTCAATCTGTAAAGTATTTGTCCGCACGCACACAGTGAAAACACTACAAAAGGACTTCACACCAGTTTAGAAAAATTTCCAATGTTTATCTGAGTAAAACAAGACCAAAAAGATAAAAATCCAACATGCACAAATAAAGATATGAATTTTGCAAGAATACATTTACAAATACAGTTCCTTGAAGTTGATACAACCAACCGGGGCTATCGCAGCATCGTGAACCAACCAAAGCCAACAGTTCAGTGATACGGCATCGGACAGACCCGCAAAACAGTATCTTTGGAAGTGAAGAGGCTTTGGGGTAACCTTGTGATGAAATCCGAAGATGAAGTGTTGCTAACGTCGGTGGGCATTGGTTCCGAAAGCCGGGCAGAAGTTGTTAAAGCCTTTGAGTCACATGCACTTGGGATGGAGCTCTGCGATGTCAAGGTCAGGAGCACTGGCGTCGACAGGGCCAGGCCGGCGATGGCATCTCAGTCGATTAGTTGTGCCCTTCAACATTGATGACCATGGCTTTGGTGGAGGCAGCAGCGCGGTGACAGTGCTGAACGCGGTCACCAGCAGACACGGGAATGCAATGTGAGATGGGGTAATGCATCGTGCTCTTCACAAGGGGTGCCCTCAGCCATGGTGCAGGCGGCAGCATCGTTTGATGAATTAGGAGTCAAGGGCGCTGTCATCAGAAAACCAGAGATTGCGATGCCGTTGTTGTTGATGCATCATGCTCTTCACGAGTGGTGACCACGGCTTCGTTGAAAGCAGCGGTGTCAAGTATGGGGTCATGATTGCTTTTCTTGGGATTCCAGCACAGCCACTCAGTTCCAAGGCCCCAGGACTCTTTTTTACACCACTTGGCAATGCAGGACTCACGGCAGAAGAGGACAAGTGCTAGTCACAATATGTGGAGGGAGACTTTGATGTCCCTGAGACTTCTGCAACAAGAGTCCAGCTCAACTCAAGACCTCAGAGAACCTTGGAAGGCAGGATGCAGAAAGCAAAGTCCAGTCCTTTCACTGCCCAAGACAGAAACAGCAGCAGCAGGCCAACACAACAAAGCAAACATCAAAGTGGTAGTCCAACCTGACAGCAACACAGTTATCCCTGGCAGAATGTCCTCAATCCAGCTCCCATATTCATTCCAGTTTCTGCCTTTGAACTAGGCAAACTTCAAAGGAAAGTCTTTTTTAGTGCGCAAGACCCTGCCTTTCCCTGACTTGTTTCCAGACACACTACAAGGGGCTAGAGACAGCTTTGTGTGAGGACAGGCACATCCCTATTCAGGTGTCAGTGGCAACTCCTCCCTACACTATAGCTCAGGAAGACCCATCAGCCTGGTTATGGCTCATCAGGATATACAAGGCACACCTCAGCTCCCTTTGAGTGACTGTCTAGAGGAAAATGCACAAGAGCCTAACTGTCAGCCAACCCAGACGTGTATTCTACACACAGGCAGAGGCACAGAATGGTTAAGCAAGAAAATGCCCACTTTCAATAAGTGGAATTTTCAAACACGCAATTTAAAAACCAACTTCACCAAAATATGTATTTTTAAATTGTGAGTTCATAGACCCCAAACTCAAAATCTCTATCTGTACACAATGAAAAATTACACTTAAAAGATATTTCAAGGCAATCCCCATGTTACCTTATAAGAGACAAGGTCCTTGCAATAGTGAAAAATGAAATTAGCAGTATTTCACTATTAGGACATATAAAACACAACAACACATATCCTACCTTTTAAATAGAAATGCACCCTTCCCACGGGGCTGCCTTGGGACTACCTTAGTGGTGTCTTACATGTAGTAAAAGGGAAGGCTTGGGCCTGGCAAGTGGGTGCACTTGCCAGGTCTTAATTACAGTTTCAAACTTCACTCACAGACACTGCAGTGGCAGGTCTGCAAAATGTTTGCAGGGTTACTCATGTGGGTGGTACAATCAATGCTACAGGCCCACTAGTAGCATTAGATTTATAGACCATGGGCACCCCTGGTGCACTTTACTAAGGACTTATTATTATATCAAATATGCCAATCATGGATAAACCAATCGCCAATACAATTTAGACAGAGAGCATATACACGTTAGCACTGGCTAACAGTGGTAAAGTGCCCAGAGTCCTATAACCAAAAAAAATGTCAGAAAAAATAGGAGGAATACGGCAACAAGTTTCCGGATAACCTTGCAAAAAGGGCCAGGTCCCACAGTTGGTGAGACCAATTATGTCCCTAAGAGTTGCAATAAGCACAAATTGTCATGAATCTGAGCTATCGGGTGCACTTACCTCACACGCAGTTTTTACTTTGCACAAATTTAATATTACCCCCTGTTTTGGAGAGTTCTTTCTAAAATCCCTTACCTTACTAACAGCATTTTCTGTCTGCTGCACGCACTCCGGTCCACTGTGGGGATTTTCCCATTTGTGTGGAGAGTGCATGCGGTCTAGCTGTTGGGATGCCCTCACTTCCGGGCTCACCATTTCCAGCCTCAGAACTTCAGAGAGGGCAGAACTAACTCCCCTGGTCAGTCCATTTAATGGACAGGATCTCGCGGACACGCAGCAGACGCGCGCAGCAGGCGCTTCGCTAGCGCTCTGAAGGTGCCTAAGGCACGCCCGTCGACACCCTGCCGTTGCCAGGAGCCAGGACCCCTGGTCCTGGGAACACAGATTCTTCATCTAGTTTCATCTATACACATGCAGAACTCAAGCAGATACGTCAGTCAGTGAGTTCGGCTGGCACCTCCCATAAATGTCTTCCTAACGCCTGTTTAGCTTATTTGGAGGGGCCATTCGCCTGCAGACACTGTTGCTACCAGAGTCTGATAGCAATACCCTGGGGGGAGGTACAAAAAAAGGCTATTCCTGGTTCGATCGTGAATTGGAAAGCCATTTTATTAAAAGTGAGATCGCTTCCCAAACACTGTACTGAGATATGAGCTTTATTGAACTCCCAGGCCCCTGATGTAGGTTGGTTGAAACCCTTTTCAATTCAGTCCATTGCTTTGACCCTCCCAGAGAAGTACCGCATCCTGCATCTAAATAGACATAGTAAAGTAGGCGGAGGGGTTGCGATTGTCTTCCAATCATCACTAGATGCTACAATAAAAGACACTTTCCTAGATAATTCTATTGAGATCTGTGTCTTAAGAACTGAATTCTCTCCCAAGGATTATTGGAAGGGTGCTCTAGTATATCGCCCTCCAGGGCCCCTAAAGGATTTCTCCCTAAAATTGATGGAAAGGATCACCCCCTCATGTCATTACATCCAAGTACTTTCTCCTACATGGGGATTTTAACATCCACAGCGAAGATAAAGAAAATACAGACACCTTGCTGTTCTTAGCTGACATGGCTACTTTAGGGCTGGTAATCAACAACGCAGGGAAGACCCACGTAGCAGGTCACACTCTCGATCTCATTCTTACCAATTCGCCCCATACACTCTCCCTCCTCCCAGTACCAGTGAGCTGGACAGACCACTCTCTTATCAACTTTCAGATAAATAGCCCGTATCAGACGGTTGCCAACTCCCCTTACAGCTGGAAGGCTACACGTCAACGGCACAAAATCTCAGAAGAGAACTTTCTACAGGAGTATAGACCTCCTACTTTCACCAAGTTCAGAGATATAAATAGGAGACTCAATGAACTCCATCAAGCTATAGGGGCTGCCTTAGATACGTTAGCACCACTAAAGCCATTACAGCCTAAGTCGCTAAAAAAGCAGGCAGTCTGGTTCTCTCAAGAATTACGTAGAGATAAATTAAACTGTGAAAAGCTGTAAAGAACCTGGTGTAAATTTCGTCTACAGTCAGAGAAAGATATTTTTAAAGCAGCAATAAAACATATCATAAAAATATCAATTTAACTCGGAAAAGACACATCTATGCGCAATTAAGTGAAGCAGGAAACTCAGGGAAGGAACTGTACATGATTCTCAAATCTTTTACATCTCCTACGGCTTGTACAAATCCTATCCTTGTCTCTCAGACCTTATGTGACAATATCTCCAATTTCTTTGATGATAAGATTTAAAAAATCTATGACGCTTTCCCTAGTGTGTTGAGTGTCGTCGATACTCTCATTCTGCCTCGTACAGTGTCTAGCGAGAATAACGTGCTGGCTCGAATCCCTCCCTTACAGGAGTCTAAAGTAGAAAAGTTGCTGAAAGCAGCTAAATCAGGATCCCCTACTGATATCGTGCCAGCCAAATTGTTTGCCTTATTGGCTCTACATCTCGCTTCCTCTATCAGTTCATTATTCAACTACTCACTGAGTGAGGGAAAAGTGCCTAGGGCTTGGAAAACTGCACAAATCATTCCGATTGTGAAGAAAACCAACTTACCGCCCACCGAGTTATATAACTATCGTCCTATCTCGCTCCTTCCCCTCATGAGCAAACTCTTGGAGGTATATGTTAATTCGCAGCTCATGGACTTTATGGAAGCTCAGTCATTTCTGGACCCCTCACAATCTGGTTTCAGACCGAAACATTTGCCAAAACTACCCTGCTTGGCGTTACAGACTTTATTAAACTTTCGCTGGATAAGGATAAGGCAGTGTCTTTAGTGCTGTTGGATTTGTCTGGAGCTTTTTACACTGTAGCTCATCACAGACTATTGCAAAGGCTGACTGAAATTGGCATAGTAGGGTCTGCCTTTCAGTGGTTTTCCAGCTTTCTGGAACAGTGCACCCAAACTGTGAATCTGGGTATTTTCCGCTCTGGAGCCAAATCTCTAAATAAGGGGCTCCTCAGGGCTCATGCCTCAGTCCCACATTCTTTAACATATATGTGGACCCTCTTGCAAAGAATATTAGAGAACACAGCTTTGTCTCTTTTTCATATGCGGACAACTCAAAACTCCTGTTGTCATTTGATAATACCTCGGATGCAACTAAACAGCTTTTTACAGAGGGTATGCGTGCAATCTCCAACTGGATGACAAAGAACCTCCTGCAGTTGAATGCTAATAAAACCAAAGCCCTCCTGTTTGGCAAAGCACAATTGTTCGGGTCCCCCGATTGGTGGCCGGCAGAATTAGGCCCGGCTCCTATCCTCACTATCAAGGCTAAAAGCTTAGGAGTGTACCTACACCTTTCTATATCAGTGAAGGACCCAGTGGCTGTCGTATCAGGGATCTGATTTGGTATGCTAAAGCTTCTCAGGAGAGTGTTTTATCTTCTCCCACTATTGGTGCACAAGACTCTGCTCCAAGCCCTGGTAGATAGTTGTTTGGACTATTTTAATACAATTCTGGGAGCGGCAAATGAGAGAGTGCTAAACAGGTTGCAAGTGGTGAATAACACTGCAGCTCGGTTGGCTTTCAATCAACCACCTAGGACTCCCTCCCGGCCATTATAGAAAGGCCTACACTGGTTTCCGATTTGTGACCAAATTAAGTTTAAAATGTGTTGTTTGATTCACAAAATCATCAACGATAGTGGGTCCAAGTATATGAATGAAAGTCTTGTCCCCTATCATCCCAGTGGATCTCTGCGCTCAAATAGGAAGGATCTGCTAGTAGTGCCTCTGGTCAACAAGCTTCGAGTGGGGGACAAATCTTTTGCCTACATAGCCCCGCATCTCTGGAACTCACTCCTCAGTGCGTTACGTATGTGCACTGACTTGCTTAAATAAAAAAAACTACTGAAAACAGAACTCTTTTAAAGTATGATTGCCTAACTACTTCCTCACTTCTTTTCGCTGCTAGCGCGGAGATACCCCTGCTGTGGTGAGTCCAGCGCTTTATAAATCCTTCATTCATTCATTCATTCATTCATTCATTCATTCATTCATTCATTCATTCATTCATCCATCCGTTCATTCATTCATTCAATCTAACACCTTGCTGAATATCTCAAGCTGTTGTTTGATCTGGACGTTCATGTCTTCACAGTCTTGGCCTGTCAGTTGTAAGGGTAACTCCTTCCAGTAGCCACATTGCCACCAACACTAAGTAGTGCCTAAGAAGAAGGTGCCTACCAGATTGAGCCTGGAAAAGGTGGAAAAAGTGCAAAGACAAAATACCTCCATGATGGCAGAGAGACTCCACGTCAGGTTGAGATGCATGACGCAGGCAACCTGAAGGAGGAGGAGTCAACTCAGTTGGAATCAAGACTCGCTGAATGATTTGCAGATTGGCAGCTGGGTAGATCAGGGACCTAGGAGAGCGGAAAGTACAGTTTGGAAGACAGGACAGACATACTCCAGGTACTGGTACTCCAAGAGAAGGTCAGGAGCGAGAGGCACGATGAAAGAATAACTTGAAGCATTGAGAGGCAAGGAGTAGATCAGGTTTTTCCCTTTTATAGGGAAAAACTGGAAATTACGCCTGGATGCAGGGTTTCTATCTTGGATTGGTAGAATCTTTATAGAAGGCTGATTGGTGACAGTAATCTTAGTTAGGGAAGAATATAGCGTCACAGAAATTCCAATGAAGCGTTCTGGGAAGGTGGAGACAGCAGGAAGACGGAGACGCTTTCTGCACCTCTGGAAATAATGCCAGGGAGAAAACTGCAGTGCAGTGAGCAAATCTGTAGGCCGACTGCTACAATGTACATTTTTTTGGGAAGCATGGTGGCCTACCAGCACTACCAAGGTGTCTCATGCATCTATGATGTTGGGGGAGTAGCGTTTCCCACTCTCTGAATACAGATTCTGCTAAAGGTATCTGGCAAGGAGCAAGACGCATTAGGGGTGTGACACAAATTACTAGTTTTCCATTTCCGTTCCTATGAACTTTGGTTATATGTTAAGATCAGTGTTGCTACAGCCATGTTGTTGACATACTCATACCCTATATAGAGTAAATAAAGACTCATTAAGAAGAAGGTACCACCCACCCATTGAGAATCCATACTGAATCTCACTAGGGAAAGCACAAGAGGCGTAGCAATGCATAGCGCAAAAGACACCCAGTGCCATTTTATTGTTTACTTGTAATTATTTCTTCTTGCAGAGCCCCGGGTTGGCTCTTTTTGGCACAAATAAACTGATTTAAAAGATGTTAATAAGATGTGCATAGACTAGACAGTTCCATGGGGAGTGGACATGAATGTGCTTGACAATATTCCTCGATGAAAAAAATCAAATTACATAACGAATGAGCAAATTTGGGTCATTTTTTTGTTATGTTTTTTCATGACTTTCATGCTACCCCCCAAAAAATTGCTCTTTACATGGTGGGATCCCCCAATGAACAATCGCATAATGTGAGGTGTGAAGAGCAGGCCCCACGATGAAGCATTTCACTTTAAGTGGGTAATGATGAGAGTTCCAACATAAAAGTGCACTGACATAAATAGGTGACTGATAGGAAGCAATCCTGTGTGGATAGCTTTAGAATGGGGGTATTTCCCACTCCCTGTTTGTTTGGTCTATTTTTCTTTGTGAAGTGAAATTACCTTTCTGGTGACTACTATCTACAATACCAAGCAGGTGGGTCCTTCTGCATCCTTCTCCAGCTTTTGTATTTTATTATTTATTTCCTGTCCAATATCACACTATAACATAAACCTGGGAGCCCCCTGCAAGATATGATGAGGAGCCCTCCGATCAAACTCTTATTGGACCTCACTGACAGTCCCTTTAATTTCCTCAACACCTAAGCATTTCTTATTCTCACTAACCCTTGGCGGAAAAATCCGGAGCTGAGTTATTTTTTGTTCAGACGTTCAAAATGTCTTTTTGCGCACGCGGGAGTGACTTACCAGGATGTTTGCAATCGCCGACGAGATTTGCTATCCATTTGCGAGCGCCACGAGATTTGGTAGCAGTCCGCATGGTCCCGCAAGAGTGTGCGATCGTAAACACATCATTCGGTTGAGCCATCGGACTTCCGGCAGAAGTTTTGTGAAGATCGCGATCCCGAACATGCAGAATATGCAATCTGGAGAGGAATCTCTCTCGAACAACATCAAAACCTTCTCAAAATGATGATTTGGGATAAATAAAACTCCTCAGATTGACATTTGGCTGTACTTTTTTTGTGCAAGAAGTCCTTTTTCTTTTTTTACTTTTTTTTTAAGAGGAAGGATGTGCCCCAGAGTCTCCAACTTCCTGTTCCTCTCCAGCAGGCTCCTACCAGTGCTTTGTCCATCTCCTATTCACTTTTCATTTGGATTTGGAGCTGGAAGGATCACTCTTTTTGTCTGCTGCATCATATATCATTGGATTTGAGGACTTTTGGATTTAAGATTTCACAAGTAAGTTGTTAAATTGGTGTTGTTTGTTTGATTGGGGCATTTCACCTACATATTTTTTTACTTTTCATCATTTTTAAAAAATGTATCTTGGTGGGTGGCCTGTAGTTTCAGTAGGGGCCTAGTTGTTTCTTTGTATGTATTTTTTTACTAGTTTTCTTTCATATAGAAAACATGTTGCAAAGTTCACTACATTTTCTCCAACTTTTGAAATCAATTTGCAATATTTATTTAATTCACTAGCCCAGTAGTCTGCCATTAGGCCTTTCAGCCAGTAGGCCCAGAGCTACTCATCATGGGTGCATGAAACAACTACTTCTATGGTGCTTGTTGAATTTAAACATCATTTTGGGCATGGCTGGCATTGTATTGAATTGAAAAATGTTTTTTGGGGTACATTTCACTTATTTCGTGTGTGTTAAATGAATGCCTTTGTTGGATGTGTGTAGTGTGGTTGCTGTGTAACATGCAAACCTTTTTTAGCCCTCTGGTTTTTTGTTTTTGCATTGTTGCATTGAAGCTGTGTTGTTTAGCATGCCTCCTTTGCCTGGCCATATAGGCCTGCTTTAGTTCATTGTTTTACAGGTCTCCTGCTTGTTGTTGTGTGAGTGACTTACCATGTGGCGTGTGGCCATTTTGTTGTGGTAGTTAGTGTGCTGCTTTTGCCATAGGACTACATGTCTTTCCTTTGTTCCTCTTGGCTTACTGCTTCCATCGCCATTGCCAACTGCGGCTTCCTGAATGATACTGCATCCCACGTGATGCACAATCACATTCACAATCACAATGCCAAACGGGTTCCATAACATTTGTATTTTTTGTTTTTGTTCTTCTTCTGTCCTATCATTCCTGAGTGTATATAGCATAGTATACTATGAAATCCCTTGTTGTCAAAGTCTCACAAACAGCTACACTGTTATGTTTTTTTGTAATAACTGAGTTAATACAATTCAATAATATTAATAATAGCACTAACAAGTGTGACTGACCATACACACTAAGTTGTATATTATATTTATTTGTTTGTACTAGTAGTAAATTGAACCACAACAATAAATGCCACGTTTCACTGATCTTCTTCTTGCTTCTTTGCATTTAGGTGCACAAAAGAGGAGGAGGCGTCATCATCCATTGTACTGCCAGACAGAAGTCCTGCTGTGCATGACGTCATGTGACGTGTGACCAGAGACATCTCTTCAACTTGCGGCACTGCGCGCTGCTGACATCTGAAGAAGAGAGCTCCAAAGAAAGGTACCAGGTCCTCCAGTATCAAGAAAGTTGCAAGACAGAAGAAGAAGAAATTGCCACTTACCACTTCAGGTGTGCCGACCAAGATCTTTTTTGGGAAACCAAAAATTGCGCCTGCAGCAGCGGTGTTTGGGGATCAAGCTGGGAGCAGCACCCCCGCATCAGTGGACCCACCCCACCAACCCAGGCCCAAGCCCATGTCTGCTGCAGAGTCAGCCAGTCTAATGATGACAATGCTAACGAGCAGCGATGTTGAACTTGATTTATCGTTATCGCAAAGTAGTACCCAATCAACTCAGAAAATTCAGATAAGTGGACAACAACAGCCACAACCACCGCCCACAATATTAGGTGTTCCTCCTGAAGTAGGGGCAGTTCAGGAAATCGAGCTCCCTGCGGAGGAAGAAGATCAACCCACTCTTTCAGAAGATCCATTGTCTTCCAGATCCCCAGCAAGGAAAAGGAGGGTTAGTCCATTGAGTTCTTCTGCAAGCCCCCCCTTCTGATGATCTAGATGCCACTTGGAAGCCACCACCTCAGTCTGAGAGTGTTGGACACCATGAGACATGGCTAGGGAAAAGGAAGGTTCCAGAAAGCCTTAGAGTTATGGAGGTAGATGTAGAAGAGGAGGATGATGACGAGCCAGTCACCATGAACATCACTCCCACCCTAGTGGAGACCGAAATTACCCCATCCCAAATTGCTGTGAGGGATGTGGCACGGATACCACCAGCAGAGGTAACACCAACACCACCTCCAGCTTCCATATTTGCATTTGCAAAGGCCCGGCAGTGACCTACATCCAGCACAACCACCTCAGTAGAAGTAGGTAGTGGTAGTGCACAGAGTCAAATTCCACACCCACTCTTCAGTTAATCCGGCATTTCAAGTGGCACCTCCAGCAGCTCCAGAAAGCTCACCTCCCCAGTTTGGTACTTCTTTTCGGTTAGCAGTAAGGAGGGAACGTTGCTATATGCTCCATTTGTAAACAAAGTGTTAGTTGGGGTAAGCTTGGTACAAACAATGGTGCTGGAGGCCACACCTTAAAGGCCAAAAAAGTCAAACTGCTCCCATTGCTGTTGGTGGTGATGAAGAAGTAGAAAATATGATCGCGGTGGAAGGTGAACAAGAGGGAAGCACTTTCTCTGGAATAAAAAGTAGCCCTGTCCCCAGCACTGCAGTGGTACCGCCCACATCCTCATCAACCTCAGCAACATCTCAGTGGCACAAGAGTAAGAGTCAAGCTAAGAGTGAGACTCCAAGGCTACAGAGTACTGCAACGAAAAAAAGTGCAACGGTTAGCCTAGCAATATCTGGCGTCAAGAAGTCACCTGCATCAGTGGCACCAGAAAGGAAAAAAATCCAGCCTACCATTCTCAGCATGTTTAGGTCGGAGGGGCAGTACGAACGCAACCACCCAATGGCACATTTGTATAATGCGAAGCTGGCCTAATGTTAGCGCTGGACCTTCTCCCTTTTTCATTTGTGGAAGGGGTGGGTTTTCTTGAATTTGTCACAGCCATCTGCCCAAAATGGAAGGTTCCCAGCCAGTCCCATTTTGCCAGAGTTGCTATTCCAGCACTACATCACAACGTGCTGGAATTGCTTGGACAAGCTTTGCGGTAGAGTGCTGTTCACAGTATCCACATGACAACAGACATGTGGACCAGTTGCCAAGCCACTGATTACATGTGCATCACTGCACACTGGATCTCTTTTGTGGGGGTTAGAGAAAATTTATCTGCAGGTGTTGACACTGCTGAAATATTTAATGCCACTCGTAAACATGCAACTGTAGCCATGTTCGCCATGGAGAAATCTCATACTGCTGCATACATTTTGGAAGAGTTTAACAGCAAGGTCTTTGAATTGCTGCACCCAAGAGGGCTTAACATTGGGTTTGTTGCCACTGACAATGGCAGTATAATAGTTAAGGCCATGGGCAATGGTGGCTATTTCATGGTCCTGTGTTTGCCGCACTGCATTAACACCATTATTCAAGACTTTCCGAAAAAAGAATACTGAGTCAGCAACTTACTGACCACCTGCAGAAGAATATGCACACATTTCAGCCATTCTTTTAAAGCCCGGAAGTAGGTGAGGATCATTCAACGTGAGTATAGTGCCAGTTAAAGCACTCATCCAGGAGGTACCAACATGTTGGAACTCAGCTTATTACATGCTTGATCGTCTGTTTGAGCAGTACAGACCAATCAATGAATATGTAATGCGAAGACAAGGGAACACTAGTGTGAAAGGCATGACCGTTGAGCTGGACCAATGGAGCCTAGTTAAATGCCTGACAGAGATGCTACTTCCTTTCGAGCTCTTCACACGTAAAGTCATCAAAGAGGATTGTACTATGGGCCAAGCTATCCCATTGTTGCACATGCTACAGGAACAGCTGAAGGGGGTGTCTGCAAAGTACGCAGGTGGGGAGAAAAAAAAGAAGCATATGAGTTGGTGGAGAGCTTATCCCTTCGCTTAGCTGAAAATACCAGGGTGCAAACTGAGATTGTGTCATCCAACCATTACATTTCTGCCATAATTCTGGAACCATGGTACAAATCAGTACTGAACACTAACACATGAATTCCTTTTTCACAAGTGGACGTTGCCAAATACAAAACTTGGAGAGTTGCGGTAGTCAGTCGCTTTGAAAAAGACCGGCTTGAAATTAGAGGCCCGCTATTGCAGCCCACAACAAGTACTGCAGGGCAGTCTGCGTCAAGTTCAACTTCAGAGACTGAGGGCAGTGCGGTTGGGTCACAGCAGTCAAAACCACCAACATCAACAAAAGCAAGACCAGGATCATCATCACCAGCCCCAGTCAAATCGGCACAAGAATGGTATCTACAGCAAGGGCTTGTTAGGTCCAGTGCTGATGCAAATGCAAAGGCAAAAGAGGCCGGGCAAAGCGGAGGACCACTGAGTATTGAGTGGATGATCCAGGCCTATCTGGATGACCCAACAGGGGTATACATTGATCAAAACACATTGCTGTATTGGTATGGAAAAAGTCACCATTGGCCAGTGCTCAGCAGGCTGGTGATAAACTATCTGGCTTGCCCTGTTGCAAGTGTCTCTTCTGAGCGTGTTTTTTAAGTGCTGCTGGTGCCATTTTAACAGTGAAAAGGACCAGTCTCTCGCCCCAAAATGTGGAGGTTAACCATGATAAAAATGAATCAGCACTTTATACCACCGGATTATACCATACCTGAAGCACAGCAGGAAGAGGAGGACAGTGACTTAGGTGACAAAAGTAGTGTGGTAGATGACCTACTTCTAGGTAAACCACCAGAGTCTGATGATGAGCTCTACTTCCCTGACAACTAGGCTTTCAACTTGTTACTTTCTTTCTTCCTTATTTACTTGTAATATTTGTGTGTGTCTCTGTCTTTCTGGTTCGAATTGAATCACAACAAATCCATCATCACCGTCTTGTCTTTTTATTGCTGTATTGGAGTTGCAACTGTGTGCATTTATTAAAGAAGTCCACTCCACAGAGACCTGCTCCAATCATCCTGACTCACCTTAAATCCATCCAGGTAGTGATGGCATGCATTGGACGCTGACCCTGAGTGATTGGTGTTTGTGTTGTTGTTGTTGTTGTGCATGAAGTGTGCTAGTATTTAATCTATACACTGAAACAAAATTACTCAAGTCAATATTTCCCTTCTTTGTTGTTTAATAACAAATTGTACTTTTACTGCAGCGCGATCCATTGCATTTTTGAATATGGAATGGGGACTCACTCGGTACAACACAACAGACTGAGTTGGACACCATGATGATGATGATGATGACCACATACTCTATACTCTTCGCAGTCAGTCAGTAGGATTGGAGATGATTGATGGAATAACTCGGGGAATTTCATGAGTGGCGTAAAGGTAAACAAGTCAATCAACAACAACCACAGCAGACCTACATGTCTGTGTAGTGGAGTTGAATGACTGACAGTGGCGTATTGATTTAGTTACCTAATTAATTTGGAAAATGCTATGTTGCTGTTTATGTGTGCTCTGTCTGGCTCAGTCAAAATCTTAGCTAACTGGAGTTCGGGTGGTTGCCGTGGGCCTGCTCTGTCTTATTGTTGTTGTAGCGTGGTTAATGCTGGAAACAGAGTAGACATAATTTAGACATGCTGCCTCTGAAACTGTTCTTGTTGCACCCCTCCGTAATTTATGCATTATTTTTCTCCTTGACTTTTCAAAATCCCTTTGGTTTTTCCATCTACACTTACAGGGCGGCCTTTACCCTGTGCTAAACTGGGAAAAACAACTCACACTTACCTTACCAATCCGCATCGGCCAGGCAGGCAGTGGGGCACCCAAGATTGACGGACAGAGCGCCCATGGAAGGGAGGACCAAGAGGAATAACGAGATGCAACTTCCCAATTTGACCAGGATAATACAGTAACTTAGTATAATTCATCATCTTTTAATAAATTTGATTATTTTGTTCTCTTCAATCATTACGACTGTGTGTTGTAGTTTATTAGGCTTGCTCTTAGTTTTTGCTTACATCCCAACAGCTATTTTTTAATTTTCTTTGCTAGCTTTAAAAGGAAGTCCAGTATAACATAACATAAATAAAATGTATGTAATTTGGGTCTCTCTGAGGGCAGACAGGCACTGCAATTGCATAATAATAATAATTAATAATATACTGCTGTCCTGTACTGTCTTCTAGTCTACTTAGTAGTAGTACTACTTATCATGATTAATTAACCACATTATGCATGAATTTCCTTTTTCTCACTGAACAGATTCATGAATATGATTGTCGTCTGCCAGGATTGTGTGTTGTGCATGTGTAGTGTTTGTCTTTGTCAAACCTTTCCCTCAAATACTCCTTCCCAACCATTGATCAAACCCTAACCCTCTTACCCGGGCTCTGTGATTTATTGAGGCATGACTAAATTAAATTTACACCACTAATTGATCACACCCTTGCTGGGGCGGATGCGGTTAAAGCAAGTAAGCAAAACTAATTCACGCAGGGCGAGAATCTTCTAATTCTGCTCTAAGTATATATATCATCGGCCACACTGGCAACAGATTAGATTGCCCAGTGCCCACCCGTGCTCAGTAGTGTTCACTATTTTCTTCTTTTCATAGAGGAACATAATTATATTAACCCATTTTTAATTAGTAATTGCCGTAATGGATTTCATCCTTCCAGCACTAAAGGTTACGCTTGTCTACTTCATAGGTGGAGTCCACTACTTCAGTTTGTTGTAACTTGTACTAGGCTATCCCTGCCACCATTATGTTTTATTTTACTTTAACATTAATAATATCAATATCATTCATCATCACTTTCTTCTTGTTTGGCAGTCTCCTTCTTGTGCACTTACTAGTTACTGTACTACTACTACTTGTTCCCTAGTCTTCCTCAAGTGACTGACTTGTCTAAATTTCTTTATTTACAAATGCAACTGTCTACTACTGCTACCACCACCCACCATGGCACTTCAGATACCAGTACAGTAGACAGTATGTCTATCAAAGATAACTAAATAATATCTGGTTGGGCATTTTGTTAGTGGCAACTTTTGAAAAGCCTCTTAAGAAGAGAGCAAACCCATAGGACTGGACTCTGTGACTAGAGCTATGGTGCATCTCATTTTTTTAAAAGAAGAAAGAGTGGCTAACTGGGCAGACATGTGGTCTCTCTTAGTTGGAAAATGGTACCATCCTCCTACTCCTCTCATATACTTCCTTCTAGCCATGGTGCACGGTAAAAGTTGTTCAGTGTTCACAGTCAATTGCTGCTACTAAAAAAAAAATACTAGGCCTGGAGAAGAAAAAGTAAAATATACACCACTTTGGGGGGTACTGCTTCTGTCCAACGTGAGTGACCACCATTACTGATTGAGCATGATGAGACAGTAAAAGAAATGAAAGCCTTCTCATCTCACAATTCACAAACCTGCGGATATACCTTACTTGTCTTGGGCATGCAATCTGCAGTCTGCACAGCACATTAGTGCTACTAGTAGTAGTAAGGAGTCCGGCCCGGAGGTGGGGATTACGGCCGGTAGCGGAGGTTTAGCCATGACCGAAATCTCCACCTCCGGGCTGGAATCCCCACCTCCGGGCCGGAAATCTCCACCTCTGGGCCAGAATCCCCACCTCTGGGCCGGAAGTCCCACCTCTGGGCCAGAAGCCCCACTTACGGGCCAGAATCTCCACTTCCGGGCCGGAATCTCCGGCCCGAGTGCGGACGTCAAGTTAGTAGTCGTAAATCCATTCTGTGAATACCAAAAGTAGTAAGTGCATTCTGTGAATACCAAAAGTAGTAAGTTTAGGATTTTGTCTTAAGTTAGTTCTGGGAATCGGGCCCTATAAGAACTATAAAAAGTTCTACTAGGACTGAAGTCATGTGAGAGCCTGTGGACGCGTCACTCACGAGTCACAACACAGGCCGCAAAATTACCTAATAATACTAACTGACTAACTACTACCACTATCTTAGTGACAGGAGACTGGACAGCCTGACAGGACAATGGAAAGAACTGGAGTCTTTCCTAGGTGGATTAAATACCTACCTAACTTAAATTCTCTAACCTCTCTTAGATAACCAGCCCACGTAAGCGCAAAGTTGCAAACAAGTAAGACCATTAGTAAGTAGCGCCGGGCACCTGTCTGGAACTAACAATCACATAATATAACATTATTAAACATTGGGTACCTTACCTGCATGTAAGCAGCAGCAGCATGTCAGCTATTTGAGAAAAAAATAATATTCGCAATCGCAATACTCACCAAGCCTCGGGACCTCAACACCTAGCAGGTCATGCTCCCGGTACGGGATACTGGACCACCGATGCGTCAATTAGTTATGGGTGCGCCGGACCCCAGAGCAGTGAAACTCTGCACGGCGCACCCTTGCCCACCGCTGGTGATGCTCCTGGGGCCCGTAACCGGACCCAGGCCTGCCGCCTTCTGCCAGGGTTAAGGGGAGGTGGCGCTGGATTAAAAAAAACAGTGCGACCACCTCCGCCTCACTAAATAAGGCCCATACCTACACCCCATGCGGGCGTCGCCTTCCGCAAAGAAGGCAGTCGCGGCTCTAACTCTGAGCCCTCCTAGTCTTCCCCTGGCCCATTGCCATGGTTCTGGGTAGGCGGGGGGGGCGGAAAAGAAAAGGTAGTAACTAAGAATGTAAGTAAAAGAAATGAAAAAAGCAAGTAATAGAAAAAGAGTGAAAGAAATGCTTAATATACAACCAGGAATAGTGGGGGATAGATAATAAATAAAAAAGATTAAAAAAAAGTTTATAGAAACAAAGGATTGAAAAGATATAGGGAGGATAGAAAAACAGGCCCAGAACCATAGCAACAAGTGAAACAAGATGGCCACGCCGATTGGCGACCATGTGGTGAAGTTCGCACGATATTTTGCCCCGAGCATGCAAAAAGCATCCCCAAACATGTAATATGCGTTTCCGAACAGGAAAAACGCATCGCGAACGGGCCAAACAAGCAACTCCGCGCGCTTGCAGAAATTTGTATAGCTCGCAGAGTTTTTCTGTGACTTCGCGGAATTCCACGTAGCGCGACTAAGCGAACTCTGCCCAGGGTTCATTTTTACCCTCAATTATGAAAATGTGAAATTTCAATATGATACCTTACCAATTTAGAGACCTGGCTATCGAGAGAGAGAGAGAAAGCGAGAGAGAGAGATTAGAAACTTATAAAGCATTCATTTACTTGAGTGAATCATTCTCATATTCCTGAAACGTCTGATTACTGGCAGTTTGCAGTCTCAAGTCTTTAAATAAGCAAAGCATTAATTTTCCTCAGAGCTCTAAGAATGCACATATGAAAGTGGCACATTTTTTAAGTGTTATTTCTTTTTCTACCTTAAAATTCACTCTGCCGGTTGCATCATCAGTAAGTGCTGTAAAACAGACATTTCCAAATGTTGCAGGTAGTGAACAATTGATACGAAATTATGATTTGTTTTTTTTATAAAGTCTATACCTAATTCAAAGTTGCTCCTCATTAAGATTCAAACTGTGATCTGCATGAAACTTGCTGATCTCAGCAGCAGTCATACTGGCCACCTAAGCTACTTAACTGGGGTTTTAACCTGTCATCTGCAGCAGGCATATTCATCTCCTCAGGTTTCCTACTAAGTACAGAAAATGTAACATTACAGTGACATACAGAGGTTAAGGGAATAGCTATCAATGGTGCAACAGGTGAATTGGTACAAGGTACCAGGGCCCAGGCGCGGACTGAAACCTGACTATTATAGTATTGTACGATCCAACCAGCGGTGACGAGGGTCCATTTTCCTTTCTTGTATTAGGGCCCAGGGGCCCTTGCTACATCACTGACAGAGCTCTGCAACAGGCAATTCAGCTCTGAAGCATCTTAATCAGTTTGCCCTGCAAAGGTATTTTACAGAGACAGCCTTGCACTAGTGCTTTAACCTGATGAGGTATATTAATGCGACTGAGCTATGCGGCCTACACTCAGTGCTCTGCTTCAAATGTATTCACCAATGGCCATGACTTACAAAAATTGAAACTTGTGACCTATAGAACATTTTGAGAATCCTGGAGTTGGAGCTCAACTCAACTGTTCTACCTTACTGTGTTTGGAACCTGTGAGCTAATGGCCACCCAGGTCCTTGCATTAAGTGTACCTTTCGCTAATCTCCCTAACAAGTGAATGTTAGTGTAAATTGATGTATGAATCAAAGCACTCTTTTTCTAGCTCACCTGGGATTTGACTAACAGTGCCCTGGGGCCAGTTTTGATAATTATTTTCCCAATAAAATACAACAATGGGGAATAACGTGTATTTTGATGCCTACAGCACTAAAATCTGCAATGCCCAGTATTTACTGGCCATTTTCTGCTGGTAAATATCAGCAAATTTGACCTACTTACTCTGCACCCACTCAAGTCTTCTCTCTTTATTTCTGCCCCTTCTTTACTTTCCTTTGGGTTTATCTATGTTTTTTTTCCCTCTAGCATCCTGCTTCATTCCAACTACAGATTTCTCTCCCTTCTCTGTCCCTTCTTTCTCTGCCAATCCATTGATGACTAGACTGCTGCAGTGAAAAGATAAAATGGCTCTGTCAGGCACTTCTGTGTTGCTCACATTTTGAAACACATTGTGTCCACCACTTCTACTGACAACAAAACACTTCTTAGACATTTTATTCGACGTCCTCTTCCTCCTGCTCCTCTCTTCCATCTTCCACTCTACTTAATAAAGTTTTTGCCTCTCCCCATTCCCACCAGTTCGCACTCTGCTGGTTCTCACTTTACTCTTTGTCCTCTTCGTTTCTCTCCCTCAGTACTTTAAGCTGGATGAAAATAGGATAGGTGGGGGGGGGGGCTCTTAAATGGATATAGCCAACAGTGGGGGCTCCTTTGAGTGGCATCTGTAGGATGTCAACCCCCGGGAAGTTTCGGGCGAATGGCGTAACCCAGCCCCCAGGGGAACTCCCATTGGTCATCTTTTGAGCGGGGTTCAGAAAGCCGTTAGAGTTCCCTGGGTGAATTGCGTCATTCCAACGCTGTGGTTCAGTCAGCGTAGTTTTTTAAAATTCTTGTCCCAAGATATTTGGGCCTATAATGGTTGTGGGTGTATAATGGCTGAAAACGTTGCAGCGGTTAAGAGGCGCTTAGGGTTGTATGTGAAGTGGGTCGAGAGGCTCTTATTCATTGTTGTAAGCTTTCACAGGCCTGGATGGGTATGGCATGGGCTAAATGCGCTGCTGTCAGAGGGGTTGCGATGGTGGTCTGGACGTAATTGCCCCACAGCAAAAAATTAAGCCTCAGGGTGTTCATTGCCAAGGGGAGGAGAGTGTGGGTGTGGCCGAAGCAAAGGTATTTTCATACTCACCACATGAGGAACCTGCTCTGCTTGAAGGGAGAGGTAGGTGGCAGTAGCCGCGCTCATACACGCGCGTTCAAAGGTAAGCATCCGTCATGTTAAAGGCAGGCCCCAGGGGAATTATTGGAGACTTCGGGAAGAGGCGCAGAGTGCACTGTGTCAGTCCTGCCCACAAGTCGCCGGGTGCAAAGAGCAGGACAGAAGGGGGCAGCATAGTGCTCGCTCTTGCTGTTCAGCGCAAACACTCAAGTTAGAAATATGCCTATTGTAAAAAATCTGTTACATAAAGGCTTTTCTCAAGAAGAGGCTGGCTCTAATTTGGAGAGGGCTCTTTCAGCCTTTACATGTTTTACAAAGGGGGATATTAAGAAGAATGTGGTTCAGGCAGAATTGATGGTAGGGAAACACACGGTGGCAGGAAGTGGTGATGATATTAAAAATCAGACTTCAGAACAGAATCTACTTTTCAGTCAGGGTGATAGTTTTCTAATGGGTCCTAAAGAGACAGGCATAATGGGCCCCAAGGAGGTTTACATGCACGTAGCTGGGTATGTGTCTCTGATGAGGCTGAATTGAGCCATAGTAGTGCAGGTTAGGCAGAACACAGGACCACAGTCCCTGCAGGTTGTGGTAGCTTGCAGGGCATCAGAGAGAGAATGCTGCATGGAACCAGTAGATGCAGTGAGGTCCAGCCAGCTGGGTTTGCAAAGACCTAGGATGGCTGGCCCGAAGGCAGGGAGAGGTTTGGTGCAACCATCCCAACAGCATGGGAGAAGAAGATTTCATCTGTGCCACCTGAATACTCCAAAAATGTTGATAGGAAACATTGTGATGGGGGTGTGGGTGATGGGGAATGTACGGGCAGGAGTACTGCATATGTGGAGTGGCAAATGGAGTGTGAATTGGACTATGAGGAGGATGAAGAAGAATTGGAGGAGGGAGAAATACCATGTGGGCAAGATCATAAAGAGACAAAAAAAGCATAGGGACCAAAAAAGGGGGAAAGCTAAACTTCTTTCCAAAAGTCATATCTTACAGACAGTAGTTTCACAAGAGGAGTCACTGAATAAAAGAAAGGTTGTTAAGAGACCACAGTATAAAGGTGAACGCAGGCAAACATCTCCAGAGTCAGTGGGCAGATTGAGAACAGGTGATACTCAATGGTGGTGTAGCTGGTAGGGGAGTCACACGAAGGAGCTGCACAAAAAGGTGCACAAGGGAACAGGGCTTATAGCAGTGGATAAGGGTGTTGGTAGACTCTATTGCAGAAGATGAAGAAAAAGCAGGTAAGAAATATACAGGGGCTAGCGCAGGAGAGGATACCAAGTTAGGAGGAAGACTGAAAACACATCTAAGACGATAGACAAAGAAGAGCAATCAGAAGAGAATGGGGTAAAGCATAAATTGGAAAGTTTGAAAACACTGCCTTACAATAGGGTCTCTATGCCTTTTAGGGTGTATTTGAGCAATGTGACGAAAGGGAAGAATTGAAGGGGTGAATTTGTTGATGTGTACAAACTATTTCATAGAGAGATGCAATTCAAGGACGGTTCTAGAGAAGAAGCTTGAGAACTGGGAACAAGACCTAGAGTACCCACAACAATAGGCAAGTGGATACGAAGTGAAGAACATGGGGGCCACTAGGTGAGCAGCCGCTTGCGCCCTGGAGGCACCCGTGTCCCGCGCCTAATGAGTAGGCGAAGTTGAGACCCGTCTCACCCATGTTGGAGGTGTCCTGAGCGTGCTGATCAACTCACCCGCAGTTTCTCTCCACTCATCTCGGTGGGTGGCGGCCGCCCTGGATATGAAGAGGGGCTGCAGAGCAGGGGCTCGTGGGCTCCTCCGGGTCAGAATCGGCAGCCGCAGCACAGGTCAAGTCCCCACCACTCTGTAGAAGGCTGCCTCTGGAGGGGAGATCAATGAGGAGCTGAATTCAGGCTGTGGCGTTCCCCTGTGGTCTCCCTCGCAGCCACAGCAGTAGGAGCAGTTACTGGGGGTCCAGATGGTACGAGCGAGTCCACCGCCTCAGGCGACACCAGGCACTGTGCTCCCAATTAAAGGAATAAAGACAGGCAAAAGGTGCGGAGGGGCAACCCAGGGGCCAGGAAAATCAAAATTGGGTGGCAAAAGCACCAAACAGCCCCCAGAGGAGAAATCTGGCATAGGGAGTAGTGGGAAGTGTCAGGGAATAGGTAGCACCACCGGTGCAGACACAGACAGTAGCTGCTCTACCTTTCAACGGTATAAGGTTAAAGGTAGGAGCATAAAGGCAGGTTGGGCTAAAAGCAATCCCCTGGATCTTTATGTCAGGATCAACCCCTCACTAAGGTCATATTTTAAAGTGCAGCCAGTTGTACTAGACGTTGTGAAGCAGGGTGAGGCCCTCAGAAGGGGGTCAGTAGGTCAGCTTGTATCAAGACCCATCTTGGAGAAGATGGAGGCTTCCGGTACCCCCCAGCTTACAGTATCAACCTGGAGGTAGTTTAACCGGGGCCCTGGATAAAGGAAAGGTCACTGAAGGGCAAAGGGCCTTGGCATCTCAAGGTGTGAAGCTAGGTGCGACGCAGAGGTGGATAAAGGCCCCAAAGAGCATGAAAAAAGGGGGCCTTCAGTAGCTTCTCTGGAGGTTCTTTCTTCCACCCTTTCGAAGGACATCAAAAAGGGGTTCTCAGTGTCGGAAGCCAATCAAGGGGAGATCAGGAACTTTTGCGAGTCATTGTAGAGGAAAATTGACCTCCTAAACACAAGAACAGATTCTTTGGAGAACACAGTGGGAGAATTAAAGGACGGTCTTGGAGCGGCAAAAGCTGACATACTGACTCTCAAGAGGGAGGAGGCGGTCCTTCGGGATAAGCTGGAGATGTTAGAGAACAACTCCCGAAAAAGTAATCTGCGTATTTTGAATGTCCCGGAGGGGAGAGAGGGTTACAACCTAAAATCCTACATGGTTTCATTCTTAAAAGAATCACTGCAGATGGAGGAATCAGAGGAGGATCTGAGGAAAGATATCCAGAGGGTCCACAGAGACTCTTTTAGAAGGAACCCCAATAGAATAAAGCCCAGGAAAATTCTTATGAACTTTCATACCTATTCCTTGAAGAAAAAGATCCTCAATATGGCCTAAAAGGGGAAATCATTGAAGGCCAGAGACTTCTCATTTGAAATACGTTCCGATCTTGCCCGAGCCACCCTTGACAGGCAATCGGAGTTGGGCAGGAAATTGGACGACTTCAAAAAGCTCGGTGCTGTGGCCCAACTTAAATTCCCAGCAACTCTGAAAATTATGCATAAGAACAAAATGTATAATGTCAGATCAGTAGAAGATGCAGATAAGCGATTTGATAGTATGGGGAAAGGCGAAGTATAGTTGGCAAGTCGGTCCCTGGCGGTTGGGCACCTATCCATGGTTCTCATTTATGTGATCAACAGGGCAGACTTCGCCAGTAGGATCTCTAAATACACACTTTGGTTGTTTGTGTTTCCAGAATAGCACTAGAGAGATAACTATAAAGGTAACCACACAAGGACCTACATGGGGACATTTAGTCAGTGCAAGTTAAGGGGCGGGTACAAACTTCTCCTCTACTTTTTTTTTCTCTTTATCTGTTTACAAAGGGATAGGGCGGGCTGCTCCGGGGTGCAGCAACTGGACTACATCTGTCCAGGTAAATGGGGGGGTGGTTCTCCAGGGAGGAGCTCGTTGGGAGGGGGACAGGGTGCATGGAGTAGGGAGCATAGGGGTAAAAAACATAACATTTCCTCATTCACCTTAATGTTTGTTCAGACTTCCCTAGTTTTATTGCGATTGTCCTGGTTTTGGCTCCTTCTGCGACTTAGTCGACTCATAGATCTCGTGTTTAAACCCCCATGAAAACGATTCAGTTCTTTTCCTGGAATATTAATGGCCTGCGCGTGAAAACCAGAAGGGTTAACATTTTGCAATATATAAAAGACTCTCCCTCACAGGTCATTATCCTTCAGGAAACTCACCTTCTAAAGGAAGGGATCACTGAGATATTTAAAAATCAAAAATGGGTGGACTACTTGATCTGCTCCAATCAGAGTGCCAAAATGAGGGGCGTTGCTATATTAATTAAAAACAAGCAAAAGCCAGTATTTTAGATTTTCTGGTTGATCCATGTGGCAGGTGGGTCATCGTGAAGGCGATTATTTCGGGCTCTCTGCTTATCTTGGTGGTCTGCTATGGCCCAAACCAGGATGACCCCACTTCTCTCAAAACTATTTTCTCAAATCTTTTGGATTACCCAGACCCGGTAATCATGGCTGGGGGTTTCAACATTGTCTTGAATCCCAAACGGGACAAGTCGACAAGTGGTAGAGCTAGGGTGCCTTCTAAGTCCCGGATGTACCTCCAATCTATGATGGCGCAGACTGGACTCTGTGACATTTGGAAAGACAGATCGGGTCACCAGTTGGGAGTCTCATACTATAATAGTAAATATGGCCACAAGTTGAGAATCGACTACATCTTGGTCAGTCATAGCCTGAGGGGTAAAGTTAAGGACATCGGCTATTTGACTCCTCATCTGTCCGATCATTCAGGGGTATGGATGGATCTGGCCTTGGCGGATAGCCAGCTTCCCAGAGTCTGGATGTTTGATCGAACTCTACTTCTTGATGGTGAGGAGATGAAGTATTTATCTCAGGAGACTGAGGGGCATATTCTCAAGGACTTATCGCCGATTTATTGGCACTTTAGCGCCGAAAAAGTGGCAATTGATTCATCGCCCTATTCTCAAGCTGGTGCAAACTGCCGATATCGCCAGTTTTCCAGCGATAGCTGCGGCAAAAAACATTGCCACGGATGAGAGCGACAACTAACGGTAATGATATGCAGAGTAGGCGTTCCCATGCAAAAACACACAAAAACACCACTTCGCGATATTCTCAACGACCAGCCATATCGGCGAAGCGATCCAAAAACAGGCGATAAGGCGCGTTAGCAGCAGGGATATAACACCTGCCTATTACTGGTGTTAAGCAGGATTACAGCCTGCAGTAGAAAGGGAGCCCAGCCCAGAGCCACATCAGAAGTCCAACAGATGCCATGGAGCCAATTGTCATGCAAATTGGAGACCCAAGAGGGCCACAATACCCACCGCCAGCACCCACAGGCCCCCCCCTGGACCTCCGTTACCAGGATCCTGTTTCCATGCGAACTGAACCGCGTCTTCATCTACTTCCTCTCCTTGCCCTTCCCTGACCCAAGGTCCCAGGCTGGTCCTCTGTGGGGCTTGTGGGGTTCTGATTGTCCTCTGTACTTGCTCCGGCTCCCTCCATTGTGCTTCGCAGTTGTTTTGGTTTTGTTTGTGGGTTTTTTTTTGCGTTTATAGTGATTTTTCCCACCTGACTGTGGGAATTACACGCCTGGCGCAGCTTATCGCTGATTTTTTTATCGTGGTTGGGCCCATCGCAACTTTTTTCATGTTCGGGTTTAGATTTTTATCGCCGTCCCGGTAATTTTATCTCGGACATTTGCCGCGTTGTAGGGAAACGATCGCATGTTACCGCCGTGTTGTGAATACGAAGTTAACACGGAGTTATTTTCCTGCGATAGACGGCGATATGTAAATTGTGTTAACCTATTTTGGCGGTGATTATCTCACGTTCTTGAGAATATCCCCCTGAGCATTTTTTGGATGTTAATCTAGGCTCTGCTGTAATCTCGGTGGTTTGGGCATGATTACGAGTAGGGTGTTTTTTAGGAGAAGACAATATAGAGAAGAGGTGGCACACAAGGAGGCAGAGATGAAGGCAGTAGAGTTGAGCCTGAACAGAGTGGTCGACTCTGAGAAACAGCAGGACAATTTGGCCAAATTAAGTAAACTAAAAGATCAGCTAGACACCATCGTGCAGAATAGGGTTACAAGCAGATGTGAGGTGAGTAAGCTTGCCCATTTTGAGTACAGAGAAGGTGCAGGCAAGCTTCTGGCGTGGAAGGCTAAGTCCGACAGGATGCGTAACCTGTTCAAACAAATTGACAACACGGATGGGGTTACTGCTCTGTCCACAGATGAAGAGATAGGAGGCGCTTTTTTCGATTTTTTTCAGGATTTGTACCAAGAAGATAATGCGGTGGATAACCCCGTGGCAATAGAGTGGTTGCATGGGAGCACGCTCACCCCCCTGAATTTAACTCAGCAGGAAGGTCTAGAGCAGGACATCTCTCAGGAAGAGATGAAAAAGGCCATTCTTGCCTGTAAAGGTGCGAAAGCTGCTGGGCCGGATGGGTTGCCAATAGAACTTTATTGATCTCTGGGGGAGGTGATAGTTCCCACTTTGACACAGCTTTTTAATGAGATCTTATCCGATGGCTTAAGGCTGCCAGGTTCATGGGGAGAGGCTACCATCACTCTGATCTTGAAAGCAGGGAAGAATCCAGCAAGTTGTGGGTCTTATAGACCCATTTCGCTGTTAAACGCGGATTACAAAATATTTGCCAGGATCCTGGTGGGCAGGTTGGGTTCGGTTGTGGGAGACATCCTCCATTTCGATCAAAAAGGATTTGTTAAAGGCAGGAACTTATTTGACTTCACCTATGATCTTATGGGTGCAATAGACCTGGCCACAACCTATTGGCTACCCCTCGCAGCAATGACATTAGATGCCACCAAGGCTTTCGACAGGGTCAACTGGGTGTATCTGTCGGAAGTTATGGAGAAATTTAACATGGGCGAGAAGTTCTGCCAAGCCATTCAGCTGATTTATCAAGGCCCGTCAGCTAGACTTCTGGTTGATTGTAACCTGACCAGACATTTTAAGATCACCAGGGGCACTAGGCAGGGCTGCTCTCTTTCTACCCTCCTCTTCGACCTATATATTGAGCCGTTTGCTCAGCGGTTTAGAGAGGAGCCTAGTGTTTTGCCATTCAAGCATGGGGTGTGGGAGAGGAAGGTGGCCCTGTATGCCGACGATATTTTGATCCTCTCTGTGGACCTCGCTAGGCCCGTTCCTGCTGTTATAAGGTTGGCACAAGATTTCGGGCAGGTATCTGGTTACGAGATAAATGCTGAGAGAACCGAGGTCATGACTTGGAATCTGGTGGAGTGTAAGCATCAGACCAAGCGCGACATGAGGTATTTGGGGGTTAGAATAGTTCAGGATATTGATAAGATCTCAGGGACCAACCTGGCAAGCGTTTCAAGAGACTGCCAGAAACTTTTTAAGTCCTGGGTCCATCTCCCCCTAACCATTCTTGGGAGGATTAACATGGTAAAGATGGTGGTGCTCCCAAAAATCACCTTCCTCTTTAATGCCATTCCACTACACTTTGACAAATTTTCTATAGTTAAGCTCCAGCAGGCAATTAACTCGTTTGTCTGGGCATACAGGGGGACTAGGATTGCCTGGAAGAAGTTGAGATGCAGGAGGGAGAAGGGTGGACTTGCACTGCTGGATTTGCAATATTATGCATGGGCCTTCCAACTATCGCATTCCAGGATGCTCTTAAAAATTCCAGAGATCACAGGGGTGGGGGCCATGTTTTCTGCAATGCTAAAGGGCGCTCGTCTATCCCAGGAGGGCTTCTTGTTTAAATTTGAACTGAAATTCTCCAAAGGTCCTGCAGGGAATGGCCAGAACATGGGCTAGTATTAAACGGCTGAAGGGTCTTAACTATTTTTCGAGCCTGGCCCCCCTGTGGGACTCTCCAGGCGTACCAGACTGTCTGAAGGACAGGCTAGCATAACCATTTAGAGCAGCTGGGCTGAAGGTGTGGGGGGACCTGGCCCATGAGGGCTTGCTTTTACCATGGTCATCACTATGCAACAGGATGGGAGAGGGTTTGTCTAAGTTCAAATACATCCAGGTGCAGAGTTGGTCCCAAAACCTGAAAAAAACCCATAGGCATAGGTAACATCCTTGAGGAGCAGTTAGTGTTAAGACTGTCTAAGAGGAAGGAGGTCTCCTTCTTTTATTGGAGCATTGAGGAGGCTGTGGATGCAGACTTTAAATTGGCCGAAGAATTGTGGGGGGTTTCCTTACCAAATGAACAGTGGGATCATATGTGGCAAACATCCTTTAACATCTTGTTTGCCACTGTAAAATCAGCCTGGCTTAGGAGGAACCACTTGTTCACGGTTCATAGGGCCTATTTATCTCCGTTAAGGCTGACTAAAATGTCGAAGGGGCCTCCAGTTAGATGTAGAAATTGTTATTTGGAGAGATCCTCTGATGTACATATGTTTAAGGAGTGCCCGGCCATAGCAGATTTTTGGGAAAAGTAGGAAATACCATTGCGGATATTCTAGGCCTCCCAATTTAAATAAATCTTATCCTGATAATTTTTGTAATATCTAGTGAAATTACGGGCCCGCTAGATCTTTCCTTTTCTATGCTATACTGCTGGCTAGGCGGGAAATATGTAAAAGATGGGTAGAAGCTTTACCCCCTCTGCACTCTGAGTGGTTGTCCTCGTTGTTCAGGACATCTAGGATGGATCTGTGTAGAACCCAGAGTATGAAAAAGAAAGCATTTTGGGATTTCTTAATAAAATGGTTCAATGCTTAGTCCCGGGAAATCTATAAGCCTCCTTTAATTAATTACTTAATTATTCAAATTCAATTGTTTATCTAAAAGAAAATTTGGGTCCTTTTATTATGCCGCTTTGAAACTCTTCTGACTGTGTTGGGCACACCCAGTTTCCTTTATAGGCCAACATCAACAGTCGCCAGGTTCACTTGGACCGAATGGGAGAGTGATTACCCCGTCTACTTGGGGCCAGTGTCATCCTAGCCTGCTGTGGTACCAGTAGGCGGGTTGCTTCCTCCTGGTCCCCATCCAACAGCCTACGTCCCTACAACATTGAGTAACGGTACGGACCGCTCGCTTGCTCACTGTGGTCTGCGGTAAATGAGGATTTTAAAAAAAAACAATAGGCAAGTTGACGTCGGCATTTTTAATATTTGCCAGCCTCTACTGTGAAACATTTCCGGAGAGGCCTGTGTCAATATGTAACTATATAGATACCATTTGTAAGGCCCTTATGGAGTTTGGAGGTTTTGCATGGTTGTACTATGGCAAGGAGTTTAGGGCCCGCATGGTGCTTATACCAGATAAACCATGGGGGAAGTGGACAACGAGTTATGGTGCAATGGATGCACCCACAGAGATCTCCAACAATGCACACTGCTTCTAGCTTAGCAGTTCAACACTGGCCTTCTCTCAGGGAACATTGGGTAGAGGCCAAAAAGACCCAATTTGGGTGCCTGTTGGAGTTTCAAAGGGGTTATTGCCCGAGGAACCCTTGTACGTATAAACATCGGTGCTCTAAATGCAGGGGTAAGCACACAGTCCACCAGTATTTGGGGAGCAAGCAAATTGTGGGAGAAGCAGACAAAGCAGGGGCAGCGGGGGATCCTTCCAGGCTGGTTACAAAAGGCTTTTATGCCAATTTAGGTGGATTGTTTGAGTTATTGGTTACATTTTTACCCTAACAGAGATGAAGCAACAAGGTTGGGATGGAGCTTTAGAGAATGTTTCAGACTTGATTATCAGGGAACTAGGATACACAGGTTTGCGGAGAATTTAAAGTCAGCAATAGAACATCATTAGAAAGTTAAAAAAAAAAGCTGAACAAAGAAGTAAAAGAGGGAAGGATGGCAGGTCCTTTTACATCTTGGCCTTTGCCTGATTTAATGATTTCTCCCCTTGGGGTTGTACCTTAGAAAGCTTCAGGAGAACTTTGCATGATTGATCATCTATCATGGCCCTGGGTTGTTGGGCAACAATAATATAGCAAGGGAGGGCACTGCAGTGCAGTTTGCTTCAGTGGATGTAGCCATAGCTCTAGTTTGATCAGTTGGCCCATGAGCCGAGTTAGCAAAATGCGACATCAAGTCATCTTTTCGACTACTTCCAGTTTATCCTATAGACTTTTCTCTGCTAGGTATTTAATTTAACAATCAGTTATATGTTGATAAAGTTTTACAGATGGGATAGGCCATCTCTTCTAGTTTGTTTGACTCATTTAGTGTCTTTTTGCAGTGGTGCTCTACATACAGAACAGGTTATGAATTGATTACCCATTATTTGGATACTTTTTTGTTTGTAGATGCAGGAGGCTCACAGGATTGTGATGCTGCTTTACAACAGTTTCAGGATTTAGCAGAAGAGTTGGGTGTACATTTGGCTCCCAAAAAAACAGATGGTCCTAGTATATTTCTAGTCGTTTGTTGCATTGAATTGGACACAGTTAAAATGGAGGCAAGGTTACCTAAATTGAAGGTTAGAGAGATTGTTGCATTACTCAAAGAAGCAATGGCACCACCTAAGCTACAACTGGAGCAAATGCAAAGACTGTTAGGTCATCTCAATTTTGCTTGTCGTGTTGTAAGAGCCGGCAGAACTTTTTGTTGGCAGCTTGGTTTTGCTATGTCAGGGGCTAAGTTACACACCACAGGATTCGGATCTCCACAGTGATGCGGGCAAATTTTGAAATTTGGTTAATTTTTTGAAAGGTTTCAATTGCATCTCCATGTGGTTCCTGGATCTTGTTTGAATGTTCAGATATTCTCAGATGCACCTGGCGGCAGTGGTTTTGGTTTATTATTCTTGGAAGCGAGGTGTTGTTCGTAAAACTTCCCATTGCAATGGGTGGCAGAGGGTAGGAGCTTTGCCTTCTTTGAATTCTTTTCTTTGTTGGTCACTTTGTAAGTGTGAGGAAATAAACTGGAGAATAAAACTATCACTTTTAAAGTGG
The DNA here is from genome assembly GCF_964204655.1 of Triturus cristatus. Classification (NCBI taxonomy): domain Eukaryota; kingdom Metazoa; phylum Chordata; class Amphibia; order Caudata; family Salamandridae; genus Triturus; species Triturus cristatus. The sequence goes on along the minus strand of NC_140582.1, from coordinate 371,833,644 downwards.
ACAACAAAACAGTTGTGGATTTGGTCAGTGGCCAGAAAGATAAAGTCAAACATCTTTTAAAGCTACTGCAAAGATGCATGCTAGGTTGCTATATGTTTAATATTATTTTTAGAGCCAAGTATGTGTCAGGTGTCAATAATAACATTGCAGTTGTATTGTCTCGTTCACAGTGGGAGAGATTCCGTGGTATGGTGCACGGAGTAGATGTGCAGAAAACACAGGTGCCGCAGGAGGTATGGGAGCTAGCAGACTGAGAATGCTTGATATTGTTGAAAAATCTCTGGCAGTGAGCACTAGACACTCTTACAGGAGAGCATTGGAGGAATTTTCGAAGATGGGGGCGGCTTGTTGAGTTCAAGATAAGCAAGGCTGCCTGCTGTGCAGAGAGGAATTATCATGAGTAATATAGCTAAGAAAGTTTCAACTACAACATTTGCTAGATGGTTTGAGTTTTTATGGTACAGTTTTCTGGGGCTATCAGCACTCAGCTGGAGAGATGAGTAGGAGAATGTTGCAAGCCTGGGCTGAAAAAAATCAGAGAGATCGTTTTTTCAGGGACCTTATTTCCATTATGTTGTTGTTGCGTATGGTAAAGGGCCTTTCTTCCATGTGCCTTTCTTCTTTTGAACAGTTATTATTCAGGCTATGTATATCTTGGTTGTTTTGGTGAATGTAGGACATCTGAGCTATTATGGAGAGGCCACTCATTTCATTTCAAAAGGCTTTATTTGGAGCTTAAACACAAAGTCCATAAAAGCAAAACAAATACACAACAAATACATCAGTCATAAAACCATAATAGTAATACTACAATACAGATTACATGGTTAAAACAGTTAAAAATGGTTAAAAAAACATACTGGGCCTTGCTTTGATAACTTGTAGGAGGAAAGTAGCAGTGAAAAAGCAAACATCAGGGTAAGGTTTAAAAAGCAGCTTCATAGCATCTTGTACACTCCTAACTCCATATTTTAACAGGATAGGCTTTAAATAGGCTTGACGAAGATTACCATATAAATTACACAGTAAAAGAAGGTGCATAGTGCTTTGTACTGATACATTGTCACATGGGCATGGGCCCACCGGATGTTTTTTAATACAAGGGAAGGCCACCAAATGGTGCACTATCCCGAACCTTAATCTAGTAAGGACAAACTGGTGAGAGGATCGGGTGACTAAACTCAAATACGGCTGGAAACCCACAGTTTCACAGTATCTTCCGTAAAACATACATGTAGTTAAATTACTGCTAGTCCTTTCCCGCCTCTCTGATTTATAGTTCATAAAAACTGACTTCATCACTTCTTTAGACAGACTAGAGGGGCATAACAATCATCTTTAAGTTTGAAACCATAGATCTCTAGATAGCAATTGAGGACAAATGTAATCCAGGGAATCATTGAGTGGTCATCAGTGGAGAGACAATCTCCAATAATATTTAGGGAGGTCTCCTCCTTTGACCAGACAGTACGCCACAACATTAGTGGTCTTATAGCCAGCAGGTCAGAAAGATGTAAAATGCCAAGCTCTCCGTGCGCCAAGTCGTTGGAAACTGATTTGGGCAAACACAGGAGCCTCTTAAGGAAGAGATTTTCCTCCACTTGCAAGTTCCCTGCCATGGTGTGTCCCCACACCCCGGCACCATAAAGAGCCACTGAAAGACATCTCATTTGAAAGATTTTTAGCATGTCTTGGATCCTTTTGTCTCCAAGTTTAGTAGCAAACTTAAATACCCCGTGAGAGCTTTTTGCCATCTTGGCCCGGACATGATTAATCTTACTGGACCAGCTGCCCGACTTTGAAAAGGTAATGCCAAGGTAATTAAAAGACTCCACTGTTTGCACCTTGTGCCCATCAATAAAAAAGGCATGGCGTTTTTTACGTCCCGCACCACATTCCATAGTGAAAGTTTTGGATTTATTGATCGACAGCTTCCTATCCTTGATGAACAGCGAAAACCTGTCCATCAGGCGCTGTAGGCCGATAGGGGTCCTAGACAAGATTATGGCGTCGTCCGCGTAGAGAAGTACAGGGACGTAAAAATCATTTATTTTAGGTGCATCAGCCGCAACCGTCTTTAAAGCTGAATCCACTTCATTAATAAAAAGAATAAAAAGTAAAGGGGCAAGCACACACCCTTGTCTAATACCCCGCCTGACCCTAAACTTTGGGGTGCGCTCCCCTTCCTGACCGTAGCGGACACTGGAGCTTAGTTTGGCATAAAGTCTTGCTAAAAAATAAACGATGGCCTCAGGTGCCCCCATTTCTAGTAATTTGGCCCATAAGATATTGTGGTCCACCATGTCGAAGGCGCTACTCAAGTCAGCAAAACAAAGGTAGAGGGATCCTTTTTTGGCCTTCGTGTACCTCCCGATTAACAATTCGAGGTTAAGACATTGTTCTATGGTCCCTCTACCCTTCCTAAAACCATATTTGGAGTTAGCCAGAATATTATTAGATTCAGCCCATTCTTCCAACCTAACCATAAGCACCCGACTCATAATTTTCACCGAGGAGTCCAGGAGGGAGATTGGGCGATAATTCTTCACATCCCCCTTGTCTCCCTTCTTATAAATTGGTATAATTATGGATTCCTCCCAAGTGTGGGGGACCCCATTACATACGGCAGCATTAAATACCTTTGGTAGCAACGGACCCCAAATCTCTGGTGCTGTTTTATATACATCAATGGGTACCCCATCAGGTCCCTGGGCCTTCCCACCCCTACTAGATTTAATGCTGTCCCACACTTCGGCAGTGGTGATGTCCAAGGGAATGACAGGCCACCCATCATCATAGACTCCCCTACATGTGACCGAGTCAAAGATCAGAGAGAAATGGGTAACCCAGATCTCCGCACTGACATTGGCCGATAGTTCGGGCTTTTTGTCATCCTTTAAAAATGGACTATTAACTGTCGCCCAAAATAAAGAGGAATCCGCGGTTGAAGCTGCCTGATCTAGTTTGTCCCATGCCTCTTGTCTTAGTTCTATTTTCCTAGATTTAACTGCGGCCTGATAGATACCTCGCAGTTCCCTAATCATTCTAATATCTCTATTCTGGGCTGTCAAAGCTGTTTTGAGCCCCTTGAGCGCAATAGAACATGCATGGTCAAACCACCCCCTTTGTTGGAGTTTCCTACCCTTTGAGAGTATGGTGAAGTTGCTGTCTATAATTAAATTAATATTAATAAAATTACGCACAGTTTCAACAGTTACTTCCTCACTTTCTAGAATTATAGTGATTTCCATAAGACATTTTGTTACAATGGAATTAGACGTAATGTCCGCATTATTACCTTTCCATCTGATACGAATTCCATTAGGTCGATGTGGCTCAATATTGGTAATGGTACAAGAATTATAAACCTGTTGCTCCTTCCAAAGTGTAACCTCAGCGGTAATGCAATTATAATCGCTGATTAAATTGTCCACAACCACAGGGGCCAAACACCATGGGCTAATACCAGAAGACATACAAATAAAATCAATTACTGTATTAGCAGTCCTTCCCGTGAAAGTAGGGATAATTACACAAGAGGGTTTAACCTGGTTAACCAATATTTCCATATCATAAGTAGTTAAAATTTTATTCAAAGAATTGCCATAGGAATTGTGAGGAAAGTGGGGGACACCATCCCCAAAATGGTTAGTAAAACCACATACCCTTTGAGCAACAAGGGGGCACACCACTGTGTTAAAATCCCCTACCCAAATGATATCTAAATCAATATCAAATTTGGTTATGATGTCTTCCAAAGCGGACTCCAAAGCAAGTACAACCTGATATCTCGAGCAGTCAAAGATATTATTGTAAAAGTTAATTAAAAGGATATTTCTACCCTGCTCCTGTTGAAGCCATAAGATCTGGGAGTGTGCCCCAACCAGAACATGTTTCTTAACTCTGATGGGTATTTCTACGGAAATCAGAACCAATAACCCACCCTTTGCCCTACCCGACTGTGAGGCCACAGCAGGTAGGTGAAAAGAAACAAAACCATTATAATTGATTGGATCCACACACCAGGTTTCCTGAAAGCATATAATATTAAAAGCATTGATGAACTCTGTCCATCCCAGGCAGGCGTCCTTTGATAAAAGTCCCGCAATGTTCCAACTGACAATCGAGCAGGCACTCTTTCTACAAGATTTGGATAAAGGTATAGGGCTAGTAAGATCAGGGGGTACATAATTAGATAACGAGACCCCATTCTTACCATCCAAATGAACCCGATTCTCGCTATCACAACAACTAGACTTCCTGTTGATATTATCCAAGGGGTTATCGTTACCACTGGGGTCTGCTATATCTAAAACCCTCAAAATGACGTCCCCTCCCGTGCCTCCTATAGCATCAACAACATCCTCTGTTTTAGTCAGGGCTGGCTCCAGTCAATCATTACAATCCAGTCCACTCAGGGCTTGAAATCGATTTGACGTGATCATTTTAGAACCAGGATATAAATTTGTGTCTCCTTCTCTTGCCCCAGTATGTTCGACATTAGGATGATAATTGAAATGCCTATAGAAATACCCTAAGGGGCGAAGAGATATCCCTTGATCCCGAGAGGAAGGTGGTGGTGCTCTTGACAGGACAGTTGAAGCAAGATGGGGGTTTCTAAAATTAACCACAATACAATCACCCCCACAGGTCTTGCGTGAACTACCAATCCAATTAATTCTTCTTGTGCTTAATATGTCCTTTGCTAGAACAACTGGAAAACCGCATTCCCGGTGCAGCCAATCCACGGTCTTGTTCTTCAAAGAAGCATGGGGTTCACTAAAATTACGACCAGTCTCACTTACTGGGGGGACATTAGTGAGAACTGCCACAAATGGGGCACAAGCTGGGGGCAAATCAAACCTAGGGGTACCAGAGTTTTTAACGCTAAGTCCTAACTGATTCTCTGGGGCTGAGTTACGTAAAGAGCTATGTTGCCCTGAAATCCGCAAGGAATCTGGAGCATTAATTCTCTCCTCACAAAGTCCTCCAAAAGGGGTCTTGGGAGGGTTGGTCATAGGCGTTGGTGTAACTTCCTTAGAAACCTGCGGGGGAACATGACTACTTCCTGGATCCTTATCAGTAGCTTTAGTTCGAATACTGGCATTAAGGTGTGATTCCAACAGGCCTCCTAATCTAACCACCTCATTAGCTACCATATCAAGTTTGATCAATAATGGTTTAACTAGTAGATCAAACTTAACATCTATCATGCTAATTAAGAGGTCAAACTGCTTACTATCTATAGTGACCGGGTTACTATCCTGCACTGCACTAGTATCACGGACAGAATTAGTGGATGAAGGATCAACTCTCTTACGTGATCGAACCCCACCCCCGTTTAGAATAAACATTCTTGTTATTGTTCCGGCTAGAACGTAATACTCTCTGTGATGTAGTGGCCGTCAAGGTAGGAGTCGGTGGATCTGGTGTACGTATTAAATCATTGGAGACCCCAGGTATAGGACCAACAGGACTGTTTTCTTCTAAAGGGACCACCACTATAGAACCATCCATAAGATTAGACTCGTTACTTGCGTCCTGATTAGAAACGGGCGGGGAGATAAGGGAGTTAGTATTTGGGGAGATGAAGTCAGCGGTTCCTGATCGCCCCAGGGACTTTCTCCGCTCCTGATTTATCTTATCAACCATTTTAACAAGATAATTATCCATGGTTGCCTTCGCCGGGATAGATTTCACTTTCGACATGGATTAATAACTAATGCAGCTCTGTGGCTCTTGGTCAAGATTAACAAGCAGTTGCCAGCCCTTACTTACTACCCTCTTGGTACTTATATTTCCACGGTAGAACACTATATACACAACACACTAGGATAGCACCATACAAAACACCTACTATGGCAACCAGTGTGACTAGGTACCTCCGTGCAGCTCGAGATGACCACAGCCCCCTCCAGCCCCCTCCTGTCCCGGACTGTCACAGACTGTCTGCCCTTTGTCCGGGCTTCGTCCGGTGCGTCCCGCTCGCGTCCCGCGTAGCGGCAGACAAAGGGTAATATGTAGGCGTGGATCAATAGGCGGGTGGGCGGGCCACAGCGCAGCTGAAGCCACACACGGACTCCTGGTCTGTGGAGTCCCGTGCACCAGCCTGTCTTCACCAACAGCAACACCCGTTTGCTCCCGCAGTTCCTCCAGGTAGGGCAACAGCTCTCAGCGTTTCAGTGCCCCTCTCAGCGAAGCGGGACCCGCGCCAGCGGGTTCCGCGAGCTTACTTGACAGGGATGTGGGCGGGTGGGCCGGCCGCAGCGCAGCTGAAGCCACGCACGGACTCCTGGTCTGTGGAGTCCCGTGCACCAGCCTGTCTTCACCAACAGCAACACCCGTTTGCTCCCGCAGTTCCTCCAGGTAGGGCAGCAGCTCTCAGCGTTTCAGTGCCCCTCTCGGCGAAGCGGGACCCGCGCCAGCAGGTTCCGCGAGCTTACTTGACAGGGATGTGGGCGGGTGGGTGGGCCGCAGCGCAGCTGAAGCCACGCACGGACTCCTGGTCTGTGGAGTCCCGTGCACCAGCCTGTCTTCACCAACAGCAACACCCGTTTGCTCCCGCAGTTCCTCCAGGTAGGGCAGCAGCTCTCAGCGTTTCAGTGCCCCTCTCGGCGAAGCGGGACCCGCGCCAGCGGGTTCCGCGAGCTTACTTGACAGGGATGTGGGCGGGCGGGCGGACCGCAGCGCAGCTGAAGCCACGCACGGACTCCTGGTCTGTGAAGTCCCGTGCACCAGCCTGTCTTCACCAACAGCAACACCCGTTTGCTCCTGCAGTTCCTCCAGGTAGGGCAGCAGCTCTCAGCGTTTCAGTGCCCCTCTCGGCGAAGCGGGACCCCTCAAGGGGTATGAGAGTAGAAAATATAACCGTGATAGGTGAAGGAACAAAAATCTTTCTAGAGCGGTCCAAATCTGAACAAAGAGGTATGGGGGTAAAGGTATTACTAGACATAATAGGCAGGTTGGTATTTTCAGTGGTCACATGGCAAGATTTCAAAGCAGCAGGGGGGACTGATTCAGGTCTAGTTTTTGTTCACGAAGATGGCTCATGGATGCTAACGTCACAGATTCTGGGGCTCATGAGAAATGTTTTATGTCATCTTGGTGATGATCCTTTCTGTTTTGGCCCTCATTCTTTCAAAATTGGAGCTGTTTCTGAAGTCGCCAGGTTGGGTTTTTCTCTCAATGAGGTAAAAAGATTAGGACGTTGGTTATCTGATTGCTGTCTTCGGTACATCTGGGAAATTGAGGATGCTTAGCTTGTAAGTGGTTTTAACTCTTCTTATTTCAGATTATGTGTCAGGTGGCTTTTTTTTCCATTTGGTTTGTCAGACACTCTTTCATTAAGTGGGCCGGAAAGAATCTGGGTTTTCGCATTGATGAAATCAAGATTGATTGGTGGGGGAGGGGGGCATGAAATGGGGTCAAGTCAACTGTTACCTTGCTTATCTAATCTGGTGTCAGTTAGAATGTGCCCAAACTTTTTACTTTTACATTTGGGTGAAATCCGTCTTGTGCAGTTGTTGGGTTTAGGTTTGATAAAAGAGAGGGGAAAACATCTTGAAATGCATGACTGGGAAATCTTGGTCAGGGCCAAAAATCCTGTTGAAAGCTTTAGTACCTGTAGAGTTTGGCAAGGTACAAAGCAAATGAAATAGTGAGGTGCAAGGTTAACATGAAAATGCAACATTTTGAGGGGTATAGGTTTGTTAGAACACACTGACATCAAAAAAGAAGATTCCCAGTTTTTTCGACAGGATGGAGTTCAACTCTTGTTTGTGGGAAATGAATTGTGTTAATAATGATCAGGCTGTTCTGGTGACAGCCAGTTGTTCTAGTTCCACAGCCATTTTGTCAGTGCTAGCTGTAGAGGCAACATATATTTTCAAGAGATGAGTGTTTTTTCTCTCTTTTGTGCAGGAAACAGGGGTTGAGGGGGACATGAAAAACGCATTGACAGGGTTTTTCCTGGAGGCTGTAATTGAGGAGCTCATGACAGGGGGGAAGGGTTGGGGGCATTGCAGAGTAGGCTTTGGTTGAGGGAACACAGGGGAGCAAAGGTTGAGTCATGTGTGAAGGTCAGTGGATGAAAGAAAGTTTTAAGAATGATTTGCGGATTTTTATTGTTGAGGGAGGTTTAAGAGTGGGCGGATTAGGATTTGTTTATTGTATTAGTGAGGTGATAAATTTCAAAACTGTAAAATGTTGTAATGAGTTTCAGAACTGCATACCTGTCCCACTAAAGCATCCTTTTACCCTCTCTTGGCCTGGTTTACTTCACTATTTCACCCGAAGCTTAACTATAGATCCTTTCCTAGAGGATTGGCTTTGTAACTAAGGGTGGGGCTAACAAAAATGTGAACAAAAAGCCTGAGCTTAACACTTTATCACTTGATAAGTATTTGTGTGACATTCTTTCTGTTATTATGTCGAGACACACTGCACAATAATGAACCCATAACCATTGACTCTGACAATGCTTGTTAGTAGTATCATTTATATGAGTGATACCAATGACTTTGTTGTGCATAATTAGTATTGAAAATATTTCAATTCACAAAATATTAGACTGTGAATTAAACATTACTAAGCCATTTGGAAGAGGAGTGGTCTTTGGACGGTATTAGTCACTCCCTTGTCACCTTCACGCAATTTTCCACTGCAGTCTCTCACTGTGCGACCCTTATGTCATTTTTCTCCCTATATTTTCTGAAGCCCCCATCTGTATATCTCACACATTATGTTCTACTTCTTCAACACTGTCTTCTTACTCTGTATTTCTGAGTGTACTTCATTGCGTGTAATTTATTGCATCACCTCCTTTTTACCATGAGGTCTTTCTCTCACACAAACAACCATTCTCTCCCCTCATCTGCAAACAGAGCATTTTCTTTGCCCTATGGTAATGTCCATATTTTGACAGTCCCCCCCTTCACATGCTTTCACATATGTGACCATCACTCTGTGCACTCTACAAAGAGGCCAAGGATTAGATGAGCATGTAGTCTGAACACCTATCAGTCCGTTCTCCTCTTCTGTGCACTGTGAGAAACTCACTATTTCCAGCCTCAGCTCGAGCTCTCAGTCGTGCTCCCTCATGAAGACCCTTCCACCCCTTCTACTCCTTGAACTCACCCAGATACTTAAAGGCAACTTGATTAACTGTATGCAATATTTAAGAGTCATACGTTAAATAAACGTACAGAGCCACAACAATTGAAAAAGAAAATACTCTTAGACTGGAACCAGAGGTTGAAGTAAAACATATGGAATGTAAATAGGGATTGCATTGCTGACATGCCATTACCTTGAGAGATTTTACTGTCATTCTTAGAAATCAATCAGTGGTTTTGGCTGCAAAGTTATGGACTTTAATTTAGGGTGTGATAAGGACCCATTTTGATGTCAGCTAATAATTATTGCCTCTACTTAAATCCTTTACATGTTTTTCTGACATTTTCTTCATTCCTGTTGTGCCTTTTGTCTAATGTCATTTAACTCCACTGCTTTCTCCTTACCTTGTTAAATGATAGCAGGGTAATGCAACTGTTAACCAGATCAGGGAAGAAGGAAGGGCCAATTGCACCAGATATCATGCTCAGAGTCAACCCCCAGAAATCTGAAGTAAGTCCTGGAGTTAAAATGTTATGTAAAAAGGATGACAAATTGAGCACAGGTTAAGTAGTTCACTGCTAAGCAGAAGGATAAGTTTAAAGTAAGGCATTCAGAGAAGTACAGTGGTTAACATGTTAAAGTTTAAAGGATATGCATATGAAGGGTGGGATTATGGGAGGGGGAGGGAAGGAAGGTAGAGTACTGAATGTATGGTATAGACACGCTTGAGTAGCCGTGCGCGATACAAATGCCAATAACATAACATAGTGAGGTTTTAGTTCTGTAAGGCTTTAGCCAAGGAGTTTTTGATGTGATATGCACCTGTTTCAATAAAGCAGCTTTTTCTTCACAAATGGTGAGTCAGTGATCCGTAAGGTGCTCTATTTTGCCCAATGTAAGACTTGGAGATAGTTAAAAGCAGGCGCGCATGCCACATAGATAGCACGTGCTATCTTTGATTGTCAACACGGTGACATCAGGTGGTCATCGACATTCAAAAATGATCATTTCTATCTTAAAACGTAACAAACTTATTTTCTAAATTGAAGTGATTCTAGATGTCACGTTTACAGAAAGAAATACCTTTTTTAAAAAAAATATTAAGCTGAAACCTGCTGTCCCTCACGTCCCAAGTTGAAGAGAAATGGAATAGCTGATGCAAGGGCTTTGCCCTGCATCTGACAGAGAGTTGAGAATAGAGAAGAAGACAAATAGACAATAGAGTCTACTACTCACACCTCCATGGCTTGCTATGGCTTGGGCTGTGGCTCGTGCCATGTGAATGGCTCCACGTGCTGTTACAAAGCCATTATGCTGCACCTGACCAACCCGAGTAAAGCCACCTGCCCTGCCCCACCCTGAACAAAATGGAAACTCAGGCAATGATGAAACTTTCCTGCAGTTTGCTGACTGCGACTCTGCGCTGCATATGTGTTTATTAGTATTTAATCGTCGCAGGGCTGAGTTGCATTCAAGGTAATTAAATAATGGTACAAACTCAGTGGAAGTCTTGTCAGGGATGTATCTATTTCTTGTCCTCACTTCACTGTGTCCATACTTAATAATCCCCCCGACTATTAACCATGGAATCTCATTAAAACTAACATTTGGAGCTCGTGCCCAATATCCAATTGGTACATAGGAGTGAAAGCCAGTTAAGAGAAAAGGAGGTAGGGGACAAGGGACAAGGGGGAAAAGGTAATAAAAGAAACACTTTTACTATATGGTAACAATGCATTGAAATGTAACACGTCACTACATGGCTGCTGACTAAACAGTAGAGATTCTGCATTGTGCAACTGACGACCGTGCAAATAGCAGAGATTTTTCAGTATTTACCCCACTGCTGGTTAAATAGTAGAAATTCTGCACTGTTCATCCAACAGCTGTGCAAATGGAAGAAAACCTAAATATTTACACAACTGCTGGCTGAATAGTAGAGATTCTGTGCTGTTTAGCGGGCAGCCATGCAAATAGCAGAAAAATGTCACTATTTACCCGATTGCTGTCTAAATAGAAGAGATTCTGCAATGTTTGGCTGGAAATTTTTAGTAAACCAGCTCCCCCCTTTCCCTGAGGCTGCCAAAATCTTGTCGAAAGGGGACCCCTCCCTCTTTGCAAAATACTTACCACCCCAACTCGGGGGTCATTAGCCCATCAGTGGTTTGCAACAGCAATTGGAGTAAAACATTAGCAATACATTTCTTCCGAATTGGAAAGGGGAGGAAGGAAACCCCTTTCATGAACCCTCCTACTTGCAATTCAGAAAAGTCCTTTCACTAGCCTAAAGAAATTTCCAACTCATGAAAAGGGTTTGTACATAATGAGAAGTACTTTTGTGTTCACAAACAATGATTTTGTGACATGAGGCCCTTAATGGTAAAACTTGCTTAGATGCAGGCACTAACTTATAGGTCTAAAGGTCCCAAATGCTTGAATGTTGACAGGACAGACAGGGATCATAATGCCACTTCATTACACGTTGGGCAAAGACATAATGACTAGGAAGGCTCTTTATGGAGCTTTCTCGTGCAACACAAATGCTCCTACCCATTTACATTTACCTGCAGATATGACTAATGATAAAGATGATTAGAACCTTTGCAAGACTAAGTAATGCTGTTTACTTTGCTAAAGTTATATACTCAATCTTACTCACAATGTCATGGGAATGTACATTGGCCAGATATAGTGACAGGAACTGTTGTCATGGTGGTTCCAGTCTATGCACAAAAACTTTGAAGAATAGTACAGCGTGACATAACAGCCGGCTAGCTAACCTTTAAAAATATGTTTGTGTTTCAAAACCAAACGGCTAAAGTAAAAAACTAAAAAGTAATGGTCCCACACGCCAAGAGTCTTCTCCCAGGGTGACGGGGTCATTATTTATTTTCCTGTCCTTTACAGCCAGGTTTTACTCTAAATAGGGTAGATGGTATAAAGTCCTTCCTTTGAAGGCCCGTTCTTTGTCAGGCCATCGGAGGAAGTATTCTGTCGAGAAGCCACAAGCAAATGATGACTATAATTAATTGAACTGAATGTAATTGGAATATGAATGAATTGCTCGATTAAATCAGAGAAAGACACATAGTCGTCAATGAAACAGAAAAAAAGGAGAGTCAGAGAGCTTTTTATTCGTTACAAATATTGTAAGAAATAAGACTCTGAATAAACATTTTGTTATCTCCATTCTTGTGACCTACTGATCGATCATTTCTCAGTTCCACTTGAAGACTCATTTTCAAGACAGGGGATGTGGTTTCACTATTGAGGTTTCAGAACTGATTTGCTGTGTTTCTCTTTCAAATATAATATTCTTGCTGCTACTCACCCACAGCCTTTGTGCTAGGTGATGTCTCTAACAGCAGTAGCAATAGTGCTGGCTCCAAGCAGAAGCATCCAAAATAAAGGTACAATGAAGCATGACATCTCAGCACCTGGCAGTCATCAGTCTTTCTGACTAGTCATAAGGCACAGACAAAATGGTAGCACTGCTTAGAAACTTTGACATCTTTAGTTAGAGAAACCTATGACCTACCCCTTTCTTTTATTATCTACCCATTGCAGTCACTCAGGAAGACCTATTCAGCAGTCCTTTGCTACAAAGGAACTCACAGATGTTTTGTGGGTAGCCTTTTCTCTATTCTCCCTCACTTCAGTTCTTGGTCCTCACCCTCTTTCCACAGGGATGTAGTCAATACACTCCCACTGTATAGGGAAGCTTTCTACTGCACACATAGAAAAAGTAATATGTCTCAAAGGATTGTATTTGTGCAGGAAGGTGCCCAATCTTGCACAAAAACAATCCCACTCATAATGCAGGTGCGTTTGCACCATGGTGCAAGGATGACTGTGTTGGAGCTAGGCAACACACAGTGCACCAGCGCAAGAAAAGAACAGAAATACATCAAATCTTTGTAGATATGTCCCATTTCTGCTCTCTCCGTCACACAATGCAGCACAGCAAGTTGTCTACATTTGCGTAAATCTGCCCTTTGCTACATACCCACCTCACATACACACACATGGAATACCAGTGCTAAGATCTGGACATCACACAGAATCCATCTTTTGGCCATCTGAGATGATCTATCTGGAGCCTCCATCACTCCATCTTCTACTCATCAGAGCCGTGTTATGGTATTGAGCTTCCCTGTGCTGATTGCCACATACCTTTGACCCCTTTGTTAACCATTAACCATTTTTTCCTGACTATAGCCATCTGAGTTACTTGAACTCTTACTGCTATTCTTCACATACTATACTCATTTTCACCTATCCACCTCTGCAGGTTTCAGTCCCATTTTTCTCAGATCCCCCCTCAGACGTTATGTTGTCGAACTCTCCTCCCTGATTAGATCCTTTGAGTTCTCCCCCACTTCCTATGCGGACGACATTCAGATTGTCATGTTGGCCTCCAACAATGTCGAAGTCACCGCTTCCCAGTTTAACAACTGTATGAGAGCAGTCGGCAACTGGATGGGTAAGCATTGCCTTAATCTGAACTCTAAGACAACCGAGGACATTCTTTTTGGCAATCAACCTCATTTCTGGAACCCAGCTTGTTGGCCTACGGAGTTGGGAACACTCCCTATCCTGGTCCAAAGAGTGAAAAATCTGGGCATAACCATTGATGACAAACTGAGCTTTAATAAGCATATCTGCTTGGTCGTCTCATTCAGTTTCAATACTTTGAGAATTATAAAGAAGGTTCTTCCTTTCATTCCCCTAACCTTTAGAAATACAGTCATTTCTTTATTAATCCTTTCGAAAATGGACTTCTGTAACAGACTGTATGTTAAGCTCCAAAACAATATGTTAAAAAATTACAGAGCGTTCAAAATGCAGCAGCAAGACTTATCCTGATCCTCCTTGTTCAGGTCATCCTGTTCTTAGTCACTCAGATTTGGTCATCATGGCTCCTGTCATCCTGGCCTTCCTTGTCCCGGTCCTCCTTTTCTACCTCACCCTAGTCTTGCTTGTCCTGGTATGCCAGGATCTCATACTCTGGGCCTCCGTGAATTGAGCTTCCTTTTTCCCTTGGTTGTGGTGCTACTAGTCCTCATTGCTGGGTCCTCTTAGCTCTTGTCCAATTGGCTCTGGTTGCCTGGGCATCTTTGCTTTGTTCTTCAAGTCCTGTTCTCCTAGTCTTCCCCACTCTTAGTCCACTTTGCCTTACACTGGTCTTCCTATTTCTGGTACTTACAGACTGTGCTCTCTTCCTGGTTTTGTGACCACTATACTTGATCCTTTTGTTTCTGGTCCTACTTGTTTGGGTCTTTGAATGTCTAATCCTCTTGGTTCTAGTCCTTCTGGCCATCTTGGTTCTTTTTGCCCCCCCTTCTCCTAACCCTACTTTTTTTCTGATCATCTTGACCCTCATCCATTTAACCTGGTCTGTCTGATCCTTCTCACCCTGCTCATCTAATTCCCACTACAGTAGTTCCTGGTCCCGCTGGACCCCTTCATCTGCCTGGCATCTTGTGTCCTGGTCCTCAAAGGCCTTGTCCTCTTAGCTCTTGTCTTCCTGCTTTGGATCATTCTTGTGCTCCTGGCCCTGAGCCTTGTCCTCATAGTCCTTCTGGCACTACACTCAATGGTCTGAGCACTCTTGCTCCTATTTCTCTTTGTTTGGGACCCTCTGAGCCTCGTAATTTTGCCCCTGGTCCTTATGGACATCCAAGTCCAGTCCCCTTAGTCTTCCTAGGTCTGGCTTGTCTGGTCATCGTGATCGTGCTCAGTCTGGTCCTGTTCTCCCCAGGTCCTGTTCTTTGTGCTCCACTTGGTACTCTGGGGCCTGGTTCTATGGTCAAGGTCCCCCGACATTCCTAGGCCTGTTCATGGTCCTATTGGTGCTGATCCTTCTAATCTTCCTTGCTCTGAGCTTGGTCCTCCTCGTTCTTGTCCTCCTGGTTTTGTTAGCACTGACCCCATCATCTTCTGTGCTTATTCTGGCCCCCGGTCCTATTGGCATGGATTTGGTCTTCCGGGAATTCGTCCTGATCTTTGTGGCCCTGGCCTTCCTGGTGCTTGTCCTTGTGCTGCTATGCAAACTCATCATAGTTCTCCTTTATCTGGTCTTCATCGGCCTAGCAATCCTGTTGCTCATCTCCCTGGCCATCCTGTTCCTAGCCCTAGTTCCTAGCTGTGGCCTGCACCCCCAGGATGTCATCATCCTAGTCCCCAAGGTTCTAATCCTCTTTACCCTGGTCTTCCTGGTCTTTTTGGACCCCTTAGTCCTCTTAGAACTTTTCTTTCTGACTCTGGCTGCCTGTGTCCCCAGTCTCATCTACCTGGCACTCCTGGCCAAGGACATGCTATTCTTGTTTTTCATAGTGCTTGACATTCTCAAAATTCTATGCCCATTGTCCCATATCCTCTTGGTCATGTTCCTTAGAGGGTGTTAGACAAAACATCGAATTGGAAATTTCGAACTACAGAAATATCGAGTCCTAAATTTCATCAGTGGGCAATATCAACAGCGAGAATATCGTGGTCAGGAATATCGATTTGAAGGTAAGAAAATCGTTTTTAAAAATAGTCAATAATATCGTTTGCAAAAATATTGTTGCTTAAAATATCGATTTTTGTAATTAGTGTTAAGTATTTTAGCATATATTCTAAATGTGTGTGATGTATTTTTTGTATAAGTATTGTTTATGTTTTTTAATGTAAGTGTTAAATGTTTAGTAGTTATCAATTTTATTTTAATAAAAATTTGCGTTTTTTAGTTCTATAGAGGGTTGTGGGTTTATAGGGGAATAGGGTGGGAAGTAATTTAATTATAATAAATTAATGATAGTTTTGTATGTATTCATATTTATTTAATTGAGATTTTATAGTGTTAACTGTGGGAAGTAATTTATTTGTAATTAATTATTAATTTGTTGTTAATTATTAAATAATTATTTGAAAATTAAATATGGAAATTCTGTAATTAATTGTAGGTGCGGGTTGTGGGGTTTATAGGGGTAAATGGTGGGAAATAATGTATGTTTAATTAATTAATAATAAGTTGTTAATTAATATTAATACCTTTATTGAAAATTAAATATGGAAATTATGTAATTATTTTTAGGTGCCGGTTGTGGTGTTTATAGGGGTAAAGGGTGGGAAGTAATTTATTTTAATTAGTAAATAATTAGTTGTTAATTAATCTTATTTCAGTCATTGAAAATTAAATATGGGGATTGTGTAATTAGTTTTAGGTGTCAGTTGTGGTGTTTCTAGGGGTAAAGGGTGGGAAGTTAATTAATTTTTATGTGTTTTAATTTGTTTTTTAATTAGTAATATTTATTTAATTGACAATTAATTATGTTAATATTGGAAGTACATTTTATGTTTAATTTAGATGTGAGTAGTGAATTGTGTGGTGTTATAGGGTAATATGTAAATAAATTAAATGTATGTAATGTTGTTGTTTACAAATAATTTCTAACTAAAAATATTTGTTTGGTTGAAAAATATTTGTATATTTCATTTAATATAATATTTGTAGGTATTTGTGATATGTATTTAACATTATAATGTTTTTTTTATTTATAATAATACATTCATTTGTATTTACATTTTTGCCATATTTATATATATTTTTAATTAATTTTGTTTTTCAAATATTTTTTGTTGATATTTTGTTTGCTTTTAATTTTGAATCGACTGTAAAGGGAATAGTAATTTTCATCCCTCGGCAATCTAACACTTTCCCTACTGTTACACTCATTGGAGTGGGAATAGTATTTTTTAACCCTCAGCGATCCAACACTTTCCCTACTGTTACACTCACTAAAGTGGGAATAGTAATTTTTACCTCTCCGCTATCCAATACTTTCCCTACTGTTGCACTGACTGGAGTGGGAATAGTAATTTTTACCCCTCCGCTATCCAACACTTTCCCTACTGTTGCACTCATTGGAGTGGGAATAGTAATTTTGACCCCTCCTCTATCCAACACTTTCCCTACTGTTGCATTGGCTGGAGTGGGATATTTAAGATTAAATATTTTTAAATAGTTTAATGTTTTAATTAATAATAGAATGTTTTTATAACAATTTTATGTTATTGGTATATGTATATTTATATATTTATTTGTTAAATTTGTATATATTTTGAAAATTATAAAATACATTTAAATTAATAGTTTATTCATTGTTTTATAGTAAATATTTGTAATAATTATTATATGATTAAATGTGTGTTTAACTTTTTTAAGTTCACTTTATTTTTTATTTTTGTTAAAATGTATATTAAATCTATTTTTTTAAATAAAGTTTATTATTTAATATATTTAGTATTTAATATTTTATTCTATATACGATATTTTTACATCTATATTATGTCATCAATATTTTTTTAGATATTTTTTTCTTACCTTTATAAATATAGGATGTCGATATTTTTAACATCTATATTTATGAATTGATATTGTGGTATGTGGATGTTTTTGGTATCGATGTTTTGTTAGAGAACCTCCTTAGAGACCTAGCCCAACTTCTATCCTACTCTTCATCTTCTAGGTCCTGGTCCTTCTTGTCCTATTGTGCTTGTTATCATAAACCTTGCCTTTTGGCCTGCATGGCCTTTCCTGATTTCCCCGGTCTTGGCTCACCTGGCCCTGTTCCTTTGTGGTCATCTTGGTCCTAGTCACCTTGTCCTGGTTCTCCTCACTGCCATCCTCCTAGCCCTGGTACCTTGTTCTTATCCATCTGACCATGGTCCTCCTAAAAATGAACCTCCTGGGTCTGGCCTTCCTCATCTCTCTATCACTGGCCCTCCTAGTGCCCATGTTGAGGGTCAATCTGGTTTAGTCTCCCCTGACTATGACCCTCATGGACACTCTGATCCTGGTCCCACTGGGCCTCGACTTCCTGATCCTTTAAATCTATCTGGTCATTCTATTCTAGGGTCTCTAGGTTGTTCTATCCCTGGTCCTTTCTGGTGGTTGTCTTCCTGGTGCTGATCCATTTGCTTCTGGCCTCTAAGTGCTCCTTGATCTGATCTATGTGGTCTTTGCCCTCCTGTCTCTGGTCCTTCTCTCCATTGGTTTCCTGGTACTTGTCCCCTTTGGTCTGTCTACCTAGTTCTGCTATTCCTGGCCCTGGCCATCCTCATCCCTCTGGTCCTGTTCGGTGTGCTCAGCCCTTCCAAACTCTCCTCACCATTATGGCCCAGAGGCAGGAAGCCCAGGGGACTAGGAGGGCTAAGAAAACCAAGGGCAGAGGAACCAGCACCGGAAGACTTGATACATGAAGACCAGACAAAGGAGTACCAGAACTATGACCAGGACTATAGTGACCAGGAGCAGAAGGATTAGGAGCAGACAAACCACGGGACTAGAAAAACTAGGAGAGCAGGACCAGGAGGACTGATAGATTAGAATTAAGCTGAGGGGATTGAAAATGTCCAGGACTGGGAACATGTGAAACAGGAGGCCCAGGATAAAAGGACTAGGTGCAGGAATACATGCGAATGAGGACCAAACAGACCAGGAAGTACAGTGCCAGGAAAGTCTAAGACTAGCATGAACCAGAGGTCAAGGAGCATCAGAACTAGGAAAGGCTTTGTGATGGAATAGGCCAAGTTGTTATAGAACTACGAGGACAAGGAACAAGAAGTCTAAGGCCAGGAGGATCATGACTAGAATAAAGAGGACTACAAATATCATGACCTGGAGGACAATGGCCAGTAGTACCAGGAATCCAGGATAAGCAGAACAGGGAATCTGCAGAACAAGATGACCAGTACCAATGTCACCCAGAAGACCAGATCAAGGAGGACTAGGAGATCTCCAAGGATCATGACCAGGAGGACTGTAAACGGGGCTATTAGAGTCCTGATAATCAGGACCTATAGGACTAGAGCTCGGATTACCAAGTAGGGCAGAGCAATCATTACAGGTAGCAGGATCAGGTTGAGGAGGAACAGATGTAAGAAAACCAATATTTTCTATTATTTATCCAGCAGCCAAGTAAATAGCAGAGAAAATTCACCATTGACCAGCAAAACAGCAGCTACTGAAGCTTTGTTGTTTGCACAGCTGCAGGCAAAAATGTATATGATCTCTGCTTTGTAATCGGCAGCTGGATAAGAAGTGCAGCTTCTTTGCTGTTTGGTCATCCACAGGCCAAATAGCACATTATCTAGTCATCAGCTGAGTAAATAGTGAAGCGTATTTGATGTTTGTATGCTAGCTGGTATAGTACATAATCTCTGCTATTCAGTTGCAGCTGGGTGAATAATGAACGTTGCTACCTATTTACACGGCCACTGGTCAAATAGTGCATAAACTCCATTATTATGGATTATGGCGGGGTAAATAGCTGCTACCCAGATCATAGTTTGGGAATCCTGCTCGTGTTTAGAAAAACCCATGTTATTCTATCCAGGAGCCACATCGGATGCCCTAGGTGTGTGTTTTGGAATGCTGTCTGCATGACATGAATCCAGTGCATGCACAGCATAACAAAGAATGGAAGATGAGGTAGCGCTTGGCTGATGAGAGAATGTCTTCTAACCGCTCTCTGCTGTGACCAGCAGTTTTGACTATGGATTTGTTCTCCTATTGCTGAGTTTATTGGCAAGCAAAGTAGCATCCAAAGCATTACTTCACCCAGAACCACAATGTACTTTCTTTATTGTAGGTAAATGGGCAACTTGAGTGTGATGCCACATGATACTGAATCCCCTCCCTTCCAGGAAGCTGGACCGGAATATGCTGCCTTAGGCTGGATGAAAAATCTTGATGCTCCATTCGCTGAAACTGCAAGCAATGAACTCATACAGACTGTGATGTGAGGTTCATGTGCTGCCACAAATTTCTCTCAGCTCTGTTAAGCCTCCTCTCTCGAACTCGACCTTCATCGCGACAAGTGAGCCCTTGCACAGGCAACGCCATTATCTGCCACTCTATGGCCATGGACTAGTCATACTCATTATATAAACCTGGCAACAGCAGTCATATTGGATTGGGAACACTGCCTCTGATGAGCTTTTCATGCCCACTGGAATCTGACATCTTGAGATACAACTCAAGGTGTGGTGTGTATACTCCATGTGGCTATTGAGAAGCAGAAAGAAGTTGCACAGTATCCCTTCCTATGAGGATACCTTGGCGAGATATCTAAACAATGCACATGCTTGTTTCACCTTCACCTTAAAGTGCCATGCTTTTCTGCACCATTTTGTAGCTGTTATCAAGGACATCATTTACTGTTTTTCCTATCTATGACTGTGACAACCCCATGAATGCGCGCTGATTGATTAACTGATGCTCGATCCACAAAATATTCATTTGCCCCCAAAATGCAAAAGATGTAATTGTGCCTGCCCTCACCCAACCGCTGAACCTCATCACCTCATCTTTCCATATGCTCAAGAATAATGCAGACAGTGGCCCACATGGACTGATACTACACTGATCTCGACTTACGCTTCAGAATATCTTTGGACTTAAAGCATCTCAGCACTTACTTTTGTCAGAAGCCCTATTTGGCAAAACAAATGGCTCTTGAGCCACTGCACCCAAGTTGCCTGTAACTCTGATGTTGTGGTGGCCAGTGCACCCTCGATGACTGTAACTTCGGTGTTGTGGTGCCTAAGTGGGACTCCAATGCCCACAATTCACCTAAGCCCTAGGAGGAGGAGTGGCCCCAAGGCTCTCACGCTTAAAAGGGCTGGACTTTCCCCACAGCACGGGACGCCTTTGGTGTTGTGTGGGCACTAAGGTGCCAATCACGATCCTGTAAAAACCGGGTACGAACCGTCGGACGGAGCATATTCTCCGTCCGACGCGTACCCGGTCGTCAAAATATACCAACATGGAATTACGATTCGCACGGAAACACCATTTCCGTACGAATCGTACAAAACCCCGATCGATCAAAATAAACATACAAATGCGATCCGGGAAAGCGCCGACGTGACGTCGGGATGCATGCAGCCTGCCATTCACGAACCAGGAATTACGATTCGCACCGACGTCATCCAGCACGGTGAATATTTTCCGGCTGCCAAAAACTGCCGGGAAATCAGGACGACGTGAACAAGGAGTACCGGTACGCGACGGACAGACAGGATGACGCGAACAAGGAGTACCCGTACGCGACGGACAGACATGGACCCGAACCTACGTGTCATCCCGGCCCTCATAGCAGTCGGCCTCCTCTACAGGTTACGACGCAGACGCCGCAGAAGGTCAGAACAACAAAGGGAGGGGGAAAGGGGGAGGGTGGCAGGTCCAGGGCAGGCCACAAAACCCCCACCATAGTCACACAGCACACATGCCCTGGACATACCTGACCCTCAGGCCCTGGTCACTACGAGGGGGTGGGGGCGTGTCCAGCTAAGCCAGCGACCGCCACAACGGAAGTTCTTGACGACGCGAACTGGCAACACAACCAGACAGGTACGTCCCGTACCCACGCCTTAAGAGCGTGGGTACGAGTCGTACCATGCCCACACCTACGTCACCCCAACAATGGCGGACGGCTCGTACCCACGTGGCAAAGGCCTGGGTACGGGCCGCACAAGCATCACATAGCGTGGGGACGGATATGTACGGACCGTACCCCCACCCCGTATGCATGGAGCGTACCCCCCACCCCAACAGTGTAAGTACGACACGTACCCCCACCCACGTATGCAAGGAGCGTACCCCCCATGCCAACAGTGTAAGTCCGACACGTACCCCCACCCGTGTATGCAAGGAGCGTACCCCCCATGCCAACAGTGTAAGTACGACACGTACCCCCACCCGCGTATGCAAGGAGCGTACCCCCCATGCCAACAGTGTAAGTACGACACGTACCCCCACCCGCGTATGCAAGGAGCGTACCCCCCACCCCAACAGTGTAAGTATGACACGTACCCCCACCCGCGTATGCAAGGAGCGTACCCCCCATGCCAACAGTGTAAGTATGACCCGTACCCTCACCCACGTACGTATGGAGCGTACCCCCACCCCAACAGTGTATGTATGGACCGTACCCCCACCCCAACCGTGTATGTACGACCCGTACCCTCACCCGCGTACGTATGGAGCGTACCCCCACCCCAACAGTGTATGTACGGACCGTACCCCCACCCCAACCGTGTATGTACGACCCGTACCCACACCCGCGTACGTATGGAGCGTACCCCCCACCCCAACAGTGTAAGTATGACACGTACCCCCACCCGCGTATGCAAGGAGCGTACCCCCATGCCAACAGTGTAAGTACGACACGTACCCCCACCCGCGTACGTATGGAGCGTACCCCCCACCCCAACAGTGTAAGTATGACCCGTACCCTCACCCACGTACGTATGGAGCGTACGTCCACCCCAACAGTGTATGTACGGAACGTACCCCCACCCCAACCATGTATGTACGACCCGTACCCTCACCCGCGTACGTATGGAGTGTACCCCCACCCCAACAGTGTAAGTACGACACGTACCCCCACCCGCGTATGCAAGGAGCGTACCCCCATGCCAACAGTGTAAGTACGACACGTACCCCCACCCGCGTACGTATGGAGCATACCCCCCACTCCAACAGTGTAAGTATGACCCGTACCCTCACACACGTACGTATGGAGCGTACCCCCACCCCAACAGTGTAAGTACGACCCGTACCCTCACCTGCGGACGTATGGAGCGTACCCCCACCCCAACAGTGTAAGTACGACCCGTACCCTCACCCGCGGACGTATGGAGTGTACCCCCCAACCCAACAGTGTAAGTACGACCCGTACCCCCATGGAGCGAACCCACACACGTGTATGGACAAAGCGTACATATTGTTAAATAGGAGGGGTGTGTGCCAATCACTCCCAGCAGTGCCCAGAGTCAGGAGGGGTGTGTGCAGAGGCCTCCCAGCAGTGCCCAGAGTCAGGAGGGGTGTGTGCAGAGTCCTCCCAGCAGTGCCCAGAGACAGGAGGGGTGTGTGCCTATCACTCCCAGCAGTACCCAGAGACAGGAGGGGTGGGTGCCTATCACTCCCAGCAGTGCCCAGAGACAGGAGGGGTGGGTGCCTATCACTCCCAGCACTGCCCAGAGGCAAGAGGGGTGGGTGCAGAGGCCTCCCAGCAGTGCCCAGAGACAGGAGGGGTGGGTGCAGAGTCCTCCCAGCAGTGCCCAGAGTCAGGAGGGGTGGGTGCCTATCACTCCCAGCAGTGCCCAGAGTCAGGAGGGGTGTGTGCAGAGGCCTCCCAGCAGTGCCCAGAGTCAGGAGGGGTGTGTGCAGAGTCCTCCCAGCAGTGCCCAGAGACAGGAGGGGTGGGTGCAGAGTCCTCTCAGAAGTGCCCAGAGTCAGGAGGGGTGGGTGCCTATCACTCCCAGCAGTGCCCAGAGTCAGGAGGGTGTGTGCAGAGGCCTCCCAGCAGTGCCCAGAGTCAGGAGGGGTGTGTGCAGAGTCCTCCCAGCAGTGCCCAGAGACAGGAGGGGTGGGTGCCTATCACTCCCAGCAGTGCCCAGACACAGGAGGGGTGGGTGCAGAGTCCTCCCAGCAGTGCCCAGACACAGGAGGGGTGTGTGCAGAGTCCTCCCAGCATTGCCCAGACACAGGAGGGGTGGGTGCAGAGTCCCCCCAGCAGTGCCCAGACGCAGGAGGGGTGGGTGCCTATCACTCCCAGCAGTGCCCAGACGCAGGAGGGGTGGGTGCAGAGTCCTCCCAGCAGTGCCCAGACACAGGAGGGGTGGGTGCCTATCACTCCCAGCAGTGCCCAGACACAGGAGGGGTGGGTGCAGAGTCCTCCCAGCAGTGCCCAGACACATGAGGGGTGTGTGCAGAGTCCTTCCAGCAGTGCCCAGAGACAGGAGGGGTGGGTGCCTATCACTCCCAGCAGTGCCCAGAGACAGGAGGGGTGTGTGCAGAGGCCTCCCAGCAGTGCCCAGAGTCAGGAGGGGTGTGTGCAGAGTCCTCCCAGCAGTGCCCAGAGACAGGAGGGGTGGGTGCCTATCACTCACAGCAGTGCCCAGAGTCAGGATGGGTGTGTGCAGAGTCCTCCCAGCAGTGCCCAGAGTCAGGAGGGGTGTGTGCAGAGTCCTCCCAGCAGTGCCCAGAGTCAGGAGGGGTGTGTGCAGAGTCCTCCCAGCAGTGCCCAGAGACAGGAGGGGTGTGTGCCTATCACTCACAGCAGTGCCCATGAAACGCAAAGGGTGGAGTAGCCACAGATACCATGCCCACAAATTTCAGTCAGGTGCACAAAGACCCTGCAGTACATGTACCACATGTGTGCGAGGCTGGGAGTATACGCATGCATAGCGCAGAAAAGAAAACATGTACACATGAAGTCATGTCAATAGTCCACATACACAAGTACAATGACTACCAAGAATGCCACGAATGATGCAGGTGGAGACATCGCTCAGCATGCATGTGCAAAGTAGAAGGAGTCCGTCACACACCCAGCTAATGTACACACAGCTCTGCGCTAAATATTGGGAACACCCTGCAGGGAAGATGGCAGGGGACACAGAGGAAGGAATACACCTTTGGACAATTTCACCATGCAGCAACTGCTTACATGAACACAGAAACCTAGCTAACACCGTGTGATGGCACACAGATCCCAGGGTCCCCCCTATGACCAGCACACTATTACATTTCCCACACAACCAACACATGATCACCACCCAAAATCATGTAGCAGCCCCACCAACAGCAATATCAGAAAAGCAGTAGTGTTCAAAGGAAACAAAAATGGCTTTAATCAGCAAGATCAAAAATTGTATGTTCGTAGAAAGTTCAATATTTACAAAGCCCATTGGGCAGTCCAGAAGTCACAGCTGGATGGGGGACACAGTGGGATGCGTGTCCCCTAGCTTGCCTGCACAGTTACATTCCGTTGTCTTCCACAGGGGTGAGGGCATCATGTGGGGGGGAAGAAACAGGCACCGCAGGGACAGGAGGGTGAAGGGTAGGCGTCGTGGGTGCAGGGATGGAGGACCAAAGGTGGAGGCCAGGAGCTCGCTGCACACCTCAGCCAGGTCCGCCAGGGAATCCCCTGCACCCGAACGAACCACAGGCCCCAAGGAGGGGGGGGTCAGAGGGATGGGTTGCAGTGCCACTGGGGGAGGGTATAGACAGGGGGGGGAATCAACCACCCTGACCGAGGACTTCCTTGACCGCTTGCGTGGTGGCGTCACTGTGGGGCTCAGGGACAGAGCGGCCATGAAGGAGTCTTTGGGGGAGATGTGGCCAGGAGAGCTGAGGGGAGGGGATTTGGAGGGAGTGGATTGGGTGGAATGTGGACTCCCACTCTGGCTGCGCGTCACACGTTTGCCCCCCGACCCAGTGGGTGTGCCTACTTCACCCTGTGTGTGTGTGTCAGGAGGTGTGCGGTGGACCTTCCCTGCTGGTGTGGTGCCTGTGTGTGTTGTGGTGGGTGCATGCTGACGTCTGGGTGTACGTGGGACAGGCATGGGAGTGGGAAGTGTGGATGGGACAGGGGTAGGGGGTGGGACGTAGCGCTGCAGGAGACCCACTGCTGCAGTCAGTGTCGAGTCTATCGACCTCAGCAAGCTGCGTTGGTCAGCCTGCGATGAATGAATGCCCTCCAAGTATGCCTCCATGTTGTTGAGGACCTGGCTGTGGCCATGGAGGACATTAAGGATCGCAGCCTGACTAACCTGCAACTGCCGCTGGATGTCCACAGACTCAGCATTGGCGGCAGCAGTGGAGACAGGGGCAGGGGGTGCGGTGCCTGGCAGGAAGGAGACATGTGGTGACCGGGCACATTGGGAAGGGACACGAGCAAGTGGGAGGCGGCTGATGGCAATGGAGGGGGCGGGGCGAGATGTAGTGCCGCTGTCAGCTGCTGGTGCAGCCGCCGCCCACTCGGAGAGATCATCCTCGGACCCGTCAGCTTCATACTCTGTTGTGCCAGTCGACTGGTCCCCGGGTTCACTCTCCTCCGCCTCAGTCCCACTTGATGTGCCAGCCCCGATGTCACCGCTGGCACTGGTGCTCGGTCCCTCTGCTCCGTCTGTGCCCATGTCTCCCTCCGTGTCCCCCGACGATGCTGTGGGCAGGGTGAAGAGACAGAAATTAATCATACACCTGTATACATATGTCACATGAGTCAAATCTACATAGGTCACAGTGCATAGCCTGAAACAAAAGAAGAGTTACATCTTCAAAACAAGGTACATATGTAGGGCATGCAAGACACAGTTGTTTGACCCACCATGCCACATAAAAACTATGGAGAGCATGACACAATAGCAAATGAGATGGAATGGAATTTTGACTGAGGAGCAAGGCCCTGGGGACAATCCAGCACTGCATCTGCATCACACAGCGTGGCAGGAAATAGGGATGAGCAGGGACCACATCCAGGAACAAGAGGCACATGCAGCATAGGTTAAACTGAAAACATGCCCACCATGACTGGCCCACTTCACCTTGAGTGCATGTCCAGACAAACATCACACACTGGCCAGTCCTAGCAAGGAGATATCAGGTTGTGACATGAAGGCCATGGCCGCACCACCCACCCCCTACATGAGACTATTATTTGGAGACACAGGAAGCACTTACATCCCTTAGTCTGGGTGAAATACACATGGGATGCAACAAATCAAGGTTGCACACAAAATACCCAAGGTGCGCCTGTCCAAATAATCATGTACAAATGGGCATCATCAGATGATTGCAACAAGACACACAGGCAATGTCCACCGTGAGTCTAAACAAGGAAAATCAGGTCAGGCTGTACAGTGGACACTTGTACTACATTTCACGTCAATATACATTTGGCCAGGGGACAATGGCACAGAGCACAACCTATGCTGTAGACACAGAGATTGTCGACTTATTCGGATTACACACATGATACCTAGGAAAATATGCCCCTGGGGACAGTAGTGGCCACACAACTCCATGCTCCTGAATGGGAATGACTGCAACACACACTACCATCCCCGCACTATGCGTACCGCTCACTCATGCACATCATGTCACAGGCCACCACATAGGACATGCGTGCTGTAAGGCCTCACACTTGAGAGACTAACTCCCATGTCTGGACTCAGCATTAGTGCCAACTGACATGGAACCCACAAGACCAGAACTGGACAGGGCACAGGCAAGGTCCCAAAACCTGTTACACACCAACCCCACACATGATGCTGCAGGCATTGTACACGTGGAGAAGGTGCCAGGCTACATAACCTTGTGACGGAGTGACTTCACACAGACCAGGGAACACATTGCAAAGAGGGGAAGGGAGGCAGGAGAGCACTGCAATACTGTGGGTAACAGGATCTGCACAGCACCATTAAACCCTGGCAGTGCATCCATGGAACAGTGCACTTACAAATGCTGTTGAAACACAACAAACACACATGTACCTACCCCCTTCCTGCTGCTGCATCTCCTGTAAGCGCCTGTCCAAGTCTGGAAATACCACCGCCAGCACACGCTTGTGGATGTGGGAGAGACGGCGGCGCCCGCGGTTCCTATGGCTCTCCGGTGAGTCCCCAGCAGGACCCGTGCGATCCTCCGCGTCCAGCACCGGATATCCTGCCAGCGTTTCCTCACCTGGGCCAGGCTCCGCCTCCGACCATCCGCACTCCTCACGGCACTGACGGCGGTCAGCCAGATCTGCTCCTTGGCAGAGGCGCCTACCTGTGAGGATGAACAAGTGACACTACATCAATACACCTGCAACATGTCACAGAGACACATATGGGAACAAATTAGCTGGTTACAACAAGGCATGTCATGCAGCCAACGCATTGCACCTTTGCCATAGGGACATACTCCTCTGGGGAAGGGCAAAAGCAGTACGTGCCAGTGAAAGTACACAGGTGGAATGAGGGCAAAGACACAATCAATTATCAAGGCTCACACTGTGCATCACACCCACCCCTCCTGTCTGTGGGCACTGCTGGGAGGACTCTGCACACACCCCTCCTGACTCTGGGCACTGCTGGGAGTGTTAGGCACCCACCCCTCCTATGTCTGGGCACTGCTGGGAGGACTCTGCACCCACACCTCCTATGTCTGGGCACTGCTGGGAGGACTCTGCACACACCCCTCTTGTGAGTGGGCACTGCTGGGAGGACTCTGCACACAACCCTCTTGTGACTGGGCACTGCTGGGAGGACTCTGCACACACCCCTCCTGTGTCTGAGCACTGCTGGGAGTGATAGGCACCCACCCCTCCTGTCTCTGGGCACTGCTGGGAGGACTCTGCACACACCCCTCCTGACTCTGAGCACTGCTGGGAGGACTCTGCACACACCCCTCCTGTCTCTGGGCACTGCTGGGAGTGATAGGCACCCACCCCTCCTGTCTCTGGGCACTGCTGGGAGGACTCTGCACCCACCCCTCCTGTGTCTGGGCACTGCTGGGAGGACTCTGCACCCACCCCTCCTGTCTCTGGGCACTGCTGGGAGTGTTAGGCACCCACCCCTCCTATGTCTGGGCACTGCTGGGAGGACTCTGCACCCACACCTCCTATGTCTGGGCACTGCTGGGAGGACTCTGCACACACCCCTCTTGTGACTGGGCACTGCTGGGAGGACTCTGCACACACCCCTCTTGTGACTGGGCACTGCTGGGAGGACTCTGCACACACCCCTCCTGTGTCTGGGCACTGCTGGGAGTGATAGGCACCCACCCCTCCTGTCTCTGGGCACTGCTGGGAGGACTCTGCACACACCCCTCCTGACTCTGGGCACTGCTGGGAGGACTCTGCACACACCCCTCCTGTCTCTGGGCACTGCTGGGAGTGATAGGCACCCACCCCTCCTGTCTCTGGGCACTGCTGGGAGGACTCTGCACCCACCCCTCCTGTCTCTGGGCACTGCTGGGAGGACTCTGCACACACCCCTCCTGACTCTGGGCACTGCTGGGAGGACTCTGCACACACCCCTCCTGACTCTGGGCACTGCTGTGAGTGATAGGCACCCACCCCTCCTGTCTCTGGGCACTGCTGGGAGGACTCTGCACACACCCCTCCTGTGTCTGGGCACTGCTGGGAGGCCTCTGCACACACCCCTCCTGTGTCTGGGCACTGCTGGGAGTGATAGGCACCCACCCCTCCTGTCTCTGGGCACTGCTGGGAGGACTCTGCACACACCCCTCCTGACTCTGGGCACTGCTGGGAGACATCAGGCATTCCCCCCCCCCCCCCCCCCGGAACCCCCCCTACAGTACATAGCATGTGTGTCACACCTGGACACAATGGCAGAAGTCACAGTCACAAAAAAAGGGACACAGTCTGAGCTAGTAGCTCTGCACTCACCTGATACCCTGGTCGCCCATACAGCATGGGGTACTGTGGGAGGATCACATCCAGCAGAGCCATGTTCTCCTCCAGGGTGAAGGGCTGTGACCTCTCCACAGACCTTGACATGGTTCCAGCAGTGTGGTAGATTGGAAATATGTGCAGGCAAGTGCTCCCTCATGGGACCTATCTGCCTTGCTGTCCTGTTTCATGCACAGGAGTACAGAGTGATTGGTCACTCACATTTGCATCCTATGTTTCCTACAATCCCTTCAAACCTAGCACAGTCAGTGGGTTCTTATTGTGTTTTTTTCTTCAGCATGATGTCAACCCCACAAACACATTGCAACAAAGTAGATTCATTCCAACTGACTTCTGCTGTGCACCTTCCAGGCGTGTGTACGGGCCGTACCAGTACGAGTACGCATACGCGAGGACACCCATAGTGATAGTGAGCGTACCGGCGTGTGTACGGGCCGTACCAGTACGAGTACGCATACGCGAGGACACCCATAGTGGTACGGCCCGTACACACGCCTGTACGTGCACTATCACCATGGGTGTCCTCGCGTATGCGTACTCGTACTGGTACGGCCCGTACACACGCCTGTACGTTCACTATCACTATGGGTGTCCTCGCGTATGCATACTCGTACTGGTACGGCACGTACACACGCCTATACGCTCACTATCACTACGAGTACGCATACGCGAGGACACCCATAGTGATAGTGAATGTACAGGCGTGTGTACGGGCCGTACCACTATGGGTGTTCTCGCGTATGCGTACTTACTGACCGTACACATGCCTGTACGCTCACCATCACTATGGGTACACATACGGCAGCACTCCCATAGTGATATGGGAACGTACACAGGCCCTCTGAGCGAAAGTACGGTGCCTTTCACACATCACAGTGGTGACAGGCAGCACACAGGAAGGAATAGGGCTGACATACTTGCCCATGGATGGACATCAAGGCATTGTCTGGGCAGTACTACATGTGTGGGGCACAGGTGTGACAGGCTGTGATGTGGCACATTACTCCTGAGTCGAGAAGGCACCAGATGTATGATGTGATGTGTACAGATGTAATGTGTGACGGTGCAATGTGTGCCAGGCATGCCCTTGACTCCTTTGACATGTGTGCATGTCGTACTGCACACTTGGGATGACCGACACTGGCATGGCACGGACACCAACACACGCAAGTGTCCCCTGATGCCCACTACAGGGGTTACCACACCAGACAGGTCACTACCCACGGTGCACGATGTGACTATGTCATGTATGTGTGGGGGTTTCCCATTAGGTTGATGTTGGAGCACCCTCAAAAGCTGCAGCTGTTGCAGCAACCAACATGTGTCTGTGTGTAGATTGACATTGCACACTGTTCCGCACACCATGCCACGTGTGGTATCGGATGTGAGGTGCATATGTATGCATGGGACACGGAGTAGCGTAACTAGGACATGTCTGCATCCTCTCTATGAATGTGTGGTGAGTCATTACATGTACACCTTCATGGCAAGGTGTGTGGCCTGTCCTAGTGTAATGTCATGTGACCTGTGGCTCTAGTGTTCCGCTACCAGTCTCTGCAATGGACATCCTACTTCTGCTGATGTGTGGGTGTATGTCACTCCTGTCTTGTGTCTGGCTGTTCACTTGCACTGGGACACAGCTAATCCCATGCCATGGCATGTGGAGGTTCTCAATCTCCGTGTGTAGCTGGGTCTTGGTCGGAGTGTCACCTGCCAGCCATACGTGTCCAGGGCATGTGGCACATACCTGACTCCGTATGTAGCATATGTGTATAGACAGATTAACATGTGCTCAGTACAAATTATTTGTTGTTGTGGTGCACTCACTCTTCCTTGTCACTTCCAAATTACTGCAGAGCGCCGCCTCTTCCCCGAGCAATTCCGGACTTGGCTGCCATGCGGGAGAATGATCGTATCCGGTGCTACCGCTTCCCCCAACGGTTGATTGTGGAGTTGACGGCGAGACTGGCACCACACCTGCAACCGCTGCACAGGTATCCTACGGCACTGACACCCAAGCTGAAGGTAATGGCAGCCCTACATTTTCTAGCCACGGGTACCATTCAAAATACCATAGCTCATGTTGGTGGCATGTCCCAGAGCATGGTCTGCCGTGTGCTGCATGATTTCTTAGAGGCCATGTTGATTCACCTGGATGACTTCATACATTTTCCTACCCCAGAAATGTTGACTGGGGTCAAGCGTGGATTCTATGCCCTGGGAGGGATGCCCCATGTCATTGGGTCCATAGATGGGACACATGTTGCTTTGGTACCACCACAGGCACAGGAGGTAGCTTACAGGAATCGCAAGCACTACCACTCCATCAATGCCCTTGTGGTGTGTCTGTCCAACATGGTGATTTCACATGTCTGTGCTCGTTTTCCAGGATCAGCAATTCAGCACACTATGCCTACATCATGAGGCGTAGCAGGGTGCCTGAAATGATGACGCAGCTGCGCAACGAACGAGCATGTGTTGTTGGTGGGTACAGTCTGTCTGTCCTGTATTTTGCGTAGACTACCAGCACGACCGCTTCTCCAGTTCTAACGATGTCCATGTGCTTCCCATGTAGGGGACGCTGGCTATCCCAACATGCCATGGCTGATCACACCTCTCCGCAACCCCATCACGCCGGCCCAGCTCCGCTACAACACCGCCCATGGCCGGACAAGGCGAGTGATAGAGAGGACGTTTGGCCTGCTGAAGAGCCGATTCAGGTGCCTACACAAGACCGGCGGCGTGCTCCCATATGCCCCGGCGAAGGTCTGCAAAATCTTCATGGTCTGCTGCATGCTGCACAACATGGCAGTTGAGAAAGCTGTGCCACTCATCCTGGATCAAGATGATGAGGACCATCCACCCGTGGAGGACGAAGGGCTTGGCAATGGGGCTAGTGATGTGGAGGATGTGGAGCCGCAAGAGGACATCCGGACTCGGCTCATACGCGACTTCTTTGCTTAGTGGTGAGTACCAGTGTCTGAGTGTGCACGCATTGGTCCCCGTGTGGCATGTGTTGTGATGTGTGTCTCCACCTGCATGTATGGCACGTGAGTCAGAGATGTGTGTGGGTGTGTCACTGGAGTGATGGTGCCAGTGATGGTTGTATTTCCCCAGTCATAATTGTGACCTAGCATGTTGTCATCCATACATGTGTCGAGTACATGCACATGCAAGTGGCTGTGCTTTTTGTGGCTGACTTCTTGTGTGTCTCTCTTCCCCAGGTACTTTTGCATGCCGTCTGCTGCTTGCATTGTTGTGGCACTGCTATTCCTCATGGACACGTCATTGTGTGCTGACTCAGCGTTACAGGCACGGACACGTTTGGAAGTCTCCTTAGGGTAAGGGATGCATCAGGGGTGTATTGGGTGTGGCAGTTGTTCACGATGTATGCACACTGCACCTGTCGATGTTTGGTTCCTCTGCAGCCATGTTGCATCACCATGGTACACATGACATGCAGCTGTGTACACCTGAATAGATGGTCTGACTTGTTGACAGTCATCAGTGATGGGATAGTGGATTGTGATGATGGCATCAATGTGTGTAACACTGCCCTCGGACACATACGGTTTGCATTGGCTTGACATGGTGTGGGACTTCTACATCAGCGGATCAATGGTGTATTGCAGTCTCTCCGTGAGCAGCTGTGGGTGTTTAGCTGTTAGCCGACACTTGTGTGCCACTTCCATGGCTATCACGCATTTGTGCAGCAGAAGGGGGGTGCCAGTGTTGGACCCACATGTTACTCCACATGAAGTGTTCATGTGTATTTCAAGTTGCCTCTGCCATCCCGAAAACATGACTAATAAAGGTGTCCTTATGCCTCTACATAGGTCACAGTGCATAGCCTGAAACAAAAGAAGAGTTACATCTTCAAAACAAGGTACATATGTAGGGCATGCAAGACAC
Organism: Triturus cristatus; assembly: GCF_964204655.1. NCBI lineage: Eukaryota > Metazoa > Chordata > Amphibia > Caudata > Salamandridae > Triturus > Triturus cristatus. The sequence continues at coordinate 371,800,363 of NC_140582.1, read as the reverse complement.
AGTTGTTTGACCCACCATGCCACCTAAAAACTATGGAGAGCATGACACAATAGCAAATGAGATGGAATGGAATTTTGACTGAGGAGCAAGGCCCTGGGGACAATCCAGCACTGCATCCGCACCACACAGCGTGGCAGGAAATAGGGATGAGCAGGGACCATATCCAGGAACAAGAGGCACATGCAGCATAGGTTAAACTGAAAACATGCCCACCATGACTGGCCCACTTCACCTTGAGTGCATGTCCAGACAAACATCACACACTGGCCAGTCCTAGCAAGGAGATATCAGGTTGTGACATGAAGGCCATGGCCGCACCACCCACCCCCTACATGAGACTATTATTTGGAGACACAGGAAGCACTTACATCCCTTAGTCTGGGTGAAATACACATGGGATGCAACAAATCAAGGTTGCACACAAAATACCCAAGGTGCACCTGTCCAAATAATCATGTACAAATGGGCATCATCAGATGATTGTAACAAGACACACAGGCAATGTCCACCGTGAGTCTGAACAAGGAAAATCAGGTCAGGCTGTTCCTTGGACACTTGTACTACATTTCACGTCAATATACATTTGGCCAGGGGACAATGGCACAGAGCACAACCTATGCTGTAGACACAGAGATTGTCGACATATTCGGATTACACACATGATACCTAGGAAAATATGCCCCTGGGGACAGTAGTGGCCACACAACTCCATGCTCCTGAATGGGAATGACTGCAACACACGCTACCATCCCTGCACTATGTGTACCGCACACTCATGCACATCATGTCACAGGCCACCACATAGGACATGCGTGCTGTAAGGCCTCACACTTGAGAGACTAACTCCCATGTCTGGACTCAGCATTAGTGCCAACTGACATGGAACCCACAAGACCAGAACTGGACAGGGCACAGGCAAGGTCCCAAAACCTGTTACACACCACCCCCACACATGATGCTGCAGGCATTGTACACGTGGAGAAGGTGCCAGGCTACATAACCTTGTGACGGAGTGACTTCACACAGACCAGGGAACACATTGCAAAGAGGGGAAGGGAGGCAGGAGAGCACTGCAATACTGTGGGTAACAGGATCTGCACAGCACCATTAAACCCTGGCAGTGCATCCATGGAACAGTGCACTTACAAATGCTGGTGAAACACAACAAACACACATGTACCTACCCCCTTCCTGCTGCTGCATCTCCTGTAAGCGCCTGTCCAAGTCTGGAAATACCACCGCCAGCACACGCTTGTGGATGTGGGAGAGACGGCGGCGCCCGCGGTTCCTATGGCTCTCAGGTGAGTCCCCAGCAGGACCCGTGCGATCCTCCGCGTCCAGCACCGGATATCCTGCCAGCGTTTCCTCACCTGGGCCAGGCTCCGCCTCCGACCATCCGCACTCCTCACGGCACTGACGGCGGTCAGCCAGATCTGCTCCTTGGCAGAGGCACCTACCTGTGAGGATGAACAAGTGACACTACATCAATACACCTGCAACATGTCACAGAGACACATATGGGAACAAATTAGCTGGTTACAACAAGGCATGTCATGCAGCCAACGCATTGCACCTTTGCCATAGGGACATACTCCTCTGGGGAAGGGCAAAAGCAGTACGTGCCAGTGAAAGTACACAGGTGGAATGAGGGCAAAGACACAATCAATTATCAAGGCTCACACTGCATCACACCCACCCCTCCTGTCTGTGGGCACTGCTGGGAGGACTCTGCACACACCCCTCCTGACTCTGGGCACTGCTGGGAGTGTTAGGCACCCACCCCTCCTATGTCTGGGCACTGCTGGGAGGACTCTGCACCCACACCTCCTATGTCTGGGCACTGCTGGGAGGACTCTGCACACACCCCTCTTGTGACTGGGCACTGCTGGGAGGACTCTGCACACAACCCTCTTGTGACTGGGCACTGCTGGGAGGACTCTGCACACACCCCTCCTGTGTCTGGGCACTGCTGGGAGTGATAGGCACCCACCCCTCCTGTCTCTGGGCACTGCTGGGAGGACTCTGCACACACCCCTCCTGACTCTGTGCACTGCTGGGAGGACTCTGCACACACCCCTCCTGTCTCTGGGCACTGCTGGGAGTGATAGGCACCCACCCCTCCTGTCTCTGGGCACTGCTGGGAGGACTCTGCACCCACCCCTCCTGTGTCTGGGCACTGCTGGGAGGACTCTGCACCCACCCCTCCTGTCTCTGGGCACTGCTGGGAGTGTTAGGCACCCACCCCTCCTATGTCTGGGCACTGCTGGGAGGACTCTGCACCCACACCTCCTATGCCTGGGCACTGCTGGGAGGACTCTGCACACACCCCTCTTGGGCACTGCTGGGAGGACTCTGCACACACCCCTCTTGTGACTGGGCACTGCTGGGAGGACTCTGCACACACCCCTCCTGTGTCTGGGCACTGCTGGGAGTGATAGGCACCCACCCCTCCTGTCTCTGGGCACTGCTGGGAGGACTCTGCACACACCCCTCCTGACTCTGGGCACTGCTGGGAGGACTCTGCACACACCCCTCCTGTCTCTGGGCACTGCTGGGAGTGATAGGCACCCACCCCTCCTGTCTCTGGGCACTGCTGGGAGGACTCTGCACCAACCCCTCCTGTCTCTGGGCACTGCTGGGAGGACTCTGCACACACCCCTCCTGACTCTGGGCACTGCTGGGAGGACTCTGCACACACCCCTCCTGACTCTGGGCACTGCTGTGAGTGATAGGCACCCACCCCTCCTGTCTCTGGGCACTGCTGGGAGGACTCTGCACACACCCCTCCTGTGTCTGGGCACTGCTGGGAGGCCTCTGCACACACCCCTCCTGTGTCTGGGCACTGCTGGGAGTGATAGGCACCCACCCCTCCTGTCTCGGGGCACTGCTGGGAGGACTCTGCACACACCCCTCCTGACTCTGGGCACTGCTGGGAGACATCATGCATTCCCCCCCCCTGGGACCCCCCCTACAGTACATAGCATGTGTGTCACACCTGGACACAATGGCAGAAGTCACAGTCACAAAAAAGGGACACAGTCTGTGCTAGTAGCTCTGCACTCACCTGATACCCTGGTCACCCATACAGCATGGGGTACTGTGGGAGGATCACATCCAGCAGAGCCATGTTCTCCTCCAGGGTGAAGGGCTGTGACCTCTCCACAGACCTTGACATGGTTCCAGCAGTGTGGTAGATTGGAAATATGTGCAGGCAAGTGCTCCCTCATGGGACCTATCTGCCTTGCTGTCCTGTTTCATGCACAGGAGTACAGAGTGATTGGTCACTCACATTTGCATCCTATGTTTCCTCCAATCCCTTCAAACCTAGCACAGTCAGTGGGTTCTTATTGTGTTTTTTTCTTCAGCATGATGTCAACCCCACAAACACATTGCAACAAAGTAGATTCATTCCAACTGACTTCTGCTGTGCACCTTCCAGGCGTGTGTACGGGCCGTACCAGTACGAGTACGCATACGCGAGGACACCCATAGTGATAGTGAGCGTACCGGCGTGTGTACGGGCCGTACCAGTACGAGTACGCATACGCGAGGACACCCATAGTGGTACGGCCCGTACACACGCCTGTACGTGCACTATCACCATGGGTGTCCTCGCGTATGCGTACTCGTACTGGTACGGCCCGTACACACGCCTGTACGTTCACTATCACTATGGGTGTCCTCGCGTATGCGTACTTGTACTGGTACGGCCCGTACACACGCCTGTACGCTCACTATCACTACGAGTACGCATACGCGAGGACACCCATAGTGATAGTGAACGTACAGGCGTGTGTACGGGCCGTACCACTATGGGTGTTCTCGCGTATGCGTACTTACTGACCGTACACATGCCTGTACGCTCACCATCACTATGGGTACACATACGGCAGCACTCCCATAGTGATATGGGAACGTACACAGGCCCTCTGAGCGAAAGTACGGTGCCTTTCACACATCACAGTGGTGACAGGCAGCACACAGGAAGGAATAGGGCTGACATACTTGTCCATGAAAGGACATCAAGGCATTGTCTGGGCAGTACTACATGTGTGGGGCACAGGTGTGACAGGCTGTGATGTGGCACATTACTCCTGAGTCGAGAAGGCACCAGATGTATGATGTGATGTGTACAGATGTAATGTGTGACGGTGCAATGTGTGCCAGGCATGCCCTTGACTCCTTTGACATGTGTGCATGTCGTACTGCACACTTGGGATGACTGACACTGGCATGGCACGGACACCAACACACGCAAGTGTCCCCTGATGCCCGCTACAGGGGTTACCACACCAGACAGGTCACTACCCACGGTGCACGATGTGACTATGTCATGTATGTGTGGGGGTTTCCCATTAGGTTGATGTTGGAGCACCCTCAAAAGCTGCAGCTGTTGCAGCAACCAACATGTGTCTGTGTGTAGATTGACATTGCACACTGTTCCGCACACCATGCCACATGTGGTATCGGATGTGAGGTGCATATGTATGCATGGGACACGGAGTAGCGTAACTAGGACATGTCTGCATCCTCTCTATGAATGTGTGGTGAGTCATTACATGTACACCTTCATGGCAAGGTGTGTGGCCTGTCCTAGTGTAATGTCATGTGATCTGTGGCTCTAGTGTTCCGCTACCAGTCTCTGCAATGGACATCCTACTTCTGCTGATGTGTGGGGGTATGTCACTCCTGTCTTGCGTCTGGCTGTTCACTTGCACTGGGACACAGCTAATCCCATGCCATGGCATGTGGAGGTTCTCAATCTCCGTGTGTAGCTGGGTCTTGGTAGGAGTGTCACCTGCCAGCCATACGTGTCCAGGGCATGTGGCACATACCTGACTCCGTATGTAGCATATGTGTATAGACAGATTAACATGTGCTCAGTACAAATTATTTGTTGTTGTGGTGCACTCACTCTTCCTTGTCACTTCCAAATTACTGCAGAGTGCCGCCTCTTCCCCGAGCAATTCCGGACTTGGCTGCCATGCGGGAGAATGATCGTATCCGGTGCTACCGCTTCCCCCAACGGTTGATTGTGGAGTTGACGGCGAGACTGGCACCACACCTGCAACCGCTGCACAGGTATCCTACGGCACTGACACCCAAGCTGAAGGTAATGGCAGCCCTACATTTTCTAGCCACGGGTACCTTTCAAAATACCATAGCTCATGTTGGTGGCATGTCCCAGAGCATGTTCTGCTGTGTGCTGCATGATTTCTTAGAGGCCATGTTGATTCACCTGGATGACTTCATACATTTTCCTACCCCAGAAATGTTGACTGGGGTCGAGCGTGGATTCTATGCCCTGGGAGGGATGCCCCATGTCATTGGGTCCATAGATGGGACACATGTTGCTTTGGTACCACCACAGGCACAGGAGGTAGCTTGCAGGAATCGCAAGCACTACCACTCCATCAATGCCCTTGTGGTGTGTCTGTCCAACATGGTGATTTCACATGTCTGTGCTCGTTTTCCAGGATCAGCACACGATGCCTACATCATGAGGCGTAGCAGGGTGCCTGAAATGATGACGCAGCTGCGCAACGAACGAGCATGTGTTGTTGGTGGGTACAGTCTGTCTGTCCTGTATTTTGCGTAGACTACCAGCACAACCGCTTCTCCAGTTCTAACGATGTCCATGTGCTTCCCATGTAGGGGACGCTGGCTATCCCAACATGCCATGGCTGATCACACCTCTCCGCAACCCCATCACGCCGGCCCAGCTCCGCTACAACACCGCCCATGGCCGGACAAGGCGAGTGATAGAGAGGACGTTTGGCCCGCTGAAGAGCCGATTCAGGTTTCTACACAAGACCGGCAGCGCGCTCCCATATGCCCCGGCGAAGGTCTGCAAAATCTTCATGGTCTGCTGCATGCTGCACAACATGGCAGTTGAGAAAGCTGTGCCACTCATCCTGGATCAAGATGATGAGGACCATCCACCCGGGGAGGACGAAGGGCTTGGCAATGAGGCTAGTGATGTGGAGGATGTGGAGCCGCAAGAGGACATCCGGACTCGGCTCATATGCGACTTCTTTGCTTAGTGGTGAGTACCAGTGTCTGAGTGTGCACGCATTGGTCCCCGTGTGGCATGTGTTGTGATGTGTGTCTCCACCTGCATGTATGGCACATGAGTCAGAGGTGTGTGTGGGTGTGTCACTGGAGTGATGGTGCCAGTGATGGTTGTATTTCCCCAGTCATAATTGTGACCTAGCATGTTGTCATCCATACATGTGTCGAGTACATGCACATGCAAGTGGCTGTGCTTTTTGTGGCTGACTTCTTGTGTGTCTCTCTTCCCCAGGTACTTTCGCATGCCGTCTGCTGCTTGCATTGTTGTGGCACTGCTATTCCTCATGGACACGTCATTGTGTGCTGACTCAGCGTTACAGGCACGGACACGTTTGGAAGTCTCCTTAGTGTAAGGGATGCATCAGGGGTGTATTGGGTGTGGCAGTTGTTCACGATGTATGCACACTGCCCCTGTCGATGTTTGGTTCCTCTGCAACCATGTTGCATCACCATGGTACACATGACATGCAGCTGTGTACACCTGAATAGATGGTCTGACTTGTTGACAGTCATCAGTGATGGGATAGTGGATTGTGATGATGGCATCAATGTGTGTAACACTGCCCTCGGACACATACGGTTTGCATTGGCTTGACATGGTGTGGGACTTCTACATCAGTGAATCAATGGTGTATGGCAGTCTCTCCGTGAGCAGCTGTGGGTGTTTAGCTGTTAGCCGACACTTGTGTGCCACTTCCATGGCTATCACGCATTTGTGCAGCAGAAGGGGGTGCCAGTGTTGGACCCACATGTTACTCCACATGAAGTGTTCATGTGTACTTCAAGTTGCCTCTGCCATCCCGAAAACATGACTAATAAAGGTGTCCCTATGCCTCCAAGGTGCCTCTTCTCAGTCAATGCTGGTGTGTTGCCACGGTGCATCCAGCATGTCTGGTATGGTTTTCCCTGATAGTGGCTATGTGTCTATGTGTCGAGTAGCAAGATGCAAGCTGTGTGTGTGGGATGAGAGTGTGTATTGTGCATGATGTCCATGACTGTGTGGGTATTGTGAAATGTGCCATACCCATGCATCCAACGTTGGCCAGGCCCCCATTCTCTGCATCCACCGGACTCAAGCTTGCAGGACATGGTTCTGCCACCTGTCTACACATACCTGGGTACCCCCCAGGACACTGGACAGGATCCCTGACATCTGCGCATGACTGTTGCTGTACTCAATGTGTCTGTCAGCACGGTTGTGCGGCCACCCCCTCAGCTGGTTGGGCCCATCACGGGTGTGCATGGTGCTCCATGTCTGTCTTGCCTAATACACTGTGACCCGTGTGTCCTGTGCCAGACTCAGGCCCCAGGGTGTGGATGGTTGAAGTCAAAAGAGAACTCAGGCATGTTTAGACTTTACAAGACACATGTAAGGTAATAATGCAACCAGCAGGCATCTTCTCTTCATGGTGTGACTTTTTATTTTAGTGGGGGGGGGTATGACATGAGGGGCTTTCCGGGTGTTTGGAATCCAAAGTTCAGGAGGGGAGTTGGTGTCCTTGCCATTGGAAATCCTCAGAGTCCATGCCACAGTCTTTGTCAACATTGGTCAGACAGTGACCAGCAAGGCCATGTGGCAGAGAATGTCTTTTGATGCTGTGCTGCTGTTGCTCCAGTGGGCCAGGTGCCAGGCCAGGTGTCCTGGGAGATGGTGCTGTAGCGCCGACCCTCACGGTCCTTTCCGTGGACGACCAGGCCTCCTGCGGGGACCCTCAGAAGCAGGCCGTGACGATGTTTGGGATGCTCCATCGGATGTTTCCTCCTCCTCCTGATCCCTCCCTGTGGGTGGTGATGTCCTACGCCTTCTGGCACAGGGAGGGTTGCCCATGTTGTCGGCCATCCGAAGGAGTGTATTGTGAATTCCCGTGAACACCGTCACGAGCTCAGCCTGTCTGTCCTCCATCCTCCGTTGGTGTTGCAGTAGACAGGCATGTTGCTGGGCCTGCTGGGTCTTGATCTCATCGAGGGTCCCCTTCATATCATTGAAGGTGGACACAACCTGGGCCATGCCCGTGGTGTCCTGCCGGTATGTGTCCAGGATGTTACGGACATGGGAATATACCGGTTCCCCAGCCAACTGGTCAGTCTGGCGCCTCCGCCGTCCTCCACTCCCACCACCCCTGCCCACTTGCACCTGGCCTGCCCTTGTGGGCACATCGGGTCTCCGGGACCCCTGAGGGGTGGCATTGGCGTTGTCGCCTGCCTCCTCCTGGGTGCCGGGACACCGTGTCCCTCCTGGCCAGCCTGGCGTGGTGGGGCAGGGATCCTGGGTGTCTCCTGGGATGTGGCAGGAGTGGGGGTGGTGGTTGGCCCCGTTGTACCTGACGCAGGTGCTGCAGATCGTTGGACACCAGAGGGGCCAGGTTGGTCGGGGTCGTCCACAGAGTGGTGAGAGTCGTCGCTGCCGGTGGGATCGGCCTCCCGCAGAGCCGGGTCCTGTGAGTCTTCCCCCCCAGTGTTGGGGGGTGAACCACGAGGTTGACCTGTGTGTGAGAGAGACAATGTTAATTTTGGTCCATGCAACATCCATGTTTCATCAGTTTCAAAGTTGGAACATTGCCTCTGGGAATTAGGATCTGTCTTGCATTCCACTCACAGTGCACTTGTGCATGGGTGTGTCCCTTGGGCACCACTTTGGCGCCTTTAACTATGTGTGGCACAGTCTTACTTGCTGCGTCAAGTGTGACTGCAGTCAGCAGTGGAGTGGGCAGGTGTGGCGAGCCATGCATTGGCGCCTTCCGTGTTGCACTGTACGTGGGCATATGGAGTGGTTCCACACACTTAGATAATGCAGGTAGCTGTCGTTGTGCTCGTGCACAGGTTGTGACATGGCCCTGTGTTTTGCCATGGAGGAGAGGAGGGGTGCTGGCACTGGCCACCCTTGTCTACATGCACGCAGTCCACCTGCTGACGAGCAGACATTCCCACACACCACAAGGCTGATTTGCTCTCCCTGTGTCTCCCTCCCTCTCTGTCCCCCTCTCCCTCCCTCTGTGTGTCAGCCTCCTCCCTCTGTCCGTCTCCCTGTGTCTCCCTACCTCTGTGTCCCCCTCTCCCTCCCTCTGTGTCCCCCTCTCCCTCCCTCTGTGTCCCCCTCTCCCTCCCTCTGTCTGTCAGCCTCCTCCCTCTGTCCGTCTTCCTGTGTCTCCCTCCCTCTCTGTCCCCCTCTCCCTCCCTCTGTGTGTCACCCTCTGTCACCTCAGCCCAGCTTCCTGGCCACACACTGTTAGCAGTTCTTTGAATGGCCCTTGGATTGTTGCTGTGAGTTTGTTTCTGCTCTCCAGGCACCCATTGGGTGTAGTGTCTGTGTCTGCGCTGCTGCTGTGGTGGTGTGTGCTGCCACTCTTTCAAAGTGTTGGCTGTTCATTAGCTGCTGTCATGTGCAAAAACGTGCCTTCACCCCCATGTGTTAATGCAAGTCGTCCGCCATTTGCTGGCAAGTCTTTCCTGTGTGGGGACACAGTGTTTGTCTGGCTGTGACCTAGGCCATATGGGCAGAGGGCATTGTTGTCTTGGCTTACCGTGTCATGTGTTGGTGTCTTCTGTGGCCTGTGACTTGACATTGTCCAGCTGGGTGCATGGGGCATGGTGGCGCCAGTGGCATGTGCGTGTTCATGGAGTGTGGTTGAGTCATGCAATAGCTTGGGGTGGTTGCGTGCCTGTTTGTGAGTTTGGTTGTGGATGACGTTCCCCCCATGTGAGGTGCGTTGTTTGTGTACTCACCCGGGTCTCGGAGTCCTCCTAATCCCTCCACTGTCTCCACCGGCAGTATGGCCATCACCCTCTCCTCCCAGGGATGGTAGTGTACGGGTCTGCGGGACGGCCCTCCTCCAGTGACGTTGGCCTGGTTGTGTTCATCCGTCATCTTGGCTCGGACCCTCCTCCGCAGATCGTACCACCTGGCTTGGCATTCCTGCTTGTTCCTTCTGGTGTCCGCAACAGCATTCACAGCATCGACGATGGTCTGCCACATGGCTGTTTTTTCTGACATGCTGGTCTGTCTGACCAATGTTCCAAAGAGGTGTGGCTCGACTCTGAGGATTTCATCGACAAGGACCTCCAACTCTCGGTTACTGAACTTTGGATTCTTGTTAGAGGGCATGGTGAGGGGTGTGGTTGTGGATGGTGGGGTGGTGTGGTGTGGATGGTTGTGGGTGTGTGGGTGTGGTTGTGCAGGTGTGTGTGTGAATGTGATGAGGGGGTGTTTGTGAAGGTGGTTGTGTGAAGGTGTGCAAGTGTAAGGTGTGGTAAAGCTTCTAGTTTGGTGCTGTAGGTTGTCTGTGGGGTCTGGCAGCAGCAGTGTGGTAGATTGGAAAGGCTCATGGTTTGTGTGTGTGGGCCCTTTTTATTGGTCCATTGGTGGGTGTGGCTGTGTTTGAAGTTTGGGTGGGTGTGTTATAAGGAGTGGTGGTGTTTGGTTTCTCTGTTTGTTTTTGGCAGTTGCAGGTCAGTGAATGTGTTGTTTTAGTGGTTGTTGGACATGTTTAGTGGCTTAGTGCCATTCGAATGGGGTATTCTTGTGTTGTTTTGTTTTGTCCTGGTTGTGTACGTGCGTTTTTAGCGTGTGTACGGGGTGTACATGGGCCATTTGGTTGTACAGTGCTGTCCTTGTGTGTGGCTTGGTACGACTCGTACATGCGGTTGTGATGTTGGGGCCTGGGGTGCGCTCCGTACTTAGGAGGTTGTGGTGGGGGTGCGACTCTGACGTACACGGGTGTACATACACGGGTGGGCGTAGGACACGTACAGGGCTGTACATACACGGGGGGTAGGACACGTACACGGGTGTACATACACGAGGGGGTATGACACGTACAGGGGTGCACATACACGGGTGGGGGTACGACACGTACAGGGGTGTACATACAGGGGGGGTACGACACGTACAGGGGTGTACATGCACGGGGGGTAGGACACGTACACGGGTGTACATACACGAGGGGGTACGACACGTACACGGGTGTACATATGGGGGTGTACGACACGTACAGGGGTGCACATACACGGGTGGGGGTACGACACGTACAGGGGTGTACATACACGGGGGTACGACACGTACAGAGGTGTACATACACGGGGGGTACGACACATACAGGGGTGCACATACACGGGTGGGGGTACGACACGTACAGGGGTGTACATACACGGGGGTAGGACACGTACACGGGTGTACATACACGAGGGGGTACGACAAGTACACGGGTGTACATACAGGGGGGGTACGACACGTACAGGGGTGCACATACACGGGTGGGGGTACGACACATACAGGGGTGTACATACACGGGGGGTACGACACGTACAGGGGTGTACATACACGGGGGTACGACACATACAGGGGTGCACATACACGGGTGGGGGTACGACACGTACAGGGGTGCACATACACGGGTGGGGGTACGACACATACAGGGGTGTACATACACGGGGGGTAGGACACGTACACGGGTGTACATACACGAGGGGGTACGACACGTACACGGGTGTACATACAGGGGGGCGTACGACACGTACAGGGGTGCACATACACGGGTGGGGGTACGACACGTACAGGGGTGTACATACACGGGGGTACGACACATACAGGGGTGTACATACACGGGGGGTACGACACGTACGGGGTGTACATACACGGGGGTACGACACGTACAGGGGTGTACATACACGAGGGGGTACGACACGTACACGGGTGTGCATACAGGGGGGGTACGACACGTACAGGGGTGTACATACATGGGGGTACGACACGTACAGGGGTGTACATACACGGGGGTACGACACGTACAGGGGTGTACATACACGAGGGGGTACGACACGTACACGGGTGTATATACATGGGGGTACGACACGTACAGGGGTGCACATACACGGGTGGGGGTACGACACGTACAGGGGTGTACATACACGGGGGTACGACACGTACACGGGTGTACATACAGGGGGGGTACGACACGTACACGGGTGTACATACACGGGTGGGGGTGTACATACACGGGGGTACGTCTCGGACGTTAGGGGGCTGGGGGAGTGTTGGGCGCGTATGCGGGCACATGTCTCCATGGTTGCTATGGGTGTTCGGTGCGGACGGTGTTTTTTCCATACGGTTGTAACATCGGACGCACGAGATGGATCGTGATTCCTCGGTCGGACTTCACTTTTCACATTTGTACGGTAAATCGTCCGAGGACGTGTCGGACACATTTTCCGACCCGAGGACGTGTGGGGAATAATTCCCAATGCGATTCGTATGGTCTTTTTCCCATGCGAATCGTAATTGGCAGTTTGTACGGCACTTGTACGATTCGTACGGTAAAAAGACCGGATACGAGTCGTACGGGGAATTTTTTTACCGGATCGTGATCGGCACCTAAGTGGGTTTCTCCTGCCCATAATACGGCTGAACCCTAAGAAATGGAGGGATTCCAACGCTATTGTGTTTAAACGCGCTTGACTTTACCTGCAGCACGAGATGCCTTTTGTTTTGTGGGCGCTAAATGGGATTCCATTGTCAACAATACAGCTGAGCCCCAGGAGGAGGAGGATCTCTAACGCTCTCACGTTTAAAAGCGTGGACTTTCCAGGAGGCGAAGGAAACACCCAGGTGCGTACCTTGGCGATGACTGGGCCAATAGCTGGCCCGTCTTTGCCTGTCATCGCCTGTAAGAGTCTGGGCTGGGTCATCCCCCCTTTTACTCCACAACACGCTCTGACCACGTGTGACCGCTTAAGGTACCAAGTGTCTGTTTTGCTTTTCTACCATTTTGTGTAGTACCAACTTGGTGGATTGTTTTAGTAGTAGCTTTACCTGATTGTGGAAACGTAAGGCTGCTGACAGCTTGCCCAAACCCCCTGACAAGCTCTTCATTGGATGTATTTCTTCAGCGCGAAGTAGTCATCATTAACAAAGAGATCCAACTTGCTGAGCGCCACTTGTCCCTCAGTCCTACTCTACTAGCGTATCCTGCCTGTTAAATAGCTGAGGCCTCTGCACCTGGGAGTTTGACTAACACTGCTGAGTTGGAGTCTTTTTTTTTCTCCCCTGGTGCACACAGAATTATTACATCATGTATTTAATTGTTTAGCTTATGGGCAGCCAACAAAAAGGAAGAGGGTTCAATCACTTGCCAACCCTAAAACTACTTGCTTAATACCTGCAAGCGCAAAGGTGGACTCTGTTGTCCAAGGGGAGACATCCATTGCTGAGGCTGTGAGGGTTCTGTGCAGTAAAATAACCGATATCCTGGAGGCTAAACTAAAGCCATACTGCGAAAGGCTGGGGGCATCGTTCAAGTTGAATTTTGCCCTGCTGCCTTCAAATTCAAGATTTCAGACTTCTACCCACTTCCTCTGGTGCAGGTGTCACGTCTTCTACTAATTGCCTGGCCAATGATGCTGAGAACACTGGTCAGGTGTCTATCCCCCCCTCGGTTAGGATGGGGTCTAGGCCAAAGATTTTATTTAATGCAATCAGCGGGTTGATCTGTGTGACTGAGTGGGAGAAGAAGGGGCGGGTTAGTTGGGGAAATGTGAAGCTCATTGCTCCAGGAGTCGCATCTCCCTGTGGTGAACCTCCCTCCTGGGGCTTCCCCTTATGTAGCCGTATCATGAAATGATCCCTACTTGGCTCCTAACAATGTTGAATCTTTTGCTCAATGAAAGAATAAGGTGCTCCATGGTTTTCATGCTAACCTCAATCTTCCTCATTCAGCAGCATCTGATATCCTGATGGTCCGTAGGGTGGAGTGGGTGGATCCTTCAAAAAAGAGCTTGATGGATGGACCCTTTGAAATAGAGAAAGAGAGGTGATTGTGGTATCGTTAGTTTAAACCACTCTATTGCTGCACAGATGCTGTTGTTCAACCAGCAGCTGCCTTGTGTGTCCCAAACCGCTTTCACCCTTCTTCCATGTGCTATTTTTATTTACGCCGGCTCCAGCGCTCGCTCTCCATCAAGCTACCCTCCCTCCTCCAGTCAGTTCAAACACCAGCTACCATCTGGTGCCATCGACCCTACCTGATGGTTGAGTAGAGCCAGATTGCAGCATTAGGGTTTATTTTTCCTCCCGATATTTCAATCTGTTGCACCTCGACATTTGGGCCTCCTCTTTTGGTTAATGGCACAGACCAGTCTCCCTTCATGATCCATGCTGATGTTTTGCAACCACCACACATTGGAGCCCAGGCCAGCTTATTTTCGCCTGCCCAACAGTACACTGACACTTTGCCTATCAGCTCTTTCCCATTGATCTTGACACCAAACACCACAGCTGTTATGAGCTGGAACATTGCTGCGAGAAACCCGAAATTAGAAGATCTAAAATGGGCCAATGTATGGATTCTCATAGGAATTGTCTTTTTTAGAAAACATGGATGAATTATAGCGTTTTCGGAAGTGGCTTTAAGAGCTATCATGTTCAAGCTACTAGGTCCCCTATATTATGCCCTTTGGGTGAGTTACTTATCTGGGTGAATAATATGCTAACCTGCTCTGTAGTGACACTACCTATTGTGTTATTAGCTATGCAGTTCCACACCGGCAATTAGGATGCCACCGCATGCACAACATGACAGGCACCGCGCGGTGCCTGCCACCTTATGCATGCCATTGTTGGGGGGGTACCCCCAAGTGCAGCCCCCCACCCCTCCACCACACTGGGGGCCCGCAACGGGCCCCCAAAGAGACCTCCGCATGCCTTTCCATGGCGGAGTCTCTGCCATGGAAAGGCATTGAAAATGCCAGATACTAATATGGATGGTGGTGCCTGCAAGGCACCGCCACCATATTGCAGGCCTTTTCCACCCGGTAGGCAATCGTGATGATTGCCTACCGGCGGAAAAGTGGCAGATGGTCTCTCCATCTGCGGCGTTACCCCTGCCAGGCTAATGTGGCGGGGGTAAAAGGCCGACCGGCGGGGTGTTTAGGTGTGCGATTCGCCACCGCCGGTAGGGCGGTGGGTGATAAGCATGCCATCCTAATAGACCCCCTAGTTTGGGGCATTCCTGCATTAACATCTCCAGCGAGGCACCACCTCTCAAGTGCTGCCCTCCAGTTGGTTGGCCGTACCTTAGCATTCGGCTTGCAGGCCTGTAATGGCCGCTCGCCGTCTGATGTCCCTCCTATGCCAACCTCAAAAAGATGGGCTTATTCCAGTCATATTGACCATAATATTTTAGATCTTAGGATAAGGTGGTTCATGGAGGACATGAAAGTCCTAGACAGGGAAGAGAACTACCATAATCCTTTGGTCCTAATTGTGAAGGACCTAATTCCCCATGTTTCACCACTTCTATCGTAGCGCCACAGACAAATCTTGGAGGCCACCAACATCTGTAGGAATGTGAAGTGGGAAGCTGTGTGCTCTTCCCCTAAGGTGCTGGCAAGCTTGTACGCTGAAGTTGCTTCCCATATGGGGACGATGTCTCATACCTTCGGAAATAATTAAATGATTGTCTCTAAGCATGCCAAGTTATTTTCTGATCTTAAAACATCTCCCTTCAGAATTTTGGGAAGGTTTCTGATAAGGCTAACCAGGCTGGGTGGTTCTCTCAATAGCGAGGCAAAAAACAGTCTCCTTAAAGCAATAAAAAAAAAGAGTGAGGCATGAGGTTAGGGACTGCAGAGCCTAATACTGATTTGCTATAAAGCAAACTAAGGAAAACTGGGAAAGGAACAAATGGGGGGGTCTTTTAGAAGCTTCTCCTAATTATAATGCAAGGAAATCTTGGCGGTGGGAATTTACATAGGCGAGCACAGACATCTATTTTCCATGTGAATGGCTTACCCGTTTTGGGAACCTACATTCATATTTATGAGAAACTGACTCGATTCCTTAAGTAACGAGGGACACTTTGGGGCATATGTACAAGGAAATGGTGCAGCGCTGCTGCAAATTTTCCAACACCATGCCATTTAAAAAACGCAGGGATTCACCGTGTTTACAAGAATACAGCACGCCCCTATGTTTTCCCCTGCGCTGGCGATAAAAATAGCTGCCTAGTGCCAACACAGACAGTCTTGTGCCATAGTGCAAGGGTGCCTGTGTTGCAGGGATGATTGATTATGTGCAGAAAGGTGTCCCTTCCTGCACATAAACAATGAATAATGGAGATTTGAAGTGGCAAATGCCCATTATTTAATGATTGCTTGTGTGCAGGAAGGGACATCTTCCTGCAAAAAAACAACAATTAATGGCTTTTTGCTCTTTCTATTTGTGCTGCAGAATGCAGCACACATGGAAAAAGCAAAAACGAGGATAAATACAAGTATTTCTCCTTGTTGCACCAACTAACGCCTGCTCTTGAATGGCGTTAGTTTTTGGCGCTGCCACAGATTTGCACATCCTTATAAATCTGAGGCAAGATCAAAAAGCACTGGGTGTTGTGTTAAAATGCCCACAACAACACCCATTGCATTCCTCTTTCACGCAGATACCCTTGCGAAAGGGTACCATATTTACAAAGTTGTGTAAAGCCATGCAAAGTGGCTTAACACCGCTTTGTAAATATGGTGCAGGGCATTGCGCCAACGGAACACTGAAAAAAGTGATGTTGTGGTGGCTCTATCCCCTTGTATATATGCCCCTCCCTAATTTGTCTTCCGGAGTCTACTCTGCCACCAGTTGATTTTACCCTGGCCGAGACCAGTAGCGGTCCGTGGAGGGAGTTCGGTGAGGCAGAGAGGCGGGGCGGGGGAGGGGCAGGGTGGGGAAATGTAAACACCGAAATATGGATGAACAGAGGTAAGTACACATTTAAATAAATAAAACGAATTCCTTTGCACGCGCTGCATTGCAAAATGCGATGCAGCGCACGCAACGAAATTTGTTTTATTTATTTAAATGTGTACTTACCTCCGTTCATCCATATTCCGGTGTTTACATTTCCCCACCCTGCCCCTCCCCCGCCCCGCCTCTCTGCCCCACCGAACTTCCTCCACGGACCGCTACTGGCCGAGACGTCTGCAGCGGTCTAGTCTCAAAAGGCAGGGAAGGCCCAGGGCCTGGACACGACCCCGGTGGATCTTTTTACATTTGATCAAAGTATCTGGGCCCCCTACATTAATACCGTATTTTATGCCAATGTGGCCGGTGCAGTGATTTCTGCTTCGAGTAAAGAGGAACTGCTGATAACTTGACACAGGTAATTGAGCATCAATCCCTAAGAACTCCTGCAGATAACTTTTTGGTTTCCCACTCATGCTACAATCGTTATTCGATGGCTTCTGGTCCTGATTCTGTCTTGCTGCAAATTCCCAAGCGCGCACAATTCCTTCCACTTTTCTTGTGTTTTTGGTCTGGTCTGTCAAAAGTGCCTGAGAGGATGTCTAGTCACGGAGACGACTTATTTAATTGTTTTGACTGTAAATTTTAAAAATGGTTTTATACGGAACTCTTCTGTTAGTATTTCTCTTTCCTCTTTGGTTGCAGCAATATGTTTATAGCCACATTTCTTAATAAAGAATTGCAGAAAAGATGAAAACGGAGAACATAAAATTAATGTCAGCATTTGCTAGATATAATAACTGCTTTGCCTCGTTTTCGTGAGGTGTTATATCACCCATATTTTGCTAACGGGCACATCCACTTTGATGGCCCATGAAGAGATTCAATAATAACATTGAGAGCAACGCCAAAACACAGTGACCAGCATAAATATTTGCTGTGTTTTGTATATTACATATTACTGCATAATAAAACATTTATAATTACGAATTTTACATCTAAACATGGAATGTAGAGTTCTACGTTCACATGAACAATAGTTTCAAATTGGAAAATATTACCCTTTAACATTTTCCCCGTTTTGTATACAGGAAGCCAACAATTCATTTAGTATGATAATATGTTCATGACAACCGCCTGCCAGAAGAGGGAGCCATTCCCATTGATTGGAACATTTCAGGCAAGGAAACACAGCCCGTTCTCAGACCTTCACGTGCTTGCGGTTTTAATTACATGCACGCTAAAGAGGAACTGTTTTGTCGAAATGTCAGTGCGGGGAGACTGTACAGTGATCATCCTTCGACAATTTTTCAGCAAACATTTAATTTCGGAAGAACGAACAAGGCTCTTCTTTTATTCAGTATTCTTAAATGTAAAACATTACGTTTGTAAAAATTGCTTATTAATATTGGAGATGCACAATTTAAGTTCTGCTCCTATACATCATCAAAGAGCAATAATTACGTGCATTAGCACAATATATTTACTGTGTACCTTAACCCTATTAATGTAAGGCGAAGTATTAAATATACAGCTGGAGTGCATTCACTGTAGAAATTAGGGATTCCTATGTGTGCACTCTAACCTCTTATAATATTACATATTTTAGTTCTCCTTTCTTATACTTGTGTACTTCGATTTATACTGCTTTTACTGAAATTTCATTTCTCGTGTACTCATTTACTAATGTTTTGCATTTTTCTGTTATCTTAGGTGCATACCTACTCATGTATTTAAAGTGTACACTGACTGTCTTACTAACTTAGCCTAACCAAAGACCTAAGTTTCCTGCCACTAAAGCGGCGATAATGTTATCGCTGTTCCTTGATAATATGGCCCTTGGTCTTCAATGTTCAACATTCAATGTGAATGTTTTGATTGTGCTGCAATGTTCTTTCTTTTGTGGGTGTTCACATGATCTCATAGTGAGTGAAAGACTTATTGGGGCATATTTACAAGCCCCTATCACCACTGGAACGTTACTTTTAGTGATGTTCCTGTTGCGATATGTGCTTCACCTTATTTACAAGGCAGAGTTAAAACGCTGCCTTGTAAATAAGGCCGCCTTTTACGCTATACTTAGCGTGAAAGGGGTGGTCAATGTGTGTTACGGTGGGCGTTCCACCGCAACACCAATTGATTTTGACACTGCCCCATATTTATAAGGGCGCCGTAAATATTGGGCAGCGGCAAAAAATGTGGACCAGGGAAAACCTCTTCTTAAATGTTTAATTTCTCCAAGTTTCTGCTGTTTCCATGTGTGCTGCGTTGTGCAGCGTACGTTGGGCAGCACACATAGAAACAGCAAAAGGTCTTTGTTTATGTGCAGGAAGGTGTCCCTTCCTACACTTAAACAAACAAAAAAATATTTTGCAACTTCTATGTGTGCTGCATTAAGCAGCATGCATAGAAGTTTCAAAACGCCATTTAAATATTGTTTATGTGCTGGGAGAGACACCTTCCTGCACATGAACAATCTTCCCCTCAACGCAGACACCTTTGCACCATTGTGCAAGGGTGCCTGCATTGGCGATAGGCTGCTAAATTTAGCACCAGTGCAGGGGGAAATGCAGGGCTGCACCATATTGATGTAAATGTGGTGCAGCCCTGAATTTCTGAAGTGGCGGAGCATGGCGTTAAGCCATGGAGGTTAACGTCATGCTCAGTTACTACTCCAGTAAATATGCCCTTTGTGTGTTTGAGATAGTGAGGTCTGGGAGGAGAACTTTTGACAAGAATTGGAGGTGCTAACGAACTAAGGGAAGACTTCTATTCATATTGTATCAGGAGCAGGGAGACATCCAAGGTCGTCCTGTTACCCAAACTGTAGGATGGGAAAATCCAGTGCAGTTGCCAATTTCTATCAAGAGAAGGTGGAAAACTACTGGGGTTGATGACGTGGAATTCTCAAATGTTCTGTGAGTTTAATTGGTATTCACACTTTAGTCTTTATAGCAGTCCCCTTTGGATTCTGAGAGATGCAGACCTCTCTGCTCATATTTCTACTGTATGGTTTTATGCTATGCATTGTCTTGATCTATAGGACGTTTACTGACATCTCCACTATTCTGACACCTTCCTGCTTTCCCTGATTTAACAAGGTTTCCCCGGTTTTCCCAACATTAGTTTAGGTGACTTTCGATTTATTCATGCATAGACACGAGGACTGAAACCTGTACACTAATCTTCAAATCCTATTTCTTATCTTTTGTATTGCTGCAACTGAATTTCTTGTATGCCTTATGCACTAAGACTTGGGGCCTGACTACAAGTTTAGAGGACAGGGCTACTCCGTCACAAACGTGACAGATATTCCGTCCACCAAATTACAATTCCATTATATCCTACGGAACTTGTAATGTGGTGGACATGATGTCCGTCATGTTTGTGACAGAGTATACCATTCGCCAAACTCGTAATTAGGCCCTTAATTTCATTCAACGTTTCGCTTTACCTTTGGTGATTCTGTATCTTTATAATATGTTCTTGAGATACACATATATCAGTTTGGCCCTAAATTTGTAATAAAATGTTTAACTTTAAATATCAATTCCTGGTCCTTAACGTGTGACCAAATGGGCTAAATTGTAAATTTAATTGTTTGATTGATGTTAACTCCCTTTTACCTCTCAAGCAACTAAAAACGATTAATCTCAGGATAAATGGTAAGATTGTCCCAGAACTCCATCAGATGGTAGCATAACGAGGATGATGAGTTGCTGAAGTAGGGGGATTTAGAGTACCCCATTTTAGATTAGTCCAGACCCAGCCTTAGCCCCTAGAACCTATTTTTGGCTTGATGGATCTGTAAGTTCCAGCGGTTCAGGAGAGAGCAGAGGAGCGATTATTAATATGTTTCCGTGTTCAGAGTGGCTTATGCTTAGACTGCGGTGCTGCAGTGGAAATTGTGTGATGTCTTGCGGAAATGTTTTCAATGTTGTGTGAGTGTGGCGTTTAATGTGGAGAAACTGACGATGGTATTTGATTTGACGTGGCCTAGGATCCCAGGATGGTATTCAAAAGTGTAGAAGACACTATGGAGTCGATTCACAGAACTAATCTGAGATAAAATCCTAAACTTACTACTTTTGGTTTTAACAGAAGGCATTTAGTAGTAGTAAAGTTAGGAGTCCTAACTTTACTACTACTAAATGCCTTCTGTGAATACCAAAAGTAGTACGTTTAGGATTTTATCTCAGATTAGTTCTGTGAATCTGCCCCAAAAATGTAATTCTCTCCTAAGTTATGTGGTGCTTGTTGTAGACATCGTCGACATCACAATTGAGATAGGTACATTATATTTGCGTGACAGTAAGATGTGAATGGTATACTGGATTGTTTGTGAAGGGGGAAGCTGCACTAATCCGGGTGATTCCCTGCTGGTCAAGGTTGCACTCACGTGAGTATCTCAGTAGGTCAGAAAGTGTTACTCTGAGCTATTTCTTGTGTGACTGGATACTATTGATTTCTTTAGTGGAGCAGAAAATGTTGTTTGTTGAACTTGCTTTGTGCTTTGGTTTGCATTTTTAGTGTTGAGAAGAGTGAGTTTGTAAAAATTGTAAAGGAGGATGAACTGCTGGGAGGAGTGAGATTGACATCACAGTGTGCTGCAATAGATTGGTCAGTTGGTCTGAAGCTGTTCTGTTATTGGTTGACTGCATTATAGGGAGCCGCTTTGTTATTGGTTGTGAATAAAAGGTGAGAGTTGTGGGTAAACCTTTATTTCCTGGTCTAGAATGAAATCTGTGTTTATCTATATTATTACTGACAAATTAAATGCTTAAAAGTTGTAAGAGATCTGATTGGGGAGATGTGGCGACACCTGTTAAAGAAGGAGAAGTGGCACCAGCTGAAGATACCCTAGGTCATTATATGACATTAAATGTAGGGCTTCATACATGTATTTGGCTTAACCAATGGCACAAGATCACAGAGAAAGAAGGTGCACTGGCATTTCCAAGCTATGGTACATTTAACTTGAGAATCATTGAAAATTTAAGGAGGATACTATATGAGTTGAAACCACCTCCTAGACTACCACAGTTTGAAGCATTCAATGCTTGGGAGCATGCGGCTTATGCCAGGGACAAAGAAATGTATCAGGGAAGAGCCCAAAAGGCAGTGCGTGCTTACTCTGATGCTAGGTGGGATGCAGAAAAAAGAAATGGAGAACAGATATCATAGAGGAAGTCCAACTATACCATGTATTAACAAGTGAAGAATCAGAGATTTCAAAAGGAGAAGAGAAGGAGAGGAAAATAGGGAAAGCCAAAGGAGCCAGATGATATGAGTGAGGTCAGTGATAGTGATTCTAGCTATTGTCTCCTGGATGAACTGTTGTCAGAATGCCCACCTCCATATAAGGAGACCCATGTGGAGGGTGGAATTGGTGCTGGTATTAGAGTGAACATTGGAGTGTCCAGTGCTTCAGTAAACACAAATTCAAACTTGATGGGAGTCACACCAGTTTGCATGAACTATAACCCAATGGGAGAGTTCAGGAAGTTGTGCCCCTGTTAACTCTACAGTCCTTAATGCCCCAGAATCTCTTACTGTCCCAGTTTCCATTGGTTCAGTGGTCCCTATATATAAGCCTGGTTTGACTGAAAACACAACACATAATTTACTCCTACAAGTCCAAATATGGGAGGATATGTTCCTTTGATCCCAACCAAAGCAAGTTCTCCTGGTGCTGCAAGTGCAGATTCAACTATAAATCAGAGAGAATCTGGCCACATATGGTCATTTCCTGATACTACCAAAACTTGGTACACATCTTTGGGAATATCCCCTAATTGTAAACCATAGCACCCCCAGAGAAGGGACTGTTTGTAATGCTCTCTAGCAATGTAGTCTTACCACTCAGGAAATAGATGAATTGATGAAGATTCTCAATGCTCCCTCGAGTGAAACTGAAAACTCAGAATTGTGTCAAGGAAAGATTTAGTCACCAGTGAGTGTAAATTTGGTGGATGTGGCTAAATTAAAGTTAGAATTTGACAAAATGATTTGTGGAAATCTTGAATTAGCACAATTAAATTCCAGCAACACAAAAATATGATGGACAGATTGCTGAACGTTGTCAAACACTCATCCTCAGAGACTGATCGGGGTTAAATCCATAATTTTTTAGCTCCCTATGCCACCCTCGTTTGGACCCAGCCATATGCAAATCAGTCTTTATTCTTTTAAATTTGCCAACCAGAGTTCAACAATTGAACTGTTTCCTATGATTACAAGCAACTGCAGATGTCAAAGACACAGTGAAGCCGGAGGTTTGGGATTTTTAAGGAAAGGAGATAGGACGCATTAAAAGAGCTGATCCTGTCTGGATACAAATAAAACCCAATGTTGACTATCCCAACTCCGCAATATAATCAAACCCCTGAAATTATCTCTAGGATTACTCCGGTGATTGAGTCAATGATCCAACAAGGCATTTTAAAGGAGATTATGGGGAGTCCATGTAACTCACCCATCATGGGCTTACAGAAGCCTAGCGGTAAGTACAGCATTGTTCAAGGTTTTCGAAAGATTAACTCAATTGTTGTTCCCTGTTGTCCCATGGTACAGAATCCAGCTGTGATTTTATTTCAAATTCCATGTGAGGCTGAGTGGTTCTCTGTCATCAACCTTTTTCAATCCTTCTTCTCCATACCATTGTGAGTGGACAGTCAGTTTCTCTTCGCATTTTGGTTCTGCAACCGCATTTTGACATGGTGCCGAGTCCCACAAAGGTATACGGAGAGTCTGTCCATTTTCAGCCAGATTCTTCTGAATCTGGCCGAACCCAATCTGGAGTCCCTGATCATACCGTGTAGCATGTCTTTGGTAAATATATGGATGACTTATTGGGTGTGTCAAATACACAAGAAGCTTGTAGGATTCATTATATTGCCCTGTTGAATCACCTGCCTGAAATTGGACATAAAGTGTCCTCAATAAATTGCAATACTGTTTAAGGACAGTTTTGTATTTTGGACATCACATTGAGAAAGGAGCAAGGAAAGTATCACAGGAAAGAATCTCGGAGATTCTGCAAATACATTTGACAACAACACAGAGAGAAGTTTGGATGTTTTTGGGAATTGTAGGCTACTTTCATCAGTGGATACACAACATTTCCCCAGTGGCTAAGCCTTTACAAAGGCTGACACACAAGAATGTGTCAGATTCAATATCTTTGTATTCATTATTTGGGTCCCTTCCTAGAGCTCAGAGAAAGTGTCTGTCGTGCCCCAGCCCTGGGAATGCCTGATTACAATATATGATTTGCTCTTTTCTGCAGTGAGTGGGAGGGCTGCGCTCTCTCAGTGCTTATACAGTTGCATGGAGGTGCTCGAAGACCTGTTGCATTTTTCTCTTGACCAATTAACTGCAGCGCTGCCTGTATGTCTCAAACATCTGGTGGCAACAGGTATCAGCATATAGATATGGCCCATACACATTCACCCAGAATCCCTGATGCGCTGGGGTCAATTTGTTCGTTCAATTATTATTTTTCTCTTATAGATTCAATTGGGATCATCTTTTAATATTAATTATTGATATCAACTTTCCTTCTACTTGTTCGATGGACCAATTAGTTGAATAGTTGATGGCAATGATAATTACTAACTTACCAGCCATTTAATAAATTAATTACAGACTCTCGGTAAGTTTAATAATAACATTTTATCTCAAATATAAAAAAGGTTAATGCTCATCTGCATTTAGAGTAAGAGACAAAAGTTTCAGCAAATTAATTATGCCAAACATAATATACCTAACAGAGGGATAGATTAAGAGACAATAGATTCATCTAAAATATACATATCAATACATTATTGACGGAGTGGATAGGTGGAGAGACAAAAGATTCAGAGACAAATACATTAATAATTAGATTCTGCGAATATCATTGGCTAAATACAAACCTCTCAGTCTGTAGGAAATACCATCCCCTGGACCAAGGAGATGATGGGGGTTCCTCAAAAGAGAATCAGGGAATAACAGGAATAAGGACAGGAACGGGACAGGTCAGGAACAGCTAGGCCTCTCTGCAAACTGACAGACAGCGGCGCCTCTCCCCTCTTCTCTCCTGTAAGCCTAAGTTCTAACCACACCCCTAAAGGCACCTTAGATATACTCTAAAATTGACATGTCCATCCCACTATTGTTGCATTCTATCATCGAACTCGCACAGGGATTGGTGGGCTGGGGAGGTGGTGTTGTCACACCACCATGATTTCACACCCCATTTAACAACTTCATTGTGAACATTAGTTTCCAAGGTCTGAATCTCAGTTTATTCTCACGTTACCCACATAAGTTAAAAATTTTACATTCTTCATTAATGAATTAAAATATTATTCGCCGAGAACATCTCTGGTCCCACGCTTGGGTACAGTAGTTGGCAGACGTCAGTCACATTGGCCTTCACTCTTTCATGTCATCTACGGTACACAGCGTATCTTGCTTTCCTCTTAACAGAACAGAATCACTCCTTTGAGCTTTACCCCTCCCACCTCGGACAATTTATGAAAATGGAAGCTCCATTTAGCACACTAAAGTAGATGAAAAATGAACATTGATTAATTATATGATAATGAAACCTTCACTGTTTACCACCCACCTTAATCTATTCCCCATTAATGCTACCTAGCATAAGCTTAGTGCAAAAGCAGCATTAATTAATACTGTAAGGCAGGATGCAACATGCAAATACTGATGCACTTGTGGCATATTTGTGCAACTTCTTTATTTTATTCCAAAGCACAAAAGTTATTAGAATACTATGTAATTAAACGTTAGTTCAGGCATGCACAAAGCAGTTCCCTTGTGTTTATGTTGGTGTGCATTAGTTTTACTATGTCTACTTAATGTTAGTACGTAATATGTGGGGATAGATTCAAGCAGGTTTCATTTTTGAGAAACCCTGCTCCATCACCAGTAAGAATCTGAAACAGTACGTGCTCAGCCTGAGATGGATCTTGAGTAGTCAACAATTGGAGCTGAAGCAGGACAGTCTTATGTTGTGGTAGTGACTGAGCCAGATTCAGACCCTGATGTAGGGCTTACTGCTGTGGCAGTTGGGGAATGGTGGTCAAGAAGGCAAGAAAGAGGGTGGCTGAATCCGTCAGGTGAATTTGTGCTCCAAACCATTCCAGATGATACTGAGGATTCTGATTTAAGTGACAGAGAAGGTGAAGGACTTGCACTCAGGGAATGAAAAAGAGCTCCAGTGCCCTATCAGAGGTACTCATCACCTAAATTGACATACATTGCTGCCAATGATAGAGAGAGAGTTCTGGGAATTTTGGGATAACAGTGCAGATCCAAAAGAACCTCTTTAAACTGAACATTCTGTTCAAGCTACATTTTGAATTTGCTTTACCATTAAACAGACTGGGTCATTTCATTCTGGATGTGATTATCAGTGAATTTGAACTGTGCATTTATAT
Organism: Triturus cristatus; assembly: GCF_964204655.1. Classification (NCBI taxonomy): domain Eukaryota; kingdom Metazoa; phylum Chordata; class Amphibia; order Caudata; family Salamandridae; genus Triturus; species Triturus cristatus. The sequence continues at coordinate 371,774,128 of NC_140582.1, read as the reverse complement.
AAATTTGTAGGAAAAGCAATAAGAGTACCTAAGCCTGAGTCTGCTGCAAGAGCGTAAGTGTGTCATTTTAGAAGACACTGAGTTGGGCTAAGGAACTCTAAGGAAGATTTTGCAAGTACATTTTGTCACTATCATGTGAACTTTGTTTTGCAATTTGCAAAGGTGGAGACCAGCAGAGAACACTCTGCTGCTGCTATATTCCACCCAACCGTCTGATATTAGAGAAGTAATTGAAATTAACCCTAACCCCAGTAGACATAGATACAATATCGCAGGCATATTAATAGTCATAGTTGTAGTACTAATTGTTTTTCTTGTAGGACTATATTCACCTACATCTAGTTCAGTGTAGAATAAGTCCAAAGTGAACACCAAGCCCTTACCCTCTGCTGATAATAGCCTGTACTCGCTTGATGACAAAGAGCTACAAGTAGATTTATCTAGAGGAGATTACTCATTAAACACTTATACTAACTTGCATTATGAATATGTTGAAAGTATGAATGAGAGGGACTGTTATGTCTGCATTTGGCCTGGGTGGAGTTTGCAGAGTTCTGCTGCACAGAACTCCATGAAGTGACCAAAAAATTCTGCTGAGCCACGCAGAGTTCGCAAGTGATGGAGCGTGTTATGTTACACCATGAGTGCTGAATTTTTAGCAGCGGGTCTTCGTCCACACACAGTGCAAGAGGGTGCTGCTTCTTTCTGCCACTCAAGTAGATGTTCTACTTGAGTGGCAGCTTCCTCAACATTAACGGAAGGTTTCTCAACGTGAGCAGCATCGGCCATCCGTGTCTGCCTGCATAGAGGAACGCTGACACAGGGATTCCCCAGGCCCTCGTACTCCTGGATCTGTCTGCCGCGTGCAACACGGTTGGTCATAACATCCTTCTTCACCGTGTCGAGCGGGCAGGCATCCAGGGTCCTGCCCTCAAATGGACTCAGTCCTTTCTAACCGGCAGAACACAAGCCGTCCGCTTGGGCCCCTACACAGCGACCAAAACTTCCACGACCTGTGGAGTCCCTCAGGGTTCTTCCCTGTCACCCCTATTATTCAACCTCTACCTCCGTCCCCTGATTCACTCGCTTCAGAGCTGGGACATTACAGTGTACAACTACGCTGACGATCTGCAGATCATCTTCCCACTCAACTCCTCGGACGCTGTGAACAACTTCCATTCCGCCATGATACACATCCAGGAGTGGATGAACTACAACCAGTTAAAATTAAATCCTGGTAAAACTGAGCTCCTTCTCCCCGGCTCCAGCCCCTCCCACTGGGGTCCGCAGTTCTGGCCTAATAAACTTGGCTCCCCCCACGGCCCCAGTGAAATCAGTAAAAAGCCTTGGTTTGATCATCGATACCGAACTCTCCCTCAGATCCCATGTGGGCGCTGTGATTTCCTCATGTACGTTCCAGCTTCGCAAAATCCGTAAAGTCAGTCACCTACTACCATCCGCCGCTCTGGTCCAGGTTATCATCTCCCTGGTGCTAGCCCGCCTGGATTTTTCCAACTCCCTGTACTATGGACTCTCAAAATCATTGCTACATCGCCTTCAGGTCGTGCAGAACCAAGCAGCCCGTCTCATCTACAAAACTCCCAAATGGCAGTCGGCCAAACCTTTGCTACACAAACTGCACTGGCTACCCATAGAACTAAGGGTGGCCTTTAAGTTGGGCTGCCTCACGTTCAAATCCCTCCACTGTTCCAGCCCTGCCTTCCTGACAACACTCATCAATCCACACCGTCCAACGCGCAATCTTCCTTCAGCTCTTCTCAACTTGCTTACTGTCCCCAAAACCAAAACCTACAAATTCGGCGGCCGTCGGTTTGCTTACCTTGCCCCCAAATTTTGGAATCCTCTTCCCCTGACCATCAAATCCAGTAGCTCTCTCCCTCATTTTAGAAAACTGCTCAAAACCTTCCTTTTTCCTCCACTCGGCTAATTCCGTCTCCTCTGACCCCAGAGTTTCCTCAGTCTTACAGCGCCAGGAAACCCACGTTGTCAGTGCGCTTTATAAATTTCACTTAACATAGAGAAATCTAGCTGGGAGGTGGTCTGGAGTAAGCTTTTCCTTGCTTGCGCTCAACAATTTCATGTTGGCGAGCAAGGCAAAAACTCTGCGTGGGAAAATTTCCACAAACTCAATGAGCAAAGCAGAATTTCACATCCAGGCCTTGTCTGAATGCAGTCACCCGCATCAGTTGAAGAAGGTATCACCTCTCACCAAATAACTTGAATGTATGTTGTCACTTGGAGTTTTTTGCTGAGAATGTTTTATGGACAGGGTAATTTCCAATATTATTTTTCAAATTATGATTCGGTCCTTTCAGAAGTTCTCTTATTCAAACATTTGAATAGACAGTCTTATGCCAAAATCACTGACACAGCTAAAATTTATTGTAGATCTACCATGACACTAGATACGGCCTATGCTCATAGACATAATTTAACTTACATATTGACAGATGTTGAGAAGACATTTTTAAACTTGATGGAAGTTAGGAGGCGGGAGGGAAAAGTTAAAGCAACAAACCTAACTATGGTACCTAAGTGGACTAATGAAGAGATTTATCATCAAGCAGCAGGAAATCATGCACCATTAGTTTTAGATTGACAACATAAAGCGCAATTGTGTATGCAGACTGACAAGAATGAATATGATGTTCTGTTTGTGGAAAAGAGTGAATGGAACTACACAATTGAAATTGTAGTGTTTCCTTACATGGAAACGTCCTGTGATTCCTGGAGTTTATTTTATTTGTGGAAAATATGCCTAATTCAAATTGCCCAAGAAATGATATGGTACATGCTATTTAGGTGGTCTTCCCAAAGATTTATCATGTGGAACATGTTGATGATCTGGTGACAGACCATAAATCTAGACCTAAGCTAGCTGCTAGTGCTGGTGTGAAATTGTAGGAGATATATTTGGTGCAATGATCCCATCTGTAGGGGTAATACTAAGGTGCCGATTCCGATCCGGTAAAACCCGGGTACACACACACCCATACCTGAGTCAATGTGACTGATACCGATCAAGAAGTGACACCTCTTATTCAGGGTTACAATAACTGTGCTTGAAAACTAGCTTCATTAACACGACATCACCTTGTAGGGCTGGCAAAACATATTGGTCTGAAACAAACATCAACAGATTGTTGTTAATAGCCACACAGGCACTGCCCAGTGTGAGTATGCACAAGCAAACTGGTGTATCCCTGTCCAGTGGACAAATGTATCACACATTTGAAAAATACAACCTATGCCAGGGAACAATGCCACAGAGGCAGAGCCATGATGTACCCACAGTGAATGTGCACAGTGTTGGAAGACACATATGAGTAGGAGGGCAGGCTGTGTCAGGGGTCTGTAGTGTGCACACTGCTCCATGGTCCTGGAATGAGCTGACTGTCGCAGGAGCAACCGTCCCGGCACTAAGCATATATCCCACTCATGCACATCATGTCTGAGGCCACAACATTGGTAATGCATGCTGCAAGTCTGTTCATTTGAACCCTCACACTCCTATGTTGAGACTCTGCATCAGTGCCAACATTTAAGCACAGCAAAATGACCAAACAGGACAGGGCACAGGCAGACCACCCCCACACATGATGCTGAAAGCAGTGTGCACCTTGATAAACTGGCAGCCTAGATGACCATGTGCAATAGTGATGGCACACAGACCAGGTAACACATGTCAAGGAGGGGAAGGGAGGAAGAACAGCACAGGTTGACTTTGGGGAACTGGATATGCACTGCACATATGTAGCCTGGCAGTGTATCCAGGCGACTGAGCAGATCAAAAAGCTGGCGACACACAACAAACACACATGTACCTACCCCCTTCCTGCTGCTGTAACTCCCGTATCCGCCTATCCAGGTCAGGGAAGACCACCGCCAGGACACGCCGCATCTGGTGGGTCAGGCGCCGGCGCCCGCCATGCTTGCGAGGCTCCTCCTCCTACAGCATGACCCGGGCGATCCTCCGGGTCCAGCACCGGATGTCCTGCCATCTCTTCCTCACTTGTGGCAGACGCCACCTGCGACCCTCCACCGATTGCACGGCGTTGACGGCATCCTTCCAGATCTTCCCCTTGTGGTAGGTGGATACCTGTGTGGATGTCAAAGTGGGACAACATCACTACACCTGCACCAGGTCACAGAGACACACATTTGAACATCTTTGATCTGTTGAACAGGGCATAGTATGCTGGCAAGTAGTAGCACCTTAGTCATAGGGACTTTTTCCACTGTGGGCGCACCAATGCACAACATGGCATAGTAAGTGCACAGGTGGCATGAGGGGTGCGAAACAATCCCTGATCATGGCACACACTGTGCATCCCAAGCAACAGAAGGCTGATGGACAGCACCGAAAATCAGTCACATGCCCCAGGCCACTGACAAAACCTCAGCAGAATACACAGACACACACAGGCACACATCAATCACCTGCCATTGCCAACTTTGGATGCACACCTCACTCTGCACATGTGCCACTTGCCAGGGGGGGGGGGGTCACAGGTTTGGGGCTACCTCAGCAAGTCAGACACACAGCACGGCTTACTTCACACATCATATGGATTGAGCAGTTGCCTCCTCCATGCAGCTGTGGTGCAACACTCCACATGGACACTCACCCACATGACAAGGAACATTCACACACATCAATGTCCAGGGACGTACACATCATTTGGACACTCTCACCACTCTCACCACAGCTCCACTCAACTCTCACACACATCTGTGGGTGCAGTCACCTGTCACACCGGGGTGACCACTGAATCACCGCAGGACAATAGAACAAGAATGCCCAAGAGGATTAGGCTGGTGGAATGTGCCATGCACTATGCAGTGAATGTCACAGTAAGCACAATGCAAGTGAGGAGTGCACACATGAACTACATCAAGCCCTGCATGAGAGACATAAGCCCCCCCCCTCCCTGGGACCCACTCCAACCAACATTGCATGTCTGTCACACCTGGCCACAATGCCAGAAGTGACCGACACAAGAAAGGTGCACAGGCAAAGGTAGTGGAGTCAGCACTCACCTGCTCCCCTGGTCGACCATACAGCATGGGGTACTGTGGGAGGATCACATCCAGCAGGGCCTCGTTCTCCTCCTGGGTGAAAGGCTGGGCCCTCTCCACAGTCCTTGACATGGTGCCAGAGGGAGACAATACAGCAGCAGTGGTATCGACTGACATTTTGTGCAGGCAAGTGCCCTCTCATGGGTTCTGGCTGCCTTATATCTGCCTTGCTGGCCTATTTCATTTACAGGAGGACAGAATGATTGGTCAGACTCATTTGCATCCTACGTTTCCTCCAATCCCTTTAAACAAACACCAGTGACAGCCTTTGCATCTTTCGACTTTGCAGCATGATGTCAAGTCAACAACCACTTTGCAACATTGTTAAATGTGACCAACTGATTTTTCCAGACACATGATGTTCAATTTTGAACGTGAAACTCGGTATCCATGACAACCTGCATGCATTTAGGCCCTAATACTTGTCCCTCATGTGTCCCCATTGTAATTCTTAACTCCCCACACAGTTACGGCGCATTTCGCACGTACCACTAGGGCACCATCACTACAGTGATACGGGCCGTACTGACGCGTGTACGGGCCGTACACGCGTGAGTACGTGCCTATCACAAGGACCTACGGTACCCCCAACTCCAGCCCCTCCCACTGGGGTCCGCAGTTCTGGCCTAATAAACTTGGCTCCCCCCCCCGGCCCCTGTGAAATCAGTAAAAAGCCTTGGTTTGATCATCGATACCGAACTCTCCCTCAGATCCCATGTGGGCGCTGTGATTTCCTCATGTACGTTCCAGCTTCGCAAAATCCGTAAAGTCAGTCACCTACTACCATCCGTCGCTCTGGTCCAGGTTATCATCTCCCTGGTACTAGCCCGCCTGGATTTTTCCAACTCCCTGTACTATGGACTCTCAAAATCATTGCTACATCGCCTTCAGGTCGTGCAGAACCAAGCAGCCCGTCTCATCTACAAAACTCCCAAATGGCAGTCAGCCAAACCTTTGCTACACAAACTGCACTGGATACCCATAGAATTAAGGGCGGCCTTTAAGTTGGGCTGCCTCACGTTCAAATCCCTCCACTGTTCCAGCCCTGCCTTCCTGACAACACTCATCAATCCACACCGTCCAACGCGCAATCTTCGTTCAGCTCTTCTCAACTTGCTTACTGTCCCCAAAACCAAAACCCACAAATTCGGCGGCCGTCGGTTTGCTTACCTTGCCCCCAAATTTTGGAATCCTCTTCCCCTGACCATCAAATCCAGTAGCTCTCTCCCTCATTTTAGAAAACTGCTCAAAACCTTCCTTTTTCCTCCACTCGGCTAATTCCGTCTCCTCTGACCCCAGAGTCTCCTCTGTCTTACGGTGTCAGTGCGCTTTATAAATTTCACTTAACATAGAGAAATATAGCTGGGAGGTGGTCTGGAGTAAGCTTTTCCTTGCTCGCGCTCAACAATTTCATGTTGGTGAGCAAGGGAAAAACTCTGCGTGGGAAAATTTCCACAAACTCAATGAGCAGAGCAGAATTTCACATCCAGGCCTTGTCTGCATGCAGTCATACGCATCCGTTGAAGAAGGTATCACCTATCACCAAATAACTTGAATGTATGTTGTCACTTGCAGTTTTTTGCTGAGAATGTTTTATGGACAGGGTAATTTCCAATATTATTTTTCAAATTATGATTCGGTCCTTTCAGAAGTTCTCTTATTCAAACATATGAATAGACAGTCTTATGCCAAAATCACTGACACAGCTAAAATTTATTGTAGATCTACCATGACACTAGATACGGCCTATGCTCATAGACATAATTTAACTTACATATTGACAGATGTTGAGAAGACATTTTTAAACTTGATGGAAGTTAGGAGGCTGGAGGGAAAAGTTAAAGCAACAAACCTAACTATGGTACCTAAGTGGACTAAAGAAGAGATTGATCATCAAGCAGCAGGAAATCATGCACCATTAGTTTTAGATTGACAACATAAAGCGCAATTGTGTATGCAGACTGACAAGAATGAATATGATGTTCTATTTGTGGAAAAGAGTGAATGCATCTACACAATTGAAATTGTAGTGTTTTCTTACATGGAAACGTCCTGTGATTCCTGGAGTTTATTTTATTTGTGGAAAATATGCCTAATTCAAATTGCCCAAGAAATGATATGGTACATGCTATTTGGGTGAAGTCTTCCCAAAGATTTATCATGTGGAACATGTTGATGATCTGGTGACAGACCTTAAATCTAGACCTAAGCTAGCCGCCAGTGCTGGTGTGAAATTGTAGGAGATATATTTGGTGCAATGATCCCATCTGTAGGGGTAATACTAAGGTGCCGATTCCGATCCGGTAAAACCCGGGTACACACACACCCATACCTGAGTCAATGTGACTGATACCGATCAAGAAGTGACACCTCTTATTCAGGGTTACAATAACTGTGCTTGAAAACTAGCTTCATTAACACAACATCACCTTGTAGGGCTGGCAAAACATATTGGTCTGAAACAAACATCAACAGATTGTTGTGAATAGCCACACAGGCACTGCCCAGTGTGAGTATGCACAAGCAAACTGGTGTATCCCTGTCCAGTGGACAAATGTATCACACATGTGAAAAATACAACCTAGGCCAGGGAACAATGCCACAGAGGCAGAGCCATGATGTACCCACAGTGAATGTGCACAGTGTTGGATGACACACATGAGTAGGAGGGCAGGCTGTGTCAGGGGAATGTACTGTGCACACTGCTCCATGGTCCTGGAATGAGCTGACTGTCGCAGGAGCAACCGTCCCGGCACTAAGCATATGTCCCACTCAGGCACATCATGTCTGAGGCCACAACATTGGTAATGCATGCTGCAAGTCTGTTCATTTGAACCCTCACACGCCTATGTTGAGACTCAGCATCAGTGCCAACAAAATGACCAAACAGGACAGGGCACAGGCAGACCACCCCCACACATGATGCTGAAAGCAGTGTGCACCTTGATAAACTGGCAGCCTAGATGACCATGTGCAATAGTGATGGCACACAGACCAGGTAACACATGTCAAGGAGGGGAAGGGAGGAAGAACAGCACAGGTTGACTTTGGGGAACTGGATATGCACTGCACATATATAGCCTGGCAGTGTATGCAGGCGACTGAGCAGATCAAAAAGCTGGCGACACACAACAAACACACATGTACCTACCCCCTTCCTGCTGCTGTAACTCCCGTATCCGCCTATCCAGGTCAGGGAAGACCACCGCCAGGACACGCCACATCTGGTGGGTCAGGTGCCGGCGCCCGCCATGCTTGCGAGGCTCCTCCTCCTTCAGCATGACCCGGGCGATCCTCCGGGTCCAGCACCGGATGTCCTGCCATCTCTTCCTCACTTGTGGCAGACGCCACCTGCGACCCTCCACCGATTGCACGGCCTTGACGGCATCCTTCCAGATCTTCCCCTTGTGGTAGGTGGATACCTGTGTGGATGACAAAGTGGGACAACATCACTACACCTGCACCAGGTCACAGAGACACACATTTGAACATCTTTGATCTGTTGAACAGGGCATAGTATGCTGGCAAGTAATAGCACCTTAGTCATAGGGACTTTTTCCACTGTGGGCGCACCAATGCACAACATGGCATAGTAAGTGCACAGGTGGCATGAGGGGTGCGAAACAATCCCTGATCATGGCACACACTGTGCATCCCAAGCAACAGAAGGCTGATGGACAGCACCGAAAATCAGTCACATGCCCCAGGCCACTGACAAAACCTCAGCAGAGTACACAGACACACACAGGCACACATCAATCACCTGCCATTGCCAACTTTGGATGCACACCTCACTCTGCACATGTGCCACTTGCCAGGGGGGGGTCACAGGTTTGGGGCTACCTCAGCAAGTCAGACACACAGCACGGCTTACTTCACACATCATATGGATTGAGCAGTTGCCTTCTCCATGCAGCTGTGGTGCAACACTCCACATGGACACTCACCCACATGACAAGGAACATTCACACACATCAATGTCCAGGGGCGTACACATCATTTGGACACTCTCACCACTCTCACCACAGCTCCACTCAACTCTCACACACATCTGTGGGTGCAGTCACCTGTCACACCGGGGTGACCACTGAATCACCGCAGGACAATAGAACAAGAATGCCCAAGAGGATTAGGCTGGTGGAATGTGCCATGCACTATGCAGTGAATGTCACAGTAAGCACAATGCAAGTGAGGAGTGCACACATGAACTACATCAAGCCCTGCATGAGAGACATAAGCCCCCCCCTCCCTGGGACCCACTCCAACCAACATTGCATGTCTGTCACACCTGGCCACAATGCCAGAAGTGACCGACACAAGAAAGGTTCACAGGCAAAGGTAGTGGAGTCAGCACTCACCTGCTCCCCTGGTCGACCATACAGCATGGGTACTGTGGGAGGATCACATCCAGCAGGGCCTTGTTCTCCTCCTGGGTGAAAGGCTGGGCCCTCTCCACAGTCCTTGACATGGTGCCAGAGGGAGACAATACAGCAGCAGTGGTATCGACTGACATGTTGTGCAGGCAAGTGCCCTCTCATGGGTTCTGGCTGCCTTATATCTGCCTTGCTGGCCTATTTTATTTACAGGAGGACAGAATGATTGGTCAGACTCATTTGCATCCTACGTTTCCTCCAATCCCTTTAAACAAACACCAGTGACAGCCTTTGCATCTTAAGACTTTGCAGCATGATGTCAAGTCAACAACCACTTTGCAACATTGTTAAATGTGGCCAACTGATTTTTCCAGACCACATGATGTTCAATTTTGAACATGAATCACGGTATCCATGACAACCTGCATGCATTTAGGCCCTAATACTTGTCCCTCATGTGTCCCCATTGTAATTCTTAACTCCCCACACAGGTACGGCGCGTTTCGCACGTACCACTAGAGCACCATTACTACAGTGATACGGGGCGTACTGACGCGTGTACGGGCCGTACACGCGTGAGTACGTGCCTATCACAAGGACCTACGGTACCCCCAACTATAGTAATACGGGCCGTACTTACGCGTGTACGGCCCGTACACGCGTGAGTACGGCCCGTATCACTATTGTTGGGGGTACCGTAGGTCCTAGTGATAGGCACGTACTCACGCGTGTACGGCCCGTACACGCGTCAGTACGGCCCGTATCACTATAGTTGGGGGTACCGTAAGTCCTAGTGATAGGCACGTACTCACGCGTGTACGGCCCGTACACGCATCAGTATGGCCCGTATCACTATAGTTGGGGGTACTGTAGGTCCTAGTGATAGGCACGTACTCACACGTGTACGGCCCGTACACGCATCAGTACAGCCCGTATCACTATAGTTGGGGGTACCGTAGGTCCTAGTGATAGGCGCGTACTCACGTGTGTACAGCCCATACACGCGTCAGTACGGCCTGTATTACTATAGTTGGGGGTACCGTAGGTCCTAGTGATAGGCACGTACTCACGCGTGTACGGCCTGTACACGCATCAGTACGGCCTGTATCACTATAGTTGGGGGTACCATAGGTCCTAGTGATAGGCACGTACTCACGCGTGTACGGCCCGTACACGCATCAGTATGGCCCGTATCACTATAGTTGGGGGTACCGTAGGTCCTAGTGATAGGCACGTACTCACACGTGTACGGCCCGTACACGCATCAGTATGGCCCGTATCACTATAGTTGGGGGTACCGTAGGTCCTAGTGATAGGCACGTACTCACACGTGTACGGCCCATACACGCGTGAGTACAGGCCCTACACACGCCCTCAGAGCGTGTGTACTGCCTTTCACAGCTTACACTGGTGATAGGATGCGCACACGAAAGGAATGGAGGCGTCAGACTCGCACAAGGCTGTACATCAAGTCATTGTCAGAGCAGTCCTTCATGTGCAGGGCCTAGGTGTGTCAGGCAGTGATGTGGCACATGTCTCCTCATGTTGTGGCTCAATAGATGTGTGATGAGCTGTTTACACATGTCATGTGTGATGGGGCACTACGTGGCACACTTCCCATTCACACTTTGCACATGTGTGCATGTAGGACACACATGTCAAGCACTGCATCACTGGTATGGCACAGTCAGCAACACCCGCAACTGTCCCCTGATGCCAGGTACACGGATAATTACACCTCACATGGGACTCCCAGCGTGCCGCGATGTGACTATGTCAAGTGTGTGTCATGTGTTCCCATGAGCTTTCTGTTGGTGTTCCGTCAAATCCATCTGCTGTTGCAGCATCCAACATGTGTCTGTGTGCATATGTGCATGACACACATATATGCACACCATGCCACATGTGGACTCACATGTTACATGTGTCATGATGGTTCGAAGATGACTCCCTGACATTAGGCAATATCTGCATTCTCTCAATGTCTGTGTCATCAGTTTTTGACATGTACCCCTTCATGGTAATGTGTGCTGTCTGTCCTTTTCAAGATTACATGTGACCTGTGAGTCTAGACTCCCGCCACCTGTCTGTATGAGATGACATCCTTCAAATGCTGATAAGTGGATGTCTGTCACTCCTGTAATGCGTCGGGCTTTTCACTTACACTGGCCCACAGCTAGTTTCATGGCATGTCGTGTTGAGCTTGAGCACCCACGTGTGTAGCTGACTCTTGGTAGGAGTAATCACCTGGCTGCCATACGTGGCCTGGATGCATTGCACAGAACAGACTCTGTATGTAGCATATGTGTATTAGCTGTTGGACATGTGCTCTGTTCATTGACATTTGTGTAGTGATGTACTCAATCTTCGTTATTCCTTCCAAATTTCTGCAGGGCACCGCCTCTCCCCGACCAATGCCAGACTTGGCTGCCATGAGGGAACATGACTGTATACGCCGCTACCGCTTCTCACAACCGTTGATTGACAACTTGACCGCAAGGCTGGCACCACACCTCCAACCGCTACACAGGTATCCTACTGCACTGACACCCAAGATGAAGGTGATGGCAGCCCTACATTTCTTTGCCACGGGTACGTTTCAATTGACCATAGCTGATGTAGGTGGCATGTCCCAGACCATGTTCAGCCGTGTCCTGCATGATGTGTTAGAGGCCATGTTGTTACACCTGGATGAATTTATACATTTTCCAACTCGTGAGCAGTTGACAGGTGTCAAGGGTGAGTGCTATGCCCTGGGAGGGATGCCCCATGTCATTGGGGACATTGATGGGACACATGTGGCTTTGGTACCACCACAGGCACAGGAGGTAGCCTTTCGTAACTGCAAGCATTACCACTCCATCAATGCCCTTGTGGTATGTCTTGCTAACATGCTGATATCCCATGTCTGTGCCCGTTTTCCAGGATCAGCACACGATGCCTACATCATGAGGCGCAGCAGGGTGCCTGAAATGATGCTGCAGCTGCGCAACGAACTTGCATGTCTTGTTGGTGGGTATACTCTGTTAGTCCAGTGCTTTGCGGTATCTCAATATCTTACTGCTTCTCCTGACCCACTTCTGCCCATGATGTTTCCATGTAGGGGACTCTGGCTATCCCAACATGCCATGGCTGATGACGCCTCTCCGCAACCCCAGAACTGCCGCAGAACACCGGTACAACGACACCCATGGGTAGACGAGGCGCGTTATTGAGAGGACGTTTGGCCTCCTGAAAAGCAGATTCCGGTGCCTCCACAAGACCGGCGGCACCCTCCCATATGCCCCGGTGAAGGTCTGCAAAATCTTCCTTGTGTGCTGCATGCTGCACAACATGGCAGTGGAGAAGGCCGTGCCACTCATCCTGGATCCCGATGAGCAGGATTATCCACCCGTGGAGGATGAAGGGCTTGGGCACGGGGCAAGTGAGGATGAGGAGGAGGATGAGGATGAGGACATCCGGAGTCAGCTTATCCGCAACTTCTTCTCATGATGGTGAGTCCCTGTGTCTGAGTGTGCACGCTTAGAGCCTTGTGTGGCATGTGTTGCAATGTTTGTGTTGAGCTGACTGTGTGCTGAGTGACTTGGAGGTGTGTTCTGATGTGTCATTCAAGTGATGATGACAATCCACACATTTTTGCGGGAACACAAAAATCATTAATAGCATGGTGACGGCATCATTCCTGTAGAGTACATGTACATGTCTGCGGATTACTAGCTCTTAGCTGACTTGTTGTGTGTCTGTCCTCCCCAGGTTCCTGCGGCTGTCGTCTGCTCATGTCATCATTGCCGTCCTGCTATTCCTCATGAGTATTGCAACGTGTGCTGGATCAGAGTGACATGCACAGACATGGTGAACATTCATTTGGGGTAAGGAGTGCAGCAAGACGTTTTGTGGGTGGTACGTGTTTGTGATTTGTGGGGACTGCTCCTGTGCATGTTGTGTTACCATGCATACATGTCGACTCACCATGGGCCACATGACGTGTTGCATGGCTCCCATGAATTGATAGTCACCCTTCCTGACAGTCATCTGTCATGGATTGTGGATTCTGATGAAGGCATCAATGTGTGTATAACGTCCCTCAGGAACATACGGGATGCTACTGGTGGACATGGTGTGGGACATCCCCATGACAGCCTCAATGGGGAATTGCACACTCTCCGTGTGCAGCAAGGGTTATTAGGCTCAACCCCTTCACTTGTGTGCCAGCTCTGTAGGATTTACCACATCTGTGTGTTGAAGGGGGTGTCCAGTGTAGGTCACACATGTTCAGCCAAATGACCTGTGAGTCTGTTCCAATGGTTGCATTTCCATTAGTGTGAGGCTGAGTAATAAAGGTGTTCATAACACTCCAAGGTGCCTCATCTCTGTCAATGCAGGTCTCTTGCCACTTAGCATGCGGCATATCTGGCATACTTGTTGTAGATAATGCATAGGAGTCCATGTGTAGTTTAGCGACATGCATGCAGTTGCTCATGGATTAGGCTCCCGATTGGGCATGTAGTACATGGTCGTGTATGTTTTTTTGCTAGGTCAACCACACAATGGGCCATCAACAGCTGCTGAGGGTGTGTCTCCTGTGCGCAGGTCGGCCTTCAGTTTCCTGATTCGGTGTAATGGCTCTTTGGTGATTGTGCATGCATTGTCGCTGGGTGTGCCATGTGACACTGGACACTCCTTACTTTACACCCACGCCTGTTGCAGTTGTCCTTCTGACATCCTAGTCTTTGTGTGCAAAATGTGGCATATTGAAGGGAGATGGCGCCTGCTGCTGCGGGCCCTGCACAAGCACCCAGTGGCCACACACACAAGATGGTGTGCATCATGTTTGGCTGGCTCACATATGCCATGCTAGTCCACAGCATCTGTACCTCTTGCTGCAATGCCCTCTGCATTATGCACTTGATCCACAGATGGATCCACTCCAAGTGAAGACAGACCATCCCCCAGGTCCATGGCAACATCCGTGTCAAATACTGCCCTGCCCTCTATGGAGCAAGTACATCCAAACTCCCAGGAAACTGGTCCACTTCCAGGGGGCATCTGCACACCTCAGCTTCAACACACTGCGCCCCAGCCACCTCACCGTCCAGCATAGATAGCTGCAATGGATCACTGTCTGCTGCAGATTGACCTCCACACTCTCCACCCACAATCAGGAGGCAGTCCACAAACCCAACCCCACACCAACCTTGTACGTCTGTCATCCTAGATCCCGTTGGGCCATCTCCGTGCATCCAACCTTGCCCTGGGCACCGTTCTTCACATCCACCGTACTCCAGCATACAGGACATTGTTCTCCCACCTGGCCACACATACCTGGGACTCCCTCCCCGGGTACCTCCACATGAGCCATGACCCCTACGCCTTGATGATAATCTCCCAAATAGGTCTCTCCGCACAGTTTAGCAAGCACCCCCTCAGCAGCCAGAGGCCATCACAGGTGAATGTTGTGCTCCATGCCTACATTGTATGATACCTTGTGACCCATGTGTGTCCTGTACCAGACTCTGATCTCAGGGTATGGATGGCTGGAGTTAGTTCAACACTCAGGCATAGTTAGACATTTCCACACACATATGTCGTTGAATAATGCCAAATGACAGCAACATCTCATGTGCAGAAAAATAAGATTTTATTTTTGTTGGGGTGAGTCATTTGGTAGATTTGCTAAGGTGCACTACCGTGGGAATAGAATCCAACGTTCACAGGGGGAGAATGGCATCCTTGTCAGTTGGAGTCATCAGAGTCCAGACCACAGTGTTGGTCATCATTGGTCAGACTGTGACCAGCAAGTCCATATGGCAGAGAATGTCATTGGGTGAGGTGCTGCTGTTGCGCCAGAGGGCCAGGTGCCAGGCCAGGTGACCTGGGAGATGGGGATGGTCCGCTGACTCTCACGGTCTTTTACGTGGACGACCCACCTTCCTCCGGGGACCCTCAGATGCAGGCCTTGACGATGTTAGGGACGCTCCGTCAGATGAATCCTCCTCCTCTTTGTCCCTCCCTGTATCTGGTGCAGGTCTACGCCTGGTGGTACAGGGAGGGTTTGCCAGGCTTTGGGCGATCTGACGGAGTGATTGGCTCACGTCCCTGTGCACCGCCAGGAGCTCAGCCAGTCTTGCCTCCATCCGTCCTTGGTGTTGTTGATGACTGGCATGATGCTCGACCTGCAGGTTCTTAATCTCATCGAGGGTCCCCTGCATCCCGGAAAGTCTGGACACGACCTGGTCGATGCCTCTGGTGTCACGCCGGTATGAGTCCAGGATGTTGCGTATGTGTGACATACCGGGGTCCTGAGCTGGCTGGTCAGGTTCGCGCCTCCGCCTGCCTCCACTCCCACCACCCCTGCCCACTTGAGCCTGGCCTGCCCTTGTGGGCACATCGGGTCTACGGGACCCCTGAGGGATGGCATTTGCAGGGTTGCCTGCCTCCTCCTGGGTGCCCGCAGAACCTTGTCCCTCCTGGTCAGGCTGGCTCTGTTGTTCAGTGCGAGCAGGGCTCCTGGGTGTGTCCTGGAAGTGGCAGGAATGGGGGTGGTGGTTGGCACAGATGTACCTGACGCAGGTGCTGCAGGTGCTTGGGCACCAGAGGGGCCAGGTTGGTCGGGGTCATCCACGGAGTGGTGAGAGTCGTCGCTGCCGGTGGGATCGTCTTCACGTGGAGCCTGGGACAGTGATTCTTCCCCCCCAGTGTTGGGGGGAGATCGACGACGTTGCCCTGTGTGTGAGAGAGAGACAATGTCAATGGTGTTTCCTGCCACATCTATGTTTCATACATATTCAAGTTGACACAGTTCCTCCAGGTAGTTGGTTGTCCCTAGCATTTCTCTCAATGTCCACTTGGGTATGGGTATGTTGCGGGGGACATATTGGGATGTTCTCCTGAGTGTTTGACCTGTAGATTGGTGGCTCTGATGCTTATTTGGCTCTGGATTGGTGTAGTTGTGTCACATGTCCATTGTGGGAGTGTGTAAATCCGTTGCCTGCCCTGGGGGTGTGTGCTTGTGTTAGGGGGGAGTGTGACCGGGTGTGCTGTCGTGTGTAGTGTGAGTTGTCATTGGGTCTCCCAGGTGATGTGTCTGTCCCCTCATGGTGCATGCTGGCATGACAGTGAGTGTGAGTTCCTGTGCTAGATACCTGTGCTTGTGGAGTTGGAGTTTGAGTGTACAGTGGTCCCAGGAGGGCCTTGTGCTGCATACAGCAGGGCCCAGTGTCAGCTACCTTGTCAGTAGTTTGCCAGTCCCTGTGCATTGTGCATGGGTATGTACATATGCCATATGGGCTGAGGGCATTGTTGTCTGCGTCTCATTTCTACAATGTGTTGTGTGGGGCCCACCCTCCCAGCCTCCCGGACATCCAGTCTTGTGTTTGTGGTTGTTGTAGCCTTGGACATGGCCTTGCCTTGATTTGTGAAGGGTGCATGGAGACGTTAGTGGCATGAGCATGGTTTATGAGTGTGGTTGTGTGCGGTGAGTGCTTGGGGGAAGTTGCATGCATTTGGTGTATATGTTGTGTGGACCCCATTGCCCCCATGTTACGTAAGTTGTTTGTGTACTCACCAGGCTCTGCGACTCCTTCCACTCCGTGTACTCCCACCGGCGGTAGCAGGGCCATCACCTTCTCCTCCCAGGGATGGTAGTGTACGGGTCTGCGGGGCGGCCCACCTCCAGTGATGTTAGTCTGGGCATATTCTTCATTCATTTTCCTCTTGACCGCCCGGCGCAGATCGTACCACCTGGCTTGGCATTCATGCCTGGTCCTTCGAACGGGCGCAACAGCATTCACCTTGTCGACAATCCTCTGCCACATGGCAGATTTTGCAGATATGCTGGTCTGTCTGACCAATGTTCCAAAAAAGCTGTGGCTCGACTCTGATGACTTCGTTGACAAGGAGCTCCAGCTCCGCCGTAGTGAACTTTGGATTCTTGTCTGTGGGCATGGTGTGGGGTGTGGGTGTGGGTGTGGATGGTTGTGGGTGTGTGTGTGTGTGTGTATGTGAGTGTGTGTGTGTGTGAATGTGAAGAGGGGGATGTGTGTGGTAGAGGTTGTGTGAAGGTATGTGAGTGAAGGTGTAGTGAAGGTATGAGTGATGTGGAGTTGTTTGTGTGTGGGGTCTGGCAGCAGTGGGTCTGTTGCAAAGGCTCATGGGTTGTGTGTGTGGGTCCTTTTTATTGGTCCATTTTTGGGTGTGGCTGTGTTTGAATTTTGGTGGGTGTGTTATAAGAGGTGGTTGTGAATTGGGGCCTCTGTTTGGCTGTTTGGATGTGCCAGGTCAGTCATTGAGATGTATTTTGTCGTGTGGATGTGTTTGGTGGTGTTGTGCGAGTCGAATTGACCCTCCTTGTGCTGTTTTACAGTGTCCTGGTTCTGTATGAGTCTTTTTCGCGTAGGTGCGATCCGTACATACACGATGCTGGGTGTGGGTGCTGGGGTACGGTGTTGGAGTGCGGCGCGTACATGCGGTGGGGGTACGGTGCGTACACGGGCGGACCTGGGGTACGGCGCGTGCATGCGGAGGTACTGCGCGTACGGGGGGGGATGGCGCGCACATGGGGGTGTGCGGTGCGTACATGCGGTGGGGGGCAGGGGGTACGGTGCATACATGCGGTGGGGGAGGCAGGGGGTAAGGTGCGTACAGGCGGTGCTCGGGTCCGGTGTGTACATGCGGTGGGGGGCAGGGGGTACGGTGCGTACATGCGGTGGGAGGGCGGGGGTTCAGTGCGTACATGCAGAGCTGGTGTACGGTCCGTACATGCGGTGCTGGGGTATGGTGCGTACATGCGGTGCTGGGGTACGGTGCGTACATGCGGTGAGGGGCAGGGGGTATGGTGCGTACATGCGGTGGGGGGGCAGGGGGTTTGGTGCGTACATGCGGTGAGGGGCAGGGGGTACGGTGCATACATGCGGTGGGGGGCAGGGGGTACGGTGCGTACATGCGGTGGGAGGGCGGGGGTTCGGTGCGTACATGCGGTGCTGGTGCACGGTCCGTACATGCGGTGCTGGGGTACGGTGCGTACATGCGGTGCTGGGGTACGGTGCGTACATGCGGTGGGGGGCAGGGGGTTCGGTGCGTACATGCGGTGCTGGGGTACGGTCCGTACATGCGGTGGGGCGCAGGGGGTACGGTGCATACATGTGGAGGTACGGCGCGTACATGCGGGGGTGATGCGCGTACAGGGGGGGACGGCGCGTACAGTTGCGGGGCTGGGGTACAGTGCAGACAGGTTGGTGTATGGTGCTGACAGAATTGGGGGTGGGGGGGCTGTACGGCTCGTACACGGGCATAGGTTTACCCGTGTACATGTGTGCTACTGCATTAGCTCCGTACAGGCCTTTTTCCGTGCGATTGTGTATTCGGACGGACGGTCGGGATCGTACTTGCCCGTTCGGACTTGTGTTTTACGATTTGCACGTACAAATGTGCGGCTCAATCTCATACACTTTTCCCGACGATATTCAGACGTAAAAAATTTCCGGCGCACTTGCGTAGACTTTTCCCGACGCTATTCGTAGATATTTTTCGCGTACGGATCGTACTTGGCCGTTTGTACGGTACTTGTACGACTCGTACGTAAAAATATACGGATACGAGTCGTACGGTATTTTTTTTGATCGGAATCGGCACCTAAATGTTATGAAGATTATAAAGTTGTCTACTAAAGTTGACAAGTTGTCAACTAGTACTGCAGGAGCTTTGTTACTTGCAGATACTGAAATGGCAGCCATAAGATCCATGGTTTTGCAGAACAGACTTGCATTAGACATCCTTCTTTCAAAAAAAGGCAGAGTCTGTCAGATGTAATGGTTCAGCAATGCCACACCTACATCCCTGACAACAGTAAGGACTTGAGAAAATACATCACTAATTTAAAGAAAGATTTGAAGGAGTTGGAAGCAACAGGTGCTTGGGAAGCATTTGGAAGTGGATTTGCTTTGGTGGGCAAATGGTTTTGAAACCTGGGAAGTGGGATTTTGGGCATTATCTTGAAACATCTTCTAATAATCGCCCTTTGTGTGATATTTCTAATGGTGATGGTCAAGGGATAAGTTTATAAAAACAAGACAGAAAGTGAAAAGGAAGAGAGAGGATATAGAGTTAGATGAGAGTCAGTGTAGATACTATGATGACATGAACTATCTGGAGAGGTCTATATGAAAAATTATAAAAACTACAAGGTATTAATTGGTCCCTATGATAAGGTCTATATCTCGATAGTGATGGCTAAATTCACCATTAAATTTAAGCACAATTTAAGCTCCACTGCTATACATGATCAAAGAGCAATACTTACCTCAGTTACAACAATTTAGTTACTGTGTGCCATAACCACATTAATGTAAAGCGAAGCACCATTACTGTAGAAATTAGGGATTCATATAAGTGTGTGCTCGAATACCTTCATTATAATGTTACAAATTTTAGTTCTAGTTCATACTTATACCTGTGTATTTTGAGTTATACTGCTTTTACTGAAATTGCATTTCTTATGTACTCATGTACTCATTTATTCAAATTTTGCATTTGTTCTGTGATCGTAGGTGCAATTAAAATCATGTATTTAAAGTGTACACTGACTGTCTTACTAACTTACCCTAACCACATGCCTTAAGCATTTGGTCTTCAATGTTTAACTTTCAACGTGAAAGTTTTGCTTGCGATTCAATGTACGTTGTTTTGCAGATGTGTTTACATGATTCCATAGCTAGTGAAAGGCATATTCTATATTAGAGATAGTGAGGTCCGGGAGGAGAATGTTTGGCAAGAATGAGAGGCACCAACGAACTAAGAGAAGATTCCTATTCATGTTGTAACAGGAGTAGGGAGACATCCAAGTGAAGTTGCCAATTTCTACTGTGAGAAGGTGAAAAACTACTGGAGTCAATTACATGGAATTCTCAAATGTTCTGTGGGTTTAATTTGTGTTCACACTTTAGTCTTTAGAGCAGATACCCTTTGGACTCTGAGAGTTACAGACCTCTCTGCTCATATTTATATTGTGTTGCTTTATTTTACACATTGTCCTGATTTGGAGAACTTTTACTGAAGTCTCCACTATGCTGACATCTTCCTGATTTCCTTGATTTAACTAGGATTCACTTGTTTTCCCAACATTAGTTTAGGACTAGTTTGGGTGATTTTAGATGTATTCATGCATAGACAGGAGAATTGGACCCCGTACACTGATCATCAAATCCTGATTCTTATCTTTGATATTGCTGCAACTGAATTTCTTGTATGCGTTATGTTGCTAAGACAAAATTCCAATTGAAGTTTCTGTATCTTTACAATATGTTTTTGAGATTCATATATTTCAGTCTGGCCCTAAATTTGTAACAAAATGTGCTTAACTTTGTATATCGATTCATGGCCCTTAATGTGTGGCCAAATGGACTACAGTGTAATTTGAATTGTAGGATTGGTGTTTACTCCCTTTACCTTTCCGGAAACAAATAAAGGTTAATCGCAGGATAAATGGTAAGTTCAGGTCAGTGCTACATCAATTTAAAGCACCCTAAACATTTGAGATATTGAATACTTTGGCATTTTTTGTTGAGGATCTAGATTTTGCATCTCGTTGCAAACTATAAACAGGAAGTCAAAACCAGTGGTTGGATTACATAGATTCCAATGATTCTGGAACACTGTTGCATCCATATTTATGCATTATACAGAATACATTGTATTTTTTTGTATTGAATTTAACATTTGCAGGGTGCTTTACTACCTCCGTTGTGACCTGAATGTTCAGACAAGTGCAATTTTATACTGTTGTTTGCATTACATTTGGATCATATGGCTCTTTTAATTTTTGCACCAGTCAGTTGCTGCAAACACATTTTTGTACTTGCCGCTATGTGCAAATTTCAGTGAACATTTACACCAGTGCATTTTCTGCAGTCTAAACACATAAGTAAAAAATATGTTAATCACATTATAGCTATTTAACTGTGGCACTTCCAAGCCTTATTGTTATAAATTCAGGGCCAGGGTAGAGATGGGTAATGTGGCAGCTGCCCAGGGCAAAACTCTCATCTCACAACAATGGATACCCGTGCACAATAAATGATATCTATTTTTCTCTCTCCCTCTGCTGGGCCTCACAGTGGAGTGTCACAGCTTTGAAAACCAGCAGAGGGATAGTGAGAAGCCCTCTCCCCTGGACCTCATAACGCTAGATCATGGCTGCGAGGTTCTGGGCAGTGAGGCCTCATCCTCTTTACCTCACAGCCCTGTACCATGTCTGTTGAGCCCATGTCAGGGGTATAGTCATCAATAGTGTAGTAGTTGAAATGGCACCAGGCCAGGGTTTATTAGAGCCCTTTGAAGACTTTGGCTGGTGATTGAGGAACGCTTTTTACTTTGCACCAATGCCATTTCTACTTGCCCCTCTGGCATGGGCCTCACAGGCATGCTATTGTGCTGCAAGGTCCATGAGAGGTCCTTCCTCCCCTGGGCCTTGCAGCCATGGTCAAGAGCAGTGAGGCTCAGGAAATGTAGCACCCACCCAGGGGCTTCACAGTGCTGTCCCATGGCAGTAAGGACTATGGGTGGGGCACCTCTCAGGGGTGTAACTATCAATAGTGCAGCAGATACAGTGGCATCAGGAAAGGATATTAGGGACCCAGTGAACCTAAATTATGTGTCTATTTTACTGACCAGCAAGTGGACTGAGAGCAATTTATTTGCATGCATCAGAGCCCATGACACCATTGCTACACCAATGGCCCCTCACCCATGGACCTCCTACCATAGTTGTGAGGCCCAGTAGAGGTCCATCCTCCACTGTGCCTTGCAATCATGGTTCAGTGCTACAAAGCCCAAAGGAGGGAGCGTTCCATGGTCCAAGGCTGGAAGGTCAAGGAGAAGAGATCCCTTTGAGACTATCAATAGCTTTGCAAGTGCAGTGCCACAATTTCCTTGTGTTTGTATGTGCCCAGTGCACCGAAAGTATTAGTGTATTTTACTGTCCTATCAGTGGCAGTAGCAGCAAGCCCCTGGCACCATTTACCCCTCTCTCATTGGCCTTACAACAATGATCCAGTGTTGCAAGGCCAAGAAGAAGCCCCCTCTTCTGGGCCTCACAGCAATGTTCTTGTGAAGCCAATTGAAGTAAGGTGGTAGGGGGCAGGATTGTTTCTCATTTTAAATGTTTGTCCTGCATCTTGAAGGGAATCCTGTGGTACTACAACTGTCAAACATTTCTGCTCACCACCAAAAACAAACTGGTGC
Source organism: Triturus cristatus (assembly GCF_964204655.1). Taxonomy (NCBI): domain Eukaryota; kingdom Metazoa; phylum Chordata; class Amphibia; order Caudata; family Salamandridae; genus Triturus; species Triturus cristatus. The sequence goes on along the minus strand of NC_140582.1, from coordinate 371,751,419 downwards.
AGACAGGTAGGCACGCTAATAAACAGGAGATGCAAAAACAGGGCAGCTGGGAAGCCTGGAGTAGCCCATCTCAGCGGGCTGACCCAGCACTGGGGTCAACTACTGTGCAGAGCTGGGAGGGGCCAGAATATGTTAATATAGTAAGTGGGAGGAGACAAAGGTTTCTTTATAAAAATGTTTACATTTAGAGATGCTAAAAAATGAGCTATGAAAAAACCGAGAATGAGACAGCTCTGAACGCATAGGCACTCACTCTAAGGTCTTTACATTCAGATTATGGCCAGTCAGTCAATGAACTAAATGTAGCTACGTAGACAAAGGCCCAGTGAGAACATGATTTGCCAAATATAAAATAATTTGGTCAAGTAGGAGAACCACGATTGCAGCACATGACTGTTTGTTTCCAAAGACTTAACTTTCCAACTATACCAAATGTTTTGTCTTTTTTTTAAATAGATTAATCTGCTGATCAGGACAGGGTGTCATGGGATGAACACTCAAAAATTAACCCATTGATTTTCAGTAAACCCCCCCCCCCCCCAAATAAACATCTTCTTGGTGAAACCACAAGTGTGCCAAGTGTCCTACGAAATGATAATGGAAAGTTGGTTGCAATGCTGGAAAGAGAGTTCTAGGTATATAGTAGGTGAGAGTATAGACTTGTTTCACTTTTAGAAGTTAGTGACAGAAGATCAGTGGTTGATTTTTTCATGAAGGGCTCCAAGCCATGGCCAAGTGTAGCAAGATACAGGTGTGGGAGATCCCTCTCCTGCACCTCGAAGCGCTGGACCATGAGTGTGAACTCTCAAGAATATCCCTCTCTCTCTCGCTCAGGGCTCATACACATTTTCAAGCACTGCAAGACTCAAGGGAGGGATTCAGATTAGAAAGGCTAATCTAATCCATGTACATACAGAAACCGAGCCCAGGATGTTGTAGGAGAGTGGATTAAAAAGCAGTGGGGACACTATTAACCCACTGTGGCAGATTACCATGCACACCATATCCTCGATCCACCCTCCTCTTTTATAGTAAGGGGGACCTTAAGTATTCCGTTAAAGGAGCCCCCATTGGCTTCGTTGACAGAATACTTTATCTGATGGCCTGACAGAGAAGGGGTCGCCAGAAGCATGACATTACACCACACACCCTATTTGTGTCGGGTGGTGTAATGGCTTTTTTCTCCTGTCCATCACCACTAAGTAAAGCCTGGCAGAAAGAGATAAGAAAGAAACCTATAATTAGTCCCAGACCTTGAGAGAAAACCCCAGATATCTGGGGGGCATTATTAATTTTGCTATTGGAAAGAAAACTCCCACTTTGAGAGTTTGCTTTTGAAACACACAAAAAAGTTAAGCGTTTGCTGAATGGCCATCAAAACCATTGGCCATCAACCAAATTTTGGTAGATTGAAAGGAATGTATTGTAGCGGTGGTTGCCTTGAGTGTACAGAGATGATACAATAATATGATTTTACCTGAGCACAAGCTGGTTAAATTACAGCATGTAACAACAGTATCCAGATCGGCCCCATTAATTGAGGTGGAAGAGTTTCAAGTGGTCATAGTTTGACTGTGGCAATACACTCTATGCCAGCACCTCCACCGAGATCCTGCAAAGACTCCAGACAATCCTGAACGCAGGAGCCAGACTGAACCTCAAGCTGCGGAAGAGGACACATGTCACCCAGCACCTGAAAGACCTCCACTGGCTCCCCATCCAAAGGAGATGCCAGTTCAAGCTCCTGACCCACGCATACAAAGCCCTCCACAACCAAGGACCAGACCACATAAACCACTGCCTGATCTTCCACCAACCCTCCAGAAACCTCCGCTCTGCACACCTCGCCCTCGCTCAGACACCTCGTATCAGCTGCAGCCGCTCTGGAGGACGCTCCTTCTCCCACCTCACTGCCATAGCCTAGAACACGCTCAACCTCCGCACGTCCCCCTCGTTGTACCACTTCAGTAAGGGACTCAAGATCTGGCTCTTTGAATGATACCTGCAGCACAGCGCCTGGATACCCCCAGGGGTAATTAGTCTCGCTCCACAAATAACGCTTGATTGATTGATTGACTGTTGTGAGTTGTTGTAGGAGGTTTATCAGGTACAGGATTTTTTTTGCCTAGATGTCATTCTTTTTGTTAAAGAAGAACTGAGCAAGATTATCACATACTTGTTTGGTGTTTTTAGAGCAGCTGTGGAAGTTGAAGAGATTGTAGTTCTGAAACAGTGCAGAGTAATTCTTTTGACAGGATCAACATTTGGGAATTATGATCAGAGCAGTTATTCTTGGCTTTCCAGATTTGAAATGTATAAGTGGCAACTATTTTGATATATCTTCAGTTTGTTTATTTCTATTATAATCTCTCTTCCATTTTGTTTATAGACTGCAAACTTCCAATTTGAAAGACTGTAAATTGTAAGAGAAACAAGGATGTTTTATCCCAAGAAGTTCTGTTTAGATTTTTGCCCTGTTACTCAGTTGAGAAAAATAAAATGTAATGGAAGGAATCCATAAATGAACCTCTGACACTTGTCATTACTTGCGTAGCGTTCCAAATCATGTTTTTTATTCACTGGCTTATAACTGTCAGGGACTAACCTTATGCATATCAGTCTTAGCCCTGCTCAGATAAATACATTGCATGCCTTTACAAAGCGGTCATTACAACTACTGCATTGTTACAATGCAAACTATTACATCACAAGTCATTTCAACGACTTGCTGTAGGGGGCATGCTGGATTTAGGAATAGTATAATTTACTATTCCTACTCCAGTTTGTGCAACAGCAGGGAAGGTGTTGTATTCTAAATCCAACACCAGTGCGCCCCCAACGACTTGCGCTGTAATGGTTCACATTCTAACAATGCGGTCGTTGTAACGACTGCTTTGTAAAGGCATGCGATGTAAGGCATGCATTGTTATGGCTGTTTCCCGCTCAGGTGACACGAGTCCATGTCATATCATGTCCCTTCTCAAAGGAAATACATGGAGCCCCAGACTGGTCTCAGCCTTGTTAGGCCTACTCAATTAGGTGCAGACTGATTTGCTATGGCCCAGTGAGCTATAAAGTCAACATCTGAAAATACCCTCAGTTCTACTGAAAATATCAAAAAGGTGGAATGCTTGAATAAATAGTATGCATTCCAGGCCAATGTTGTTTTTCACAGTGTGATACAATGACGACCAACCATATGCAAATCAGCCTTGGTCCTCCTGCAGAAAACATCTAAAAATATTGGCTTTTGGCCCTTTAACCAATTGTTCTTCTGGTTTACAAGTGAAAATAGTGGCAATGCCAGAAAAAGAGTGACAATGTACCAATCCTAGAGTGCTGGCATTCATTCCGTTAGCCCCTGGGCCTTACAACTACAGGCCTGCACTCTGAGACTCAAGGAAAGGGGCCGGTTACTGAGTCAAACGGCCAGCACATTTTCATTGCCTTTGGATGTGTATTTTCCTGCTGTGCTGCAAAATGTAAAAAATTATTGTATGCAAGCGATAGGAGATATATCTAAAAACTGTTACCTTAATCTGCATTGTGCGTATTTGCAAAAGGAAAAACACATTGGAACATTTAAGTGTATATTAATAATAATATTAATAATAATTTACAACATAATGCGCACAGCTACCCTGAAGGGTTTCCCAGCACAGGGCAGACACATATAGGGTGTCCCAAAATGATGACTTAAAATAACCAGGAGACCCATTAGGATGGCGGGCGGATCGCCCCCCGGGGCCGGCGGTAGTCACCGCCGGCCCGGCGGGGTGATCAGCCCACCATCCACACAGCAAAGACCCCCTGCCATATTATAATGGCTTGGGTGTCCGCGGCGGACGGAAAGACCGTCCGCCGCCTTTCCGCCGGTCGACTGGCGGAAAAAGTACCTGCTTATGGTGGCGGTGTCTGAAAGACACTGTTATCCGTATCACAATGCTGGCAGTCGTATGCCTTTCCACGGCGGCGCTGCCGCCGTGGAAAGGCATACGGTCTTTGCTTTGGGGGCCCATTGCGGGCCCCCTGGGTGAAGGGGGGTTGCACATGGGGGGTACCTATGGTGCCCCCCCTCATTGCCATGCACTACGTGGCAGGCACCACTTGGTGCCATAGTGCATGGCAATGATGTGCACAGTCCTTTTCCATTACGGGCGGGTCTGCAGCCAGCAGATCCACCTGCAATGGAAAAGGCACATGATACGCCTGCCAGCGTGGCGGGTGCATCCTAATGTGCATGGCGGGACTGCCGCAGCTTCGGCGGGCAGTCCTGCGCTCTGTTACGGTGGCGGGTGGACTATGTATGCCCGCCATCGTAATAGGCCCCCGGGTCTTCAGATTTTGCGAAAGATGAGCAATGACTTGCGGTTTCTAAGAGCGTTGGGCAGAGAATTCCACCATTTTGGAACTAAGTAGGCAAAGGAGCGGCCTTTCATGCAGGTTAAACTTCAGTTGCAAACTTTTTAAAGGCTGCAGAGGGGGTTGAATGGTGTTTTGTAGCCTTTACTCCCCACACATGCCACTGAACACTTCTCACAAGCATATCACCGCACTCTGGTAGTTTCACACTTAACAGTGGAGGTTTGGGCTGATGAATCCCAAAATTGCGTCACTGTCAATGAAAGTTATAAATGATAATGCTTTTTATGGAACTCTGCTGCCATTTTCCTAGGTCTGAGCTATAATCTTTCAATGAAAAGGTAAATACACCAGAACTCAGATTTATTTCACTAAACCCCTTTCTTAATTTTACTGTGATTTAAGTGATGTGTTTACCTGATGTCAATCTATTTTCAACTGTTTTGTTTGCTTTCATATTTTGGGCCAAATATTCTGTGCCACAGAACATATATTTCTCAGGGTATCTGGAAAACCATCTTGGAATTGTAAACCACTGTACCCTACTTAAGGGCGTTCTATACTCTACAGCATGCCTCATTAGGACCTGAAGAAATATGACCCCATCACAGACGCTGATGAAACTCCAAAGGCTACCCTTGTGAGCCTGCAGCAACATAAAAACCAGTTGCATCAGGTGCAAACCCTGCCTACCTGGATCACTAGCTCACCAGTGGCTTTCTGCACATGTTCATGGAGAATACCTTGAGAGGGGGAGATGAAGAAGTGCAAATTAGAAGAAGTAAGACAATAGGCCTTCTCTAGCAATTCACTGAGGATCTGGAATATTATCCCCATATCCATCTGGACAGCCCTAATCCAGATCCAATTTCCAACTATGATTGCCTTTGACCCTGTACAGCTGTCTGCAGCATTTTGTTAGTTTGGGCTGTTTTTAAACACCAAATACATACACAATAATGCACATATCTCGAAACAATTTGCTTTGGAGTGGAGTAAAGATATACGTTTTGGAGAGTCCCTGGCAAATCTTTAACATCCAGTGTGACTAATATTATATATTTCTACTAAATAGAGCTTTAACATGTACTAATTTTTTGTTAGTTTTCTTTTCTGTTTTATTGGTTTTAACCAAGTAAACTACTTTAGTAGAAACCTTTAACTCCCCTCTGCAGATCCCTTTTTTGCCTAGTTGGTTTAGTTTTCACTTAGGGCTCCATAGCAAATTTTTCCACATAAGGTATCCACAAAACAATTGCGTCCTTTTTGATAACATCCTGGAGATTCTAAAGGTACGTGGATTCCCCTGGGGGGGGATTGAGAAATTAGGCAAAATATAGCTAGATTTTAAGTTATTGGGGGAAAAATAGTGAAAAAGTGCTCCGGATAAAAGTGTCTGTTTTTTTCCTAAAAATGGCATCAAAGAATGACTTGCTGTGATAAAGTCACCACCTTCACAGCTTTCAGGAACATTCAGAGCTGAATAAAAAAAACTAAGCTTTTAACAAAGTTTTGGCATTTTTTCAAAGAGGTAGCCCATTTTTTGTGCTCTCAACCTGCTTCCACTTTGGAGTGGAAACCAGTGTGAAACCCATGGGTAATACAAAAAACCTATAGATTTCGGAAAAGTAGACGAAATTCAGAATTTAGCAAGAGGCCATATGTACAGTAGAGGCTGCTCGCATTGCAAAGTGGTGGGGTGGGAGGAATAGAAATAAAAAAATTAAATCAGACATAATTCAAAATAAATAACATTGTACTTACCTGCCTCTCCTGTGGCCGCTGCCTTGCTCCTCTCTCTCGATCCTCGACCCCGGCAGTTCACGGCTGGTGCACACTGTGCAGACTACCAGATGCCAATCTCAGTACTTCTCTCATGCAGAGACTACTATTTCCAGCATGAGAGAAGATCTAGGTTTGGTCTGAGCTGCCTGATTTGCCACTCAGACAATGCCTGGGAGCCTGGGACTGTTGTCCACCTGGCTGTGCAGCACAGCTCGGGTTGGAGAAAGTGTGCATGTCTCTATGGCCGGCCTAAGACGGTCATCAAAACCGACATCCGCACTTATCAGTACCCATTACTCCTCCAAAAGCTGAGGATGGCCCCAACCTGGCTGGCTCTGGCTCAGGAAAAAATAAAATGGTAATAAAATTGTTTTATTATTATTTAATTTTCTTTTGTTTGCCTCTGCTGCAATTCAGCGGGGGGGGGCGACGCTCCTTCACTATACTGGAGGAGTCGTAGATTCCTAAAGTTAGGTTTTCCCAAAGAAACTAACTGTTGAAATAAGGTCATATTGAAAATAGGCAGGAAAAAAATAACCATTTGTGACAATGTTTTCAACCCGTAAAGTTTTGTCACAAAGGCTGGTTTATAAAGCAATATACCATTATGTCAGCTAGACCCTTCTGGTTGCAGAGATATTTAGGGTTTATAGGTTCTCTGTAAGAAATCAGGTTACTGGTTGAGGGGGGGGAAACCCTTCTCAAGCAGCAACCACAATTCTTCCCAGGTTAAAGTTGCAAGCAAACCCTAAGTTCACCAGTGCTCATCCCTCGTGTAGCTTGGCACAGAGCACTCAGGCTTAACTCAGTGGCAATGTGTAAACTATTTGTACAACACTTCAAACAGTAACGCAGAGAAAATACACCATAAAAGGAGCCCACAAAAGATTTAGAAAAATATAGTAGTTTCTAATAAATAAAAAAATACCAAAAAGACAATAATCAAATCAGTAGAACTGGAGTTATGAATTTTTAAAGATTTTTGAAATAAAATAGCACAAAAAAACCACACTATCCGCCCGCCATCCTGACGGAAAACAGGACCGCGGTGGTCCCATGGGGGAGATAGGATGTGCCCCCCACACTGGCGGGCGCATCACGCATTTTTAACATTGCAGTGGGCGGTGCTTTCAGCCGCACCCGCCTCAATGGTAAAAATGCATGTTGTGCATTTGCATGCACAAAGTGGCAGGCACTGCGCGGTGCCTGCCGCATTGTGCATGCAAATGCAGGGTGGTACCATAGGTACCCCCCATGTGCACCCCCCACCCCCACAACTTCCTGGGGGCCCGCAACAGGCCCCCAACTGTGAACTCCGCATGCCTTTCCGTGGCGGCAACGCCGCCAAAGAAAGGCTGCTCTCTGTCTGCATACTAATATGGATGGCAGTGTCTAGCAGACACAGCCACCATATTAAACCCTTTTCTGCCCGGTCGACTCATCGCCCGGGCGGAAAAGCAGCGGACGGTCTTCCCGTCCACCGCGGTACCCCCGCCATACTGATATGGCGGGGGTAAATTGCATGCAGGTGGTGTAATATGGCGGGCGGATCACCACCGCCCTCTAGACTTGTTGAAGGGATGGCAGGGTCTATATTTGTTAGGGATCTCAATTGAGCGTAATTCCTGTGTGATTTTATTACCAAATTCATCAACGTTGAGATGATAACCACTGTGAGGGACAAACATGGATTTACATCTAAGGCCAGTATAACAATTAAGACTCTCACCATTGTGGGTTCCCCAGGGTTCCATCTGTTGTTGTCTAATTGTGGGCTAGGGGAACCTTATTATATATAGGTTTTCCAATGATCTGGCCTTAACACAACTTGTTTTGATATTTCAATTTTCTGGCCTTAACACAACTTGTTTTGGTGGTCATGCATTTGTGATTCTATATTCCTCTCGGTGATACTCGTGTTTCTGCATTTCCTGGGTGTACTTGGCATGGTCACATTTCTCATGTTCCAGACAGTGCTTGTGTTTTTGGGTTCATGGTGAGAGACCATCTGATTTTCACTATGACATCATTGTTTAAACAGATTCTGTGACTGACCTTACTGCCTTTTTTGTTTACGCTTAGATGTACTCTATAAGCGACTTACAGATGCTTGTTGGAGGCCTGTACCTGAGTGTCCATTCCTGCTCGGGGGGCTCCATTTTAGGGTTGCTGTGAAAGGGGAAAGGGTGGGCCTTTGATTGACCATGTGTGCCGCCGGGCAGATTGGCAGTTTCTTATTGCATGTTGACTCACACGGTAGGGTTTTCTATGATGGAGCATAGGGACATTAACAAATTGTTGTTGCATGGTCACCGTCTTGCTATTTCTCATTACATTACTTATGACTATTGGGTGTAATTTTATGGTTTGTCTTCTGCTTGTATTACTTGTGTATTGTTGCTTGGTGTGCACACGTTTTATGGACTTGACCATATGCTGATCTATTTATGTAAACATGGCACATTACCATCGGATGTGCATACAACTATGTGTTGTTTACTTTTGTCAACCAATGGCATAAGGGTAGTATTAATACCTTTGCCTTTTGCATCACTTTTTCATATTTTTCATTCATTTTGGTTTATTATGTCCGAAGTACTCACAGTTTTTTGTTTTATTACCCTTGTCAACCACAGGCAGCATCAATATTGGGCATTTCTAAAGGGTATTACTAATACCTTTGTCTTTTGCTTCACTGTTTTATAGTTTACATTTATTTTGGTTTATCATGTCTGAAGTATTCATAGTTTTTCAAACCAGTATACCGGCTTTATAGGCGTTGTCTTTAATTTCAAGTGGCACACCTCCATCCGTTGCATGTAGGATCAGGCGGTGATATCACTAATGTTAAACAAAGGCTGCACCGTCCACGGGCCTGTTTAACTGACAGTCAAGGACCCGAACTGCTGCAGGGGGGAAGCGCACGTCATGTTGAGGAATGCAGACACAGACGCGTGAATAAAGCGGTACAAAAGGGGGTGGTGATGGACGGAGCATCAGAACCAATCAAACACTCACACCCAGTCAACAGATCTGGTTTTGATCCATCACCGTTCTTTAGCCCACTCTGCCACCCCAGTTCGGACATGGCCATATCCAATGTTTGATTGGTTCTGATGCTCCGTCCATCACTACCCCCTTTTGTACCGCTTTGTTCGCCATAATTGGCAGGGTATGCTCAGACGTGAGTCCCTTGCTCACTTTGCCACTGGATTCAAGCAAGCCTGGCTGAAGACGGCTGAAATGCCAGAAACCGGTTCTAGGAAGCTTGTTTCCGGTCCAGGGAAGGCATGGCTTGGCAGTTCGGGTTGGACTGTTCCCATGAGGCACAGGGTCAGACTGATTTGCATTTGGCCATGTCTGAACTGGGGTGGCAGAGTGGGCTAAAGAACGGTGATGGATCAAGCCCAGATCTGTTGACTGGGTGTGAGTGTTTGATTGGTTCTGATGCTCCGTCCATCACCACTCCCTTTTGTACCGCTTTGTTCGCCATAAGTTGGCAGAGTATGCTCAGACGTGAGTCCCTTGCTCACTTTGCCACTGGATTCAAGTAAGCCTGGCTGAAGACGGCTGAAATGCCAGAAACCGGTCCTAGGAAGATTGTTTCCGGTCCAGGGAAGGCATGGCTTGGCAGTTCGGGCTGGACTGTTCCCATGAGGCACAGGGTCAGACTGATTTGCATATGGCCATGTCTGAACTGGGGTGGCAGAGTGGGCTAAAGAACGGTGATGGATCAAGCCCAGATTTTTTGACTGGGTGTGAGTGTTTGATTGGTTCTGATGCTCCGTCCATCACCACCCCCTTTTGTACCGCTTTGTTCGCCATAAGTTGGCAGGGTATGCTTAGACGTGAGTACCTTGCTCACTTTGCCACTGGATTCAAGCAAGCCTGGATGAAGACGGCTGAAATACCAGAAACAGGTCCTAGGAAGCTTGTTTCCGGTCCAGGGAAGGCATGGCTTGGCAGTTCGGGCTGGACTGTTCCCATGAGGCACAGGGTCAGACTGATTTGCATATGGCCATGTCTGAACTGGGTTGGCAGAGTGGGCTAAAGAACGGTGATGGATCAAGCCCAGATCTGTTGACTGGGTGTGAGTGTTTGATTGGTTCTGATGCTTCGTCCATCACCACCCCCTTTTGTACCGCTTTGTTCGCCATAAGTTGGCAGGGCATGCTCAGACGTGAGTCCCTTGCTCACTTTGCCATTGGATTCAAGCAAGCCTGGCTGAAGACGGCTGAAATGCCAGAAACTGGTCCTAGGAAGCTTGTTTCCGGTCCAGGGAATGCATGGCTTGGCAGTTCGGGCTGGACTGTTCCCATGAGGCACTGGGTCAGACTTATTTGCATATGGCCATGTCTGAACTGGGGTGGCAGAGTGGGCTAAAGAACGGTGATGGATCAAGCCCAGATCTGTTGACTGGGTGTGAGTGTTTGATTGGTTCTGATGCTCCGTCCATCACCACCCCCTTTTGTACCGCTTTGTTCGCCATAAGTTGGCAGGGTATGCTCAGACGTGAGTCCCTTGCTCACTTTGCCACTGGATTCAAGCAAGCCTGGCTGAAGACGACTGAAATACCAGAAACCGGTCCTAGGAAGCTTGTTTCCGGTCCAGGGAAGGCATGGCATGGCAGTTCGGGCTGGACTGTTCCCATGAGTCACAGGGTCAGTCTGATTTGCATATGGCCATGTCTGAACTGGGGTGGCAGAGTGGGCTAAAGAACGGTGATGGATCAAGTCCAGATCTGTTGACTGGGTGTGAGTGTTTGATTGGTTCTGATGCTCCGTCCATCACCACCCCCTTTTGTACCGCTTTGTTTGCCATAAGTTGGCAGGGTATGCTCAGACGTGAGTCCCTTGCTCACTTTGCCAGTGGATTCAAGCAAGCCTGGCTGAAGACGGTTGAAATGCCAGAAACCGGTCCTAGGAAGCTTGTTTCCGGTCCAGGAAAGGCATGGCTTGGCAGTTCGGGCTGGACTGTTCCCATGAGGCACAGGGTCAGACTGATTTGCATATGGCCATGTCTGAACTGGGGTGGCAGAGTGGGCTAAAGAACGGTGATGGATCAAGCCCAGATCTGTTGACTGGGTGTGAGTGTTTGATTGGTTCTGATGCTCCGTCCATCACCACCCCCTTTTGTACCACTTGATTAGTGTCATGTCATACTATAATATTCTGTAAGGTGCAGAAAGGCCCTCACCTCTGTTTTTGTTTTGCCAGGTGAAGGTAGTTTCAATCTTGGCCTGGAGGGGCTGCACCTTGACCCCACCTACCATATGGCCCAGAAACACCATGAAACCCTGCCCTATCTGGCACTTACTGGCCTTCATAGTCAGGCCCACCTGCTGCAGGGCGCCTCAAGCACTTGCTGGAGGTGGTATAGGGGTTCCTCCCACCTGGAGCTGAAGTAAGCTATGTTGTCTTGATAGGCGGCACAGAATGCCTCTCTGCCAGCTAGCACCCTGTTGACCAACCTCTGAAAGGTGGCAGGGGCATTTCCTAAGCCAAAGAGCATCACTGTAAGTTGGGAGTGACACTCTGGGGTTGAGGATGCAGACCTCTATTTTGCCCCCTCTGTCAGAGCAATCTGGCAGTACCCTGATGTTAGATCAAAGGTACTCAGGAACCTGGCAGCGCCTGGCCTGTGTCAATGAGCTTATCAGCTCATGGGATGGGGTGTGCATCAGTCTCCATGATGGAAATGTGTCCTCTGTAGTCCACACAGAACCTATGTTCTTGAATGGTGCCCGATGTGGCAGCTTTGAGTACCACAGGCATGGACCAGAGACTGTTGGAGGGGCCAATCACCCCTAACGCCACAAACCTGGAGACCTCCTCTTTGATACTAGCCCTGACCTTGTCTGACAACCTGTAAATCGTATTTTTAACAGGCAGACTGTCTCCAATGTCAATGTCATGGAAGCACAGGTGTGTGAGTCCAGGGGTGAGGGAGAACAGAGAGGAAAATTGCTCCAGCAGCTGGCGACAGTCACTCTGCTGTTCTGGGGTCAGGGTAGGGGAAAGGTTGGCACCCTCACTGACTAATGATGCTCTTGGGCAGACAGGGGGTCAGAGAGGGGCTTGCTCTTTTCTTCCACTCTTTTATCTATCACTAGGAGAATGCTCACTTTGGACATCTCGAAGTGTGGTTTGAAGCAGTTCACATGGAGCACCCTTAAGGAGTTTCTAGGGGTCTTGAGATGCACTAGCTAGGCAGACCCCCCCTTCCACTCCTCCATCTAAAATGGTCTGTCTAGCAATCCTGGAGATCTCTGGGCTCCACAGGCGGCATGACCCACAATTCTAGCCAGGTTGAAACTCTTCCAGAGCAGCTTCTGGTCATACCAAATCTTCCTAACTTCTTGACTGGCCTAAAGATTGTTTTCACCTTCTTACAAATGCGATGCATCTGGTTGCGGAGGGCCAGCACATCCTGAGGGGGTTCCTGGGGGCTTGCTCCCATCCCTCTATGACAAGGCTAAGAGGTCCCCTAACAGGGTGGCCATAGAGGTGAAGGTGCTCAACCCAATCCCCTTCTAAGGCACCTCACTGTAGGCAAAGGGAAGGCATGGCAGGAGGACGTCCAACTTATGTCCCAAGGGCTCATTTAAGTCCTTTATCATGTCTTGTTGGATCGCTTCACAAGATTGTATGTTTAGGGGTACTCGGGTGTGGAGAACTTATAAGTTACTCCACACTCATCCCACATGAATTTCATGTATGTTGACATGACGTTGGGGCTTCTGTCAGGCACTACCTCTTTGGGGAACCCGACAAGGATAAAAAGTCCCATCAGGGCACTGGCCACCACAGGTGCAGTCACAACCTCAGAAGGATGGCCTATGTGTGGCAAGGGGCGTGGTCCACCAAGACCCGTATGAACCTGTTGCCAAAAGCTGTCTTGGGGTCCAAGAATCCAACAATACCAATGCCCATCCAATCAAAGGGTGTGCTAATGACAGGTAATGGGGTCAGGGGGGCCTTGAGCTTTTTCCCTGACTCACCACTTGCCTGGCTGGTTGGACAGGACCTACAGAATGCATCTGAGGCTGTCTTTAACCAGGTCTAATAGAAGTGGACAAAAAGCCTGGAGAAGGTCTTGTCTTGCCCAAGATATCCTGCCAGGTAAATGTCATGAGCCAACCCCAGTAGGACGAACCTGTAACACTGGGGGACCACCAGCACACGGGCTGCCCAAGATCCAGGAACCTTAGGCTCACTGTATAAGGTCATTCTCCAATAGATAAGGTGATCTCCAGGGGTCTCACCTTCTGCCTGTTTCTCAGCTTACCACCTCAAGCCCTCTAGAGTGGGGCACTCTTCTGTGCTTTGCAGAATTATTCCCTGGAGGGCCCACCCTCAAATTGCCATCCAGCAAGCTTATGCAAAAAGAACAATTGATGGAAAGAATGTTTATAAATGTCAAGCATCCACCCCAGTACAGAGATCTGGGTCAAAATCCATCGTTTTGTTGCTCCCCATGCCATTTCAGATTAAACCCAGCCATATGCAAATCAGTCTTGACCCTGCTCCCCATGGGAACAGTCCAGCCCGAACTGCCAGGCCAGGTCCTCCCTGGGCCAGAAACAAGCATCCTGGGATCGGTTTCGGGATTTCAGCCCTCATCAGCCAGGATAGCTTGACTCCAGTAGTATGGAGAGCACGGGACCCACATCTGGGCATACCCGTGTCACTCGGGGTGACAAATGTAAAAAGATTAATTGATGGACAGAATGTTGAACCATGTCAAACATGCATCCCAGTACAGAGATCAGGGCCTAAATCCATCATTTTTTTGGGACAGCATCCAGAAAGCTCAGGCAGGTCACCCAGGATGGCAATGTCCTCCTGGATCATCTCAGAAGCATCCTCCTCAGGTGCCCATCAACCTGGACCGTGGGAACTGTAGGGGCTGTTTTCCCACACCCCTTTCTCTCACTCTTCTTAGCAGCTGCCTGGGCCATTGTTCCAGGCTCCAGGCACCCTTCACTCCCCCGGAGGAACCCGGGGGCCTTGTGGTAAAACAGACCCATTCAGGCAACCCAACATCCCCAAGTGTGACCTAATCTCTATCTCCTTCCAGATAGTGTGCTTCAGGTCATTGCCTAACAGACAATATACAGGCATGACAGGGCTCACAGGGGGCTGACTGATTTCCACCATCATCTCTGATCGCATTCAAACTCACACACACCATTCCAGTGCACGCTCATCCCCTCCTAACTTGATACAAATCCCAACCACCTTCCTGGAAGAGCCAAGTCAGAAAGACAGCAGCTTTTCCCTGAACCGCATGCCGCACAGTTGTCGATCTCCAGTCAAGCACTGTTTAGCAATATCATACTGGATCCTGACCCATAATCTTGACATCCTGATCCTCACTGAAACGTAGCTAAATGTCTCATCTAACCACTCTCTTGACCTTCTTCTTCCTCCCGACTATTACATTTAGTGACGCAACCGGGAAGATAGACACAGTGGAGGTCTAGCTCACCAAAACTCTCTGAGTTGCTAAACCCTCCCAAAGACTCACTTTTAGGCACGGGCGGAGATCTCTGCTCCGCCCGCTGAGTGTGCGGAGATTTGCCTACTTCGCTTTCCGTGTAGAACGCGGAGTAGGCAAATCTCCGCACACTCCGCAGCAGAGAGAAGTTGGCCCGCCGCCCGCCTCCACCCCCTATATATATATAAGCGACCAGTAATTTAAAAAAACTATAAACCACTTACCTCTTTACCGCGATGTCCCCGGGTTGCCCTCCTCCTCTTCCTCGCCATACGGGTACTGCTAGAAAAAACTGCACATGCGTTCGCCTGCGCATTTCTTGCAAGAACATCTTGGTTGATTTACCTTCAATCAGACTTAAGTCTTCTCGCCACTATGCCCTGATCCTCCTTATGGTATATGATCCAACCATCTAAATGGATGTTTTAAATATGTATGTCCTCTGCCCAATTGTTGTAACTTTTTCTTGTGGTAACTCCTGTACACATCCACTGATGTCAAAGTCCGCATTTATCTGATTTTGCTGTAATCTGCTGTAACCCTGTTTCCTGTGTGTTGTAAAGTGCTCTGATGCCTTCGGGCCATGTACGCGCTATATAACATTGCAAAAATCAAAAATGTAATGAAATACTTTTGGAGAACCTGAGACCCCACTCATAAGGAACTAAAGTCACTTGTAGGTGACTCTCTCAACTGTCTGCCACTGTGACTTGTTGGACTGTGTTAGGGGGGACCTGCTCTTAGGACAACAGCTGGCACCTTACAGTAGTCATGCTTGGTCCTGTGTCCCTTGGAGGCTCCACCCATTGTCCATTGATGGTGACCCACTGCTTGAAGTATTGGCAGGCATATGGGATTTTGGTAAATCCCAGAGGGACACTAGGGTCACCTCTGTCTGCTCCCCAGAACTAAGTGGGACCATCTCCTCCACAAGTTCTACACTTGACACCCCAGGTATCTGCCCACCAGGGGGCTGTGCCTTCTTTGGACATTTGACATCTCCCTTGGACTGTCCATGCTTGTAACACTGTATGCATTGTGCAACAAAACTCCCTGTCTGTTTATCAAAGAATCCATTCTTGTTGGGTTCAGCAGGGGTAGGTTACCATTGTTCCCTTGAGAGTTATTTTGGAGGCCGTTTGAGAACTCCTTATTTTGAAATTTTTCTCCTCTCTCTTTTCTTCTGATGGGACCCCTGACCACACTTTTGGTAGTCCCCCACGAGATGCCTTTTTGGACAATCTGGTGCTGACTCAAAGGTCTACCTTCTCAGCAAGCTTTCTGGAGTCAGTCTGTTTGCTGTCCACTGAGTGCTGGTGCAGCTCTGTAAAGCAAGTCGTGAGCATGTGCACCCCGAGCACCATATTGTACAGCTCACAGTGATTGTTAACTTTGCTGCCCATCACCCAGCCACTCAGTGCCTTGCTAGAATAATCCAGTAAACCTACCCAAGACAGATTGGGGAGTTTGTGGTCATCCCTGAACCTCTGGCGATACTTTTTAGGAGTTACCCTAAATTGCTAGAAGAATGGCTTTCATGGGGTGTACCTGGTTTGGCCCTCTATTTCCAGGGTCAGAAGAGTGCCCCTCCCCCCTGGAGGTATATGCTTCCACAGACCCAGTGCTTTTCTGGAACTTTGTGTACTCTCAGGTCTCAAGCTGAAAATCATTTATCAATGTCATCCCCCACCATATAACTGGGTACCAGGTCTTTGGTGATACATACCTTCTTGTATCCTTCCGACATGAGGTTATGCTGTGAGCAATACTGCAGGAATCTGCCTCTTTTGATTTCAGTTCTAGCTCCTTAAGGATCCTTTCATGAGCCAACACTCCAAAGCAAGTTACTCCTCCATCCTTAGTCTGGCCATCTGCAGCTGAAACTCCCTCTTTGCATTCCTATCTGCCAGCTCCTCTGGGAACAGCACATGTGAGGATACACTGCTTCCTGATCTAGCGGGGAGCTCCAATTCAGTGGAGGGGTCACCTTCCTATCCTGAAGGCTATTTTCCAGGGCTGATGTCCAGGTCGTTATTCTGACCTCTGTGCCTGTTAGTGATTGGTGAACCTCCCACCAGGTCCTCAGAACTTTCTATATTTCTCCCTGGAGAATTGCTTGAGCTCAGCCACAGTGTAATTTTCCATGTCGGTCAGCTCGAATTCCTTCACAGCAGGTATGATCACATTCAGGTAGCAAAAAGAGTAGATTTGGAAAAACAAAAGTAGCCAATCAAGAACAATTTTAAGAACTTGAATTGGTCTTACACTGTTTATGTGGGGAGGTAGTGTAAGGCAAAATTACTGTATAGCACTCCACAAACACAAGTCCTAATCCTCACCTCTGAACACCAGTGTAAGAAATTGGGTTACAGTTTTAGAGAGGGAAACCCTTCTCAAGCATCAACCACAATTATTCTCAGGGTGAAGTCACAAGCAAACTCTAGCTAACCTGTGCTCAACCCTTGGGTAGCTTGGCAAAGAGCAGCCAGGATTAACTCAAAAGCAATGTGTAAAGTATTTTTGTAACACTTCAATGGGGTGGTGTGGTTGGAGCCTTAGTAAGATGGTAACTTAATCCGGCTGCTCCGCTCCCGGCCTTGCAGTCTCAGAGTCCTGATTTTAAATGAACCGCAAGGGAACCTTGGTTTGTGGGGGCTACTAAAGTTGTGAAGATGTGGCATTAACTCAATCGATTGAATCAGATCAAGAACTCACCTCTGCACAAGGCCGAAGGAGAAACATGGTGACCCTCGGTGCTCTCACCAGCTGCCGGGAACACGACACTACTGCAAGCTACACTGGGGCCCATCTATAGGTAGAAGGCACGGTGCGCACTTGCCGGTGCTGTGCTATCACTAACGACAACCCAAAACCTCAGCGCAAGGCCAATGAAGACACATGACGGCCCTAGGAGCTTCCACCCGCTGTGAGGAATACGACAACGCTGCAAGCTACACTGGGACCCATCCATAGGTAGGAGGCACTGTGCGTGTGTGCTGAGGTTGTGCTACCTCTAACATGAGCCAAAACATACTTCGCATTCTGATCTCCCAGAATCTGCCCCGAATAGCTCACTTTCCTGTACTATAATGATGTGTGTGTGATCATTATCCGCCCACTGCGATTTGATGAACCAATGCCGATTACAGAGGGCCCCCGTGACCGCATCGCACAACCCACCCTGATCACTCTGCCGCTCCCGAGGAGATTGACCTTAGGCTTGAGGCATCAACCCTGGGCTGTGCTCCATCTGCAAAGGAGCAACCTGGAAGCACCTCACCTTCCCCCCGAAACAACTGTAAGCTGCAAGAGAGTGTTGTGAGGAGCGGTGTGGTCTAGCTCACAATGGTGTCCAAGTGAGACCAAGGATGACTCCCCTGTCTCTCCCAACCTACCATGCCCCTACTAATCGGCTGTAAACAAGGCATCTGACCAATATACCAGCACGACAGCCGGGGCATAGACACCATCCCCATAGCGTGGAATTCCAGAAGAGCTTGATGCGGCCTAATGCACCTGGTCCACCCAGTAAAGGCCTTGGAGGGGCTCAGCAAATATCATCTTGGTGCTTATCAGACTTTACCCATTAGGACAGCTGCAAATCGGCACTGCACCTAACAGGAATTACTCAAGACAAAGGATCTGACCCTGAATATTGGCCCTTGGGTCTTCTACTAGCCAAACAGTTGACACTAGCAGCACAGGCTGGGCTTAACAAAATGATGACTGCCCATTTCCTGGAAGCACTGTGAGCCCTAAAAGAGAAAGCAAAAGAGACACAAGGAAAACACGCATAGCATCTCCCTCAGCGCCCAGAAGGTAGTGTCCTGGATCCGGCGAGGCACCTACTAGGTGCCTCATGGCACACTCTCACAGATAGAGTCCCTTACCTTCACCCTCCGTACAAAGGGAACTAAAATGTCCACTGTACTAGTCCTAAAGCCTGAATATATACCTTGACTAGCACCCAATTTGATTGTCAACTTGATCAGACAGCGCAGGGGTGCTGACTCAAGTACCCCTAATCTCTCCTCCTCGCCCTGAAAAGGAGCGATTTGTGGGCTAAACACAGAATGACTTAAACTAACAATGTGATTTGTGGCCTACACACCAAGTGACTTAAGTACCTCAAGTACCCATAGAACACACAAACACACAAATGTAAGTCACTGTTACAGATTCTTAACCCACCAACAATACACAACAGGCATTTGCAATGCAATAGGTCTCGCATTTATAAGAGTTTGAGCTATTGGCATTGTAAAATTACAATGCCTTTTATTTATGCTTTGGTTTTAAAACAAATAAAAGGCATTGTCATTTACAATGTCAGTAGCATAAACTCGCATAAAAGCAGTGTGTGGAGTGCAGCAGTGTGCGGAGTGCAGCAGTGTGCGGCGTGCAGCAGCGTGCGGCGTGCAGCAGCGTGTGGCGTGCAGTAGCGTGTGGCGTGCAGCAGCGTGTGGCATGCAGCAGCGTGTGGCGTGCAGCGGCTTGCAGCGGTGTGCGGCATGCAGCAGTGTACAGCATGCAGCAGTGTGCTGCGTGCAGCAGTGTCGTGCAGCATGCAGCAGTGAGTAATGCAGCAGTGTGCAGCAGTGTGTGGCGTGCAGCAGTGTGCGGCATTGTGTGGTGTGCAGCATTGTGCGGCGTGCAGCATTGTGCGGCGTGCAGCATTGTGCGGCGTGCAGCAGTGTGCGGTGTGCAGCAGTGTGCGGTGTGCAGCAGTGTGCGGTGTGCAGCAGTGTGCGGCGTGCAGCGGCATGCAGCAGTGTGTGGCGTGCAGCAGTGTGCGGCGTGCAGCAGTGTGTGGCATGCAGCAGTGTTTCGTGTAGCAGTGTGAGGCATGCAGCAGTGTGTGGCGTGCAGCAGTGTGCGGCATGCAGCAGTGTGCGGCATGCAGCAGTGTGTGGCGTGCAGCAGTGTGTGGCGTGCAGCAGTGTGTGGCGTGCAGCGGCATGCAGCAGTGTGCGGCGTGCAGCAGTGTGTGGCATGCAGCAGTGTTTCGTGTAGCAGTGTGCGGCATGCAGCAGTGTGCGGCGTGCAGCAGTGTGTAATGCAGCAGTGTGCGCAGCATTGTGCGGCGTGCGGTAGTGTGCGGCGTGCAGCAGTGTGCAGCGTGCAGCAGTGTGTGGAGTGCAGCAGTGTGTGGCGTGCAGCAGTGTTTCATGTAGCATTGTGCGCCGTTCAGCAGTGTGTGGCGTGCAGCAGTGTGTGGTGTGCAGCAGTGTGTGGCGTGCAGCAGTGTGCGGCGTGCAGCAGTGTGCGGCGTGCAGCGGCGTGCAGCAGTGTGCGGCATGCAGCAGTGTGTGGCGTGCAGCAGTGTGTGGCATGCAGCGGCATGCAGCAGTGTGCGGCGTGCAGCAGTGTGTGGCATGCAGCAGTGTTTCGTGTAGCAGTGTGCGGCATGCAGCAGTGTGCGGCGTGCAGCAGTGTGTAATGCAGCAGTGTGCGCAGCATTGTGTGGCGTGCGGTAGTGTGCGGCGTGCAGCAGTGTGCAGGGTGCAGCAGTGTGTGGAGTGCAGCAGTGTGTGGCGTGCAGCAGTGTTTCATGTAGCATTGTGCGCCGTTCAGCAGTGTGTGGCGTGCAGCAGTGTGTGGTGTGCAGCAGTGTGTGGCGTGCAGCAGTGTGCGGCGTGCAGCAGTGTGCGGCGTGCAGCGGCGTGCAGCAGTGTGTGGTGTGCAGCAGTGTGTGGCGTGCAGCAGTGTGCGGCGTGCAGCAGTGTGCGGCGTGCAGCAGTGTGCGGCATGCAGCAGTGTGCGGCGTGCAGCAGTGTGAGGCGTGCAGCAGTGTGTGGCGTGCAGCAGTGTGTGGCGTGCAGCGGCGTGCAGCAGTGTGCGGCATGCAGCAGTGTGTGGCGTGCAGCAGTGTGCGGCGTGCAGCAGTGTGCGGCGTGCAGCAGTGTGTGGTGTGCAGCAGTGTGTGGCGTGCAGCAGTGTGCGGCGTGCAGCGGCATGCAGCAGTGTGCGGCGTGCAGCAGTGTGCGGCGTGCAGCAGTGTGAGGCGTGCAGCAGTGTGAGGCGTGCAGCAGTGTGTGGCGTGCAGCAGTGTGTGGCGTGCAGCAGTGTGTGGCGTGCAGCGGCGTGCAGCAGTGTGCGGCATGCAGCAGTGTGTGGCGTGCAGCAGTGTGTGGCGTGCAGCAGTGTGCGCCGTTCAGCAGTGTGTGGCGTGCAGCAGTGTGTGGTGTGCAGCAGTGTGCGGCGTGCAGCAGTGTGCGGCGTGCAGCAGTGTGCGGCGTGCAGCGGCATGCAGCAGTGTGTGGCGTGCAGCAGTGTGTGGCGTGCAGCAGTGTGCGGCGTGCAGCAGTGTGCGGCGTGCAGCGGCATGCAGCAGTGTGCGGCGTGCAGCAGTGTGAGGCGTGCAGCAGTGTGTGGCGTGCAGCAGTGTGTGGCGTGCAGCAGTGTGTGGCGTGCAGCGGCGTGCAGCAGTGTGCGGCATGCAGCAGTGTGTGGCGTGCAGCAGTGTGTGGCGTGCAGCAGTGTGCGGCGTGCAGCAGTGTGCGGCGTGCAGCAGTGTGCAGCGTGCAGCAGTCTCGCATTTGTGAAAGTTAGAGTTTTTAGCATTGAAATCTAATGTTTTTTTACTTTAGTCTGTTCATTTGCAGAGGAGTGATTATATTTGCATAGCGCTATTGCCATTTATATGACGTTGTGGCGCTGGAGAACCTGGAAATAGGTTATAAGGGAGGGGAGACAAGAGTGATAGGTGCGTGAAAAATAAGTAACAAAATCCTTGAAAAAACAAACACATAGGTAATGCAAGATTAAGTAAAGCATGTGAAATCTAGTCAGGAACAACATGTTTACTTTAAAGGTTTTGGTTAGTTAGAGCCAAACGCAATTTACCGGCAGCCCAGAACTGCTCCCCTCTATCTAATGTGCTGAACCACCATAGTGTGAGCGGACTCAAACTGTGAATTCACTCCAAAATACGATGACAATGACAGTGACATTAAACGAGGAGGGAGTGGGAGGGGGGAGTGGGGGCGGGCCGCAGTTGTAAAAGGCAGGGAGAGGGTGAGATTGAGGAAGGGAAAGATAGGGATCAAAGGAAAAAACAAGCATTTGCAATGCAATAGGTCTCGCATTTATACGAGTTTGAGCTATTGGCATTGTAAATGACAATGCCTTTTATTTATGTTTTAAAAACCCACACATAAATAAAAGGCATTGCCATTTACAGTGCCAATAGCTCAAACTCTTAACAACTGCGAGACCTATTGCATTGCAAATGCTTGTTCATCATAGGATTCGCGAAATCTGTGCACGTGTGGCTATCCCCTGGCGGGAGCGAGCAAGGACACCATATGTTTGTAATTAACTTGCAAACATATGGTGCCCCTGCTCGTTCCCACAAGGGAAACATGCGCAGGCTTCATCCCGTTTAGGCAGCTGCTTCTGCGCCTCTAAGCGCTAAGGGTTACAATGCTAGAGAGGCACGTAGCAAGGGTCACATTGAAACATCAGAAACCCAAAACGTGGGATACTTAAAATTCGATATAAGATCATATGCAGACTTCAATTCCACAGAATACAGGCAGGTGATTCGTGTTGAGAGGGAAATGAAAAAAGATGCGCCCAGAAAATGAATGACTGCGGCCTGGCTCGTTACGGTCACATAACCATGGCCGGGCACCCAGTTCCGTGCGCTCGTCATGTATCCCCGTTGCACGAGAGTGCTTTCATACAGCACAAGAGCAAATCAAACAACAAAATCTGAAACACATAACAAAATACACGGCCCTGAAAGGGTACACTTCTTAAATTACAAAAACGTTGACACCTTTTATGTATGTTTTTTTGTGAGCTTGATGTAGAATAAACTGTAAGAGGGCGAGAAAATGAGGGGGGAATAGGGAATCCGTCAATTGTAAATGTTACTACCTACTTTAGAGGAGCAGTATCGTTACAGAAGTGGACGCACAACCCCCCCCCCCCCCCAAATGCGCGAGGATTCAGCTACTCAAGGCTTCCAAGCACACCAACAGCCACTGTACGGAGCCCCCTTCCCAGGAACGCAGCAGAGCTCGGATGGACACAGAGCCAAGTGCAGGGATAGGAAGCGCACCGCGCAGCCAATTAAGAAAAGTCCCCGCTTTGCTGAATATGGCCACCACCCAACAACCTTAGTCAAGAAACTGAGCGTCCCCGTTTGTGTATTTTAGTGTGTCTTCAAGCTGCTGACAGTGAATATGTACGATTGGTTCAGGCACGCACTGAATATGGGTAAACTGATTGCGCTGCATCTCGCTGCTCGTGAACATGTAAATATAAAACTAAAATGTATTAATAAGGAAAAACCTACTTGGTCAAGCCGACGCTATACAAATACATACCAGTCAGGTGGGCAATGCAATGACATTCTATAGTCTAACTATAGTCATTCTATAGTGTGGTCTAACAAGCGCGCACTGAAGCTGACGGAGTGGGAGGGGGAGTGGGGGCGGGCACGCAGGCTGCCAAATGGTGCGATGAATAGTGAAAGCGAAGCTGACGGAGTGGGAGGGGGAGTGGGGGCGGGCACGCAGGCTGCCAAATGGTGCGATGAATAGTGAAAGCAAACAAGTGGTTGCAGGACTCCAAATGGTGCGCGCGCCCGGACGGGTCACATGCACTGTAGTTGGAGGCCTGCAAAGCCACTGTTTGCACTTCCAAAACGCGCTTACTATAAGTCTCGCCAGAGCCAGCGCTAAAGCGCTGGTCAGGCGAGACCTAACAAGGGGGTGGCAAATGGTGTGCACTTTGATGTCCTCAGTGTCCGCACGGCTCACTGAGGACATCAAAGCAAGTGATC